>NC_030442.2:10692500-11027500 GCF_001660625.3 Ictalurus punctatus
CATTCATATATAAAATGCTTCATATGTCTAATCACTGGTTTGAAATCAAAGTGGTATCCTGGGAGATAAACATATGCATATCAAATCAAAGGTCTTAATAGACTGTAGTATCAAAACAAGTATAAATATTTATCCAGTTTAAATGAATGATCAACACTTAAGACGGTCAAACAGGTTTCTTTTTCACCTCCGGTAAATTTTACAATTGCAAAAGTTTAATGGTTTTGATCCATTGGATCCACTTAATGTTACTGAATGTCTCATGGAAGTTGATGAATGGATGGATGGATGGATGGATGGATAATGGATAAATGTATGGGTGGAGATGATAGGTTTGGAGGATGTGTGCATGTATATATGGATGGATGAATGATCCATGAATGATACATTAAATGAGTGATCAGACTGAAGACTGTTCAGTCTTTGTAATAATTGTTCAGAAATGTTTTTATATTTTGTGTGTGTATTTTAAGGACATTTTACAATTGCAAAAGTTGGTTTTGTCCAATGGGATCCAATAAATGTCACAAAATGTCTTATAGAAGTGTAATAATGTAACAATGGATAAATGGATGTGTGGAGATGATAGGTTTGGATGATAGATGGATGGTTGGGTGGATGGATGGATAAATGGATGGGTAGAGATGATAGGTTTGGGGGATGGATGGATGGGTGGATGTATAAATGGATGTATTAATGGATGGGTGGAGATGATAGGTTTCGATGATAGCTTGATGGGTGGATGGTTGGTTAAATGGATGGGTGGAGATGATAGGTTTGGATGATGGATGGATGGACGGATGGAGAAATGGATAAATAGATTGGTGGATATGATAGGTTTGGATGATGGATGGGTGGGTGGATGGATGGGTGGATAAATGGATGGATGGAGATGATAGGTTTGAATGGTGGATGGATGAAAATTCCACGTATGTCCCCTCTGATTCTGAGTCCATGATTAAATATAAACAGTTTTATAAAGCATTGTATTTAGTATTACAGTTATTTCCCCCTATAGCTTTAATCCTCCTCACTATTATTGAAATCCTGATGTACTTCAATCCCTTATTCTAATCCACTTTCTCAAATCCTCAACTACACTTATCTATTTATTTTATTTTATTTTATTTTTTTAATTTTTAGACCTGAGAAGCAACCATTTTTAATATCCCTGCATTTCTAATTCCACTGCAGGAAGACTCTAAGCCATCCTATGTAATTTACTGGCTCTTCCCCAGAGCCATAATTGGGCTCAACTCATGCATGAATCTCTTGCTCTATTCCATTTATGAGTGCACTCTAATACTGATCGAAGATCTTCCCACCCCCATCCCACCCCATGCCTAATATTAATCCAATAAGAGCTTTATGATGAGGATGCTTTTAGCTGGTCCTTTAAAAGTGGACACCTTGTGCAGATCAGTGCCAGTCTTTCCCTCACTTATTTATGCCCTCCTTTTGCAATTAAAAACACAACTAGTAGCACAGGAAACAGGAGAGAGACAGTGAGATAGATAGGGAGAGAGAGAGACAGAGGAGGAAGGGAGGAAGTTGTAATGGATTTGGACCTCTTGTTTAATTCATGGATTACGACTTTGGCTGGGAGAAAATTAAAAAGCTAGAAGTACATCAGATGGCGATTAGTGCCTTGGATCGTTCGACCCATTAAAGATCTTGCCCTAAATTTCACTCCTCCTACTTTCCTTCCATTACTGAGGGGAAACACACATACCCACCCACACACACACATACTTGTGTGTGTGTGAGACAAATAGAGCACATTATACATTTTCTATTTTCTGTTTTTTAATCTATTATTATTCTTTATCTTTTATTGTGTTTAATACATATACATATGTGTGTGTGTGTTAGTGTGTGTGTGTGTGTGTGTGTGTGTGTGTGTGTGTGTGTTATATATATATATATATATATATATATATATATATATATATATATATATATATATATATATGTTATGTTGTATATGTTCTCTGCACATAAGCATCTCACATGCCTTTTTATGCTTTACTTAGTAACTGTGTAAACTGTGACTGGAGTATACATCTGAATCTGATATGCTTTAAAAATTCCATTAGAAGTCCTAGAGGCATTTACTTTTTTTTGGGAAAAGGTTTGCTGTGATATAAGCACTATGTTTATGTCTTTTTAAAATTTTTATTTCTATTTACTACAAGGTCAGGATGTTCTATTGTGGCTGGCAGCTAAAGAGAGACAATAATACATCTCGGGTGGATGATGAATCACTCTTTAAAGTGTGGCAACAACTGCAGCTAAAGCCATACAGCTTAGCCTGAAATAGTAAACAATAATAATAATGAAGTCAACAATAATTAAAATCAAGTAGTAAACTTGCGACAGACATATCTGTGGAAAACTATCGGCACCTCTGTAGTTATATTTTGGTGTACTTTACTTTCACCATGACTTTAAATGAACCAGAAATGCTAGAAATACTGCAAGTGTGGTAAGATCATGGCCAGGACATACGATTAAAATGTGCATTTTTCATTTTTTGTAAAGTATTTTATAAGTGTTTTTGACATTTATCTTTTGTTATTAAACTCTGAGCTCTATGCTAAAAGTGCTGAGCTTTTACACTTCTGTCTGCTTCTATCAACAGATGTGAATGACAATGTTCCATTCTTCACCTCCTCTATTTATGAGGCCTCTGTGACAGAAGGGGTCGAGGTTGGGACTCTGGTGCTTCAGGTGTCTGCAAATGACCTTGATCTGGGTTTAAATGGAAAGGTAAATTATGAAGCTATTGATTAATTGATGCACTTGGGTGCACTGGTTTTCAGTGCTTATAAGTTTCTGGATGAACAGGATGAAGCTATATCTCTTACGAGTTACAATTTCTCTGCAGAAAAAAAAGGAATTTCAGGAAGTTAAACATAAGGCAAAATAAACAGAAACACTTAATCTCTAGACATAATCTGAAGAAGGCAATACATGCTAAAACAGAGACGTTCTGGAAAGTTTTGGGGGGAGTTGGGGTTGGAGACAAATGCTAGACATACAAGTTGATAAGGAATATTTCTATCATATACAGAAAGGGAGATGCACTACACTGTAGACTTTTCTTTCCAGTTCTGGGTTCGATGCACAGTATATTTTATGAAGAACAGCACAATTTAGGAATAAGCATGTTGATCATCCTTCTGCACTTTAATTTCATTACTCCTTTGGACTCAAATAAACTAAAAGAAAAGAAAATTATATTCAGATCAGCAGCACAATGCAAAAAAATCATGCAGATACAGGTCAAGATCTTCAGTTAATGTTCACGTCAAACAGAATGATTAAAAACTTGTGATCTCTTTGACTTTACCTGTGGCATGCTTGTTGCTGCCAGATGGGCTGGTTTGAGTGTTTCAGAAACTGCTGATGTCCTGGGATTTTCACACACAACAGTCTCTAGAGTTTACACAGAATTTTGCAAATGCCTTGTTGATACAAGAAGTCAGAGGAAAATGAGCAGATTAGTTTGAACTGCCAGGAAGGATATAGTAACTCATATAATCACTCTTTACAACCATGTTGAGCAGAAAAGCATCTCAGCATGCACAAAACATTGAAACTTGAGGTGAATGGGTTACAACAGCAAAAGACCACATTGGGTTCCACTCCTGTCAGCCAAGAACTGGGATCTGAGGCTATCATGGGTACAGGCTCACCCAAACTGGATAGTTGAAGATGGGGGAAAAAAATCACCTGGTATCTGTCCAGTATGGGTGAGCCTGTACCCACGATAGCTTCCAATTCTTGTTCTTGGCTGGCAGGAGTGGAACCTGTTATGATTTTCTGCTGTTCTAGTTCATCCACCTCAAAGTTTGATTTTTGATGTGTTGGACATTCTGATATGCTTTTCTGCTCAGCACAGTTGTAAAGAGTGCATATTTGAGTTAATATAGATTTCCTGTCAGCTTCCTGGTCTCTCTCAGAGAAGGTGTTTTAGCCTGCAGACCCTCGGCACACAGGATGTGTTTTTGTTTTTCGCACCATTCTGTGTAAACTCTATAGACTGCTGCGTGTGAATTTCCCAGATCAGCAGTTTATGAAATACTCAAACCTGCCCTTCTAGTACCAACATCTGCGCCATGATCAAAGTCACAGAGATCTCACTTTTTCTTTATTCTGATGTTTGATTTGAATATTACCTAAAGCTCTTAACCTTTACATTTGTTGTGTGTGTGTGTGTGTGTGTGTGTGTGTGTGTGTGTGTGTGTGTGTGTGTGTGTGCACTACTTTGCTATTCTGCATGTATATAGAGAAAGCAGTTCAAATCTGCTTGAACAGCAGACATATCAGATATAAAGATACATGAGATTGTATATTGGATGCTGTCAATTTGGTCAGAAAGCACTACACCTATTTAGCATGTACATATAAACTGTCACTTTTACTAGTCTCATTGTTTTGTATTGTATATCTCTGTTTCCATAGACTGCATAGTGCATTAGTACTGAAGGTGTTAGATTTTTTGTGTAATATATGAGGTAAAACAACATGTTCCTTCATAAATTCTGATGTTTTTGTCTTTTTTTCTTTTTTACTGTTGTGAAGAACCCAGAAGTGTTAAAATGAGTCATTAATAGCTTAATATACACGTGCTTCATTATTACCTGTCATAATGAAAGGGACATCTATGCAATTTAAAACAATAAGGCCCTGATTTACCAAAGGTCTTGACTAATAAATAAAAACTTAATAACACAGAAAAAAGTAGAAGCTGCTTTACATTCAGTCAGTATTGGGAATTGTTTCTTTCAAATTGTAAAACAACAAGTTTTTTATTATTATTATTATTATTTTTTTGTTAAGTGTTTGCCCTTATAAATATGCAAATTAGGTTATTTCTACCTGAAAATATAGAGCACTGTCAATGCAAATACAGTGGATTAATTTAAAAGTCATTTTGGGAACAGTGATTGCGTGTGCAAATTAATGCAACCAAAGGACAAGTATTAAATTAGCAGAAGCCTATTTCCACCATTTGAAGACAAACATCTACTATTTACAGAGTTTTAGTAATGGGAAAGTTATGCCTTAGTCCCTTAAAATAATTGGAAAGTTTCTCAAAATTATAACTTAATACTACCATGACGGAAATTTGTTTCACATTAGACTTAGAACACATTTGCACCTCTAGTGCCAACAAGATATAAACATCCTGTGAAAATGCTATTAGCAGAACAGACTAAATCAGTGCATACTAATTTATTTATTTATTTATGATTTGTAGTAACAAACCCACTGAACTAAATGAATCAGTGTTACTCTTGATTAACATCATGTCTACTACCTGTGTGCACAACTAATATTTGGGATATTAGTAAATTACTGCCTAAATGCTAAATGTCTCATGTGATGCTGTAAGTTAAATTAATTTGTCTTCTTCATTTTGTCCAAAAGTTATGCCAAAATCTGCAGTCTATATGTATGTATGTATATATATGTGTATGTGTATATATATGTATATATATATGTGTATGTGTATATATATATATATATATATAGTAGATCAATTTGTCGTTGACAGGAGTGGACATCAAATGCATTTAGTCTTTATTTAACACGCCATTCATACTTTCCATACCATACTTCTCATAGCTTTACTGTACAACTATAATCAGCAGAGCCTTCCATTTTATTTCACATGGCTTCTGCATATTGAAGTAATGACAATTTGAAGCTGTTTTACTGAGAAAAGAGAAAAAAAAAACAAGGCCACTAACTCATCAAAAAAAGGCTCATAAAGCATGAGTAATGGCAGATATGTGAGTAAAAAGCTTTGTCATAGGCTTATTCATCACATGCATCCATCCATTACATCTATTCTACTGCAGAGCTTAGAGGACAGTGCTATCAGTCTTCAGTCCTATTCTAGCTCTGCCTAGCAGAAATTCTACATAGTGTGCATAAACCAATTGAGTATTAAATCCAAAAAAGGGACAAAAATAACAACAGCGGGGCTCTGACTCTGCATTACCCTTTTAATAGAATTACTTGAGGTCTGACAAGGCTTTGGCTTTGAGAGAGATCTGTCCTTGGCTGCATAATTGCTGTCTGAGCAACCTTGCAACAAGCATGCTGAATCACAGATACCATACAATGCCATATTTAGATATAATGAGTATCATTTGCAGGCTTGAATATTAATATATACGTAACTAAGTATATTTGCTAAGTATATACGGTTCAGCCAGGCAGTTTTACTGTAACAGTTAGAAAATGCTGCATATTTTACTAACTTGACCCCCTATAAGCTTTTTATTACATCATTTACTTTTTACTCTCTCCCTCTTATTTGTGTTTGCCACACTAATTCAGCTGGCAGGGCACCAGTTATTATGCACAACCTGCTGTTATAGTAGTGCTCCTCGCCTAATAATTGCCAGTTGGGGGTAGTCAGATACTGTGGAGAGTAAGCATCCATACCTGTTTATCCTTATCAACCTTACTCATACCATTAAACTGCCATGAAAGTGTTAGTACATATTTAGAAATCGAATGCCATTAGAGCGTGTGACGTTGGACTGGAGTCCAGGCGAATGGTTTATGAGGAACAGCTCTCTTTCAAGAGATTGATTATTGAGGTTAAATGTCTTAGGGCACCTATGATTTATGCAGTTATAATATGATTCTCAATGCATCTTGATTCTACACATGATGGCTTATTGTGTTTTTGTTTGTTTAAATGTGAAAGCTTTGCCAGTTGTTTTATTTACTTTATTGAGCAGAAAGCCAAAAGGAAACATACCATGTGGCTTGGCATGTTTATATCCACAAAATGACAGAGCTTACACATGCCTCTTGTCCAGTTATTTTTGTCCTTCTAATTCTTAAAATCTGTGGTGCCCACACAATTGCTTTTTAAGCCAAGGTCTGACTTAGCCCATCAAATCTGCTAGCTAAATTAGCTAGTTTCTAGCCAACATATAGGGCACTTGCTAGCCTATAACTTAAATCTTGTCTTAAAATCTCCCTGCACGTGCTGATATTAGACAGTCCCTCCAGTATTTTGCGATCACAGAAATTAATAAAATAAAGCAAACTCTGCACTATCTGCAGGAGCTCAGACTGTACGAACATGATCCCCGCTGTAAGCCGTGTCACACTGTAGGATCTCAATTGTCATTAACGTCAGACTATAGAACAGTCAATACCGGAAAAATGGACACAGACAAGAAGACTTGTACAGAGTTTTACGTCATCAATCCGTGACTCGTTTGATGTTTTGACATTCACACGCAAATTTACAATGGTAGCTAGCAGTAAACAAAAATGGGTTGTCTTGATAATAAAAACAGAAAAATATGAAGACAGCGCTCCTATTGGTTCTTGATTTGACAGTCGTCATAGGAGAAGCCACACTACAGGACTGTGCCTCAAATCTTCTGACACTGCCAGAATTTAATCAGAGGAAAAATTTGATCACAATGGCCATTAATTGGCTGTCGGGGAACACGTCAAACTAGCTATCAAAGACTACAGATTTTGTCCTACATTTATAGGAATCTTTTAGGATTCTCAAAATTTGTCTTAGACAACCAAGTCATGGCTAGAATTGTACGGAGTTACTTACTAACCACAGCCTTTATATTTCACCATCCAATTGGTTTAGACTTTTATGATTTGCTTTACTTTGTGTTTTATATTGCATTCAGAGTCTAATGGGGATCTGTACATTAAAGCAGAATCATTTAAAGAGAGAATCAAGATGCAGCTAAGAATATTTTTTTTCTCAATCCTATTAATTACACATATGCGTGATGATTAACCATATGTACAGTTAGTTTATTCATCTCCATCTTGCCAAGCCTTATGTTGTTTCTTCTTCTTTCCTTTTATTTCATATTGAATTTCTCATCCACACCCTTCTCTCTTCATTCCTCTCAGATCTCTTACTCCTTGTTGAATGACCGCAGTGGAGACTATCAGTTCTTCCGCATTGATCCAGAACTGGGCTCTATCTACACCGAGGCAGTGTTCGACCGGGAATCTAAGGGTTCCTATCTTTTAGAAGTGAACTCCATGGATGGCTGGGAGTCTGCCAGGCCAGGAAGGCATGGACAGCCTAACTCTGGTACGACCAACCAAGCCTGCTTCCACAACCTCTGTGCTAATACGTTGTCTGGGTCCATTTAGTATGTTTACTCTAATGCCATTGATTTATTCTTTCAAAATGGAGTAGGAGTTGTACTGCATGGAGCGGTGATGTCTGAACATAGCTCTGATAAGTAAAATGTTAATAGTACTGATGAGAGTGACCGATATCAGGTTTTTTTTTTTAGCTTATCAAAGAAGTAGATTTATACCATATGTATTTTATGTCCAAGAGAAACAGAAGAGAAAACAAATAACCACTAAGACATCTGATGAAATTACTCAGAAGTGGTGAGTAATGACGGATGTAGCTGAGCTTATATATGCTTGTTATAATGAAACTTCAACTAATCAGCCTCAAACTCTGCATGAGTCACAGTGAGCCTCTTAGGCCTCAGCATGTCATCCATTCTCTCATTATTCCTTTATTGCTGAGGATCTGTAGACTTTACAGCAAACTTTTATGCTGTAACTCTGATATAATATGCTCTTAGCTGCAGTGAGTGAGTCATTATAAGATGTTTAGAAAATGCTGTTTCTGATCAGAACATCTAGATACTTCTAAATCTGTCAAGCTTTACACCAGTGATTAATGCAATATTCAAATCTTTAGTGTTTTGATGAGAAGCAGGTATTGCACATTAAAAAAAGCACAAAGAATACACCTGCACATACATGCAATTATCCAGTAAGCCAATCATTTGGCAGTAGTGCAGTACATAAAATCAAGCAAATATAGAGCTAATGGTTAGTGTTCACATTACACATCAGAATGGGGAAAAGTGTGATCTTAGTGACTTTGACTATGGCATAGTTGTTGATGACAGATGGGCTGGTTTGAGTTGTGAGCTGATAAACTGTGGATCTCCCAGGACTTTCATGCACAACAATCTCTAGAGTTTAGAGTGTTCTAGAGTGCAAAAAACAAAAAACATCCAATGAGCAGCAGTTCTGAAGTCAGAGGAGATTGGCCAGACTGGTTCGAGCTGACAGGAAGTCTATGGTACCACTGTTTATATCTGTGGTGAATAGAAAAGCATCCCAGAATGCACAACATGTCAAACCTTGAGGCGGATAAGCTACGACAGCAGCAGACCACTTCTGGTTTCACTCCTGTCAGCCAACAACAGGAATCTGAGGCTACAATGGGCATAGGCTCACTGAAACTGGAAAGTTGAATATTGAGGATGATGTTTTTGCTGTTGCCACCTAAATGGCTGCTTGAATAATTGTATGCATGAGCAGTTGTACAGGTTTTCAGGTATGTAAAGTGGTCATTGAGTATATACACTATAGGTATACACAAAGGTTTGTGAACACCTGGCCATAATACACATATACTATATGCTTTTTAAATTTTTTGAATGAACCCATTCTAGAGTGCTACTGGTTCTGTATGGATTTCTCATTACAGTTAACACAGAACAGAAGACACAACACAACCAGAGCCATACTAGTCTCCCCAGTGACTAAGGCTATAGCAAGCCCCACTGGTACCGTTAATGCATGCTCAGTTCCACTCTATATGGATCCCTCCCATTTCACCTAACACCACTCACACATGCCCACTTAACACAACTAGAGCCATTCCAGCCTCCCCATTGACTAAGGCTGTGACAAGCCCTACTGGCACCATTAATGCTTGTTCAGTGCCACTGGTTCCATATGGATTTCGCCCCACAAATATGTCTACCAAACACAATTAGAACCATCCATGCATTAGCATATGACCAATGCACATCTGACCCCAATCAAAGTAGCATGTGTCCAGTTGCTTTTGATCTACAGTCATCTAGAGGTCCTTCTGTTGCCTCCCTCTTCTGCATGCCTGTGATGCCCAGGAGGCTCTAGGCCTTACACAGGGACTGAGCTTCAAAGCATCTACAGCCCACCTCTATTGGCTTGCACAAGGCTTTCCACCCCTGTCTGTAGCACTGTTCCTCCAAGTCTGCATACTTTTTTCCCACTGTCACCGCCTGAATTCTCTGCCATAGCCATGACTAAGCCTGATCCACTGCATCCCGTGTCTTCAAATTTCTTCCAGTTCACCCTTCAGTGCCAGCCTGAGAGCATTTTGGGTCAGCATCTCTCTTGCATGGGTCATCAGCTTGTTGTTGTCCCCATACAGAGCGATTCTGCTCAGACTATGTGGCAGGCCCAGCCACCTACAGAGGTGATGACTGAACCCCCTCCACAGTTCATAAGGAGCGGTCAATAAATATAACAAGTACATTGCTGCATCATTGTTAGTAATTCATATTTAATTAATGTATTGCTTATTTATTTTGTGTGTTTTTTTTTTAGCTAAACACTGAAAGTGTTCTATTTTATTTTGAGACCACAACATGTCTTTCCACACCACTGTGTATCTTAAAATAGTTAGTAATATGTAAGTTCAGCCAATCAATTTACTCATTGCTGATTCTACAAATGGTGTGATCTGAATTTGTGCTCACTTGAAGTGAAGCAAACTCTAATTGTCACAAATCGTGACGGAGCAGAGATAAGGCGGATGCAAGTGCAGGATAACAGTTGTTTATTTGTAGAGACAGGCATGCAGACAAATCCAAAACGTGATCCAAAACGTAATCCATAAACATGCAAGAGGTCAGGCGATTGGCAAACAGGCATACACGGGGCTAGGCAGGAATCTAGGTCGATAACCAAAACAAGACACGAACTAGAACGAGGGACTGGAAGCGGAGAATCCAGCACGAACTAACTTTAAACATTGACTATGACTGTGACTATGCCTATGACTATGACTGTGACGCAAACTAAACCTAACTGTAACATGAACTGTGACTATGAATACGCTACGAACTAAACTAACTCCAACATGAACCATGACTATGAATACGCTACGAACTAAACTAACTCCAACATGAACCGTGACTATGAATACGCTACGAACTAAACTAACTCCAACATGAACCGTGACTATGAATACGCTACGAACTAAACTAACTCCAACATGAACCGTGACTATGAATACGCTACGAACTAAACTAACTCCAACATGAACCGTGACTATGAATACGCTATGAACTAAACTAACTCCAACATGAACCGTGACTATGAATACGCTACGAACTAAACTAACTCCAACATGAACCGTGACTATGAATACGCTACGAACTAAACTAACTCCAACATGAACCGTGACTATGAATACGCTATGAACTAAACTAACTCCAACATGAACCGTGACTATGAATACGCTACGAACTAAACTAACTCCAACATGAACCGTGGCTATGAATACGCTATGAATACGCTATGAATACGCTATGAATACGCTATGAATACGCTATGAATACGCTATGAATACGCTACGAACTCTACTTACTACTTACTACTCTTCCGCGTTGTGTGCTGGGAGGCACGCGCTATATATGCCGACATGATCAGCGTCTCAACTGCTATCAGCTGAGAGCAATTCAGACCCACGTGAATTCCCAGCCAATGACGGAACAGGTAGGAGACATGACAGACGTAAACAAAACACACGTGTCCCAATGTCACTACGGTCAACAGCGGAAAAGCAGGTGCTCGCGCATTCGCACTTAGAGCACGCTGCTTCAAGGGGGAATCGTGACACTAATGGTAAATCTCATATCTGAAGGAAAAAAAGAACTGTGAAAATGCCCTCAATCTGTCTCTAGTTCTAGATTTTTCTTGTTTCCTATTTCAATTGCTTTGTACAATTCAAGGACAGTTTCAGATACAACACAAAACGGTCTTATCTAACTTCCTAGATTTTTTTCTAAAAAAAAAAAAAGTCTTTAAAAGCATCTCATTTGTTTACCTGTTGAAAACTTGCTTGGTGGTCTCAGAAAAGTAATCAGCTCCATTAGGACCCACACAGACCACATGGTGAGCACCGCCTGCTAGCCTCCCTAATACCACTTCCAGCAGCAACTTTAGTTTACACCAGGAGGTCTCCCATCCATGTACTGGCTTGGCTCTACCCTGTTTAACATCAGTGGGGAACCAGGCAAGAGCTGCAGGGTGTTATGGCTCTGACTTTCTGTCCTAGTCTTGACTGTCTGACTGCAAAGGTCATGTTGGGTAAGGAACTAGTTTAATAGGTGCATTTGTAAATGTAGTCTGTATGAAGATGTCTAAAACCATGCTAGTTAATGTCAGTGCTAGTTAGTGTCAGGTTCAGGCATCTGTCTAGGATGTCTTATGCGCACCTCCCTGAGGAGGTGTTTCAGGCATGTCCAAAGGTGAGAGGACCACGGGGCAGACCAAGGACTAGGTTGAGAGCGTATATATCTTGTCTGGCCTGGGCATGCCTGGATATCCCTGTGTTGGAGCTGGGGATGGGGCTAGACAGAGGAAGGTCTTTGCATCTCTGCTCAGACTGATGCCCCAGTGACCTGGACCCAGATAAGCGGAAGAAAATTGATGGATGGGTTTTTACTTCAGGTGATGAGACAGAGATTGATGGGATGATGATGATAATCAAAGTGATACCTTGTTTCCTGTTGAAAATGTATTCTGCTTTAAAATTTGGCAGAAATATTGTTTTTCCATGAGTAGATTAGGCATCTTTTGATGGAGTCAGGATGGAATCTTAAATGCAATTTTCTCTCTTTTAACTTCTGGGGTAACAATATTTTAAAATGTTATAACTTTACAGTAACTTTCTGGTTGGGTTACATTCAAACAAGAAACAGATTTCACTTTAGGAAAGCCTATAGTTTTTAATGTTATATATCTCAAAAAGACACACACAAAACACTGCTATACTGTAGATCTGTTAAAAAATGAAATAAAATGAACATTAGTCTGTTTTCCCTGAAAGTGTAACTGACCAGAGGTGCCATCCTGCTTCGGTAGGCAATGAGAAATGATGCTGTGTGATGTAATGGTTTTTGTATGTATTTTAGCGATATGCTATGCAATAATGTTTTGTGGTATTCTATAATAAGGTGTAGTGATATGCTCTAATGAGCTGTGACATGTGGGAAATTATAGTGAAGTGTAGCTGTCTGTAGTGTTGATGACACTACACATGCAATGGTTTTGTATAGGTTAGTCACACATCGTGTTCAAATTCCACAGCATCCTATTTTCACAGTGCAGGTCTATTAGTTCCTGTGTACAATAATGTAATGAAGTTATCCAGTCAAAGTGACTGGAATGACAACCGGAGCAGAAAACACAGAAGCAGGAAATGACACAGCCCAGTGATTCTTGTTTATTTGTACTGCAATGACATGACCATGCCTTCACAACACAACTCTGAACAACATGTCAACCTGTCACTGAATGACAGCTACAATCTTTACAGCGTTCTCATTCTCACACTGAAACATACAGCTGGAGTCTACTGGACTTCTGGAGCCTGCCAGGATTTTTTTTTTTTTACATGTCAGTTTCCCCCTGTTGTTTAGACCCATAACTTTTACATGAGCTGCCTCCAAAATCTGCTTAAATAATTGATATGTTCTTGAGAAAGTGTCTCGTTTGAACGTTATATCAAAGGAAGGAATATTAGCAGGAGGAATGGATGTCCTTCCCATTTTCCCATCCAAGCCTGGGTCCCCAAGGCTCCTTCCTAACAAATGCATACTGATGGCTTCAAACAGAGAGGAGAATGTTGAAATAGAGGTACTGTAGTGATAAACAGAGCAGGTGAAAATAAGAGGAGGATTAAAATGAGAAATGGAGATAAAAGATCACACAGTGGGAGCCAAAGAGGGTGAGACAGAGAGAAAAAAAGGAGCTAAAATCAGACAAACATGCATTCAGAGAGAGGGAGGTAAGATAAATCCAAGTGCATTGAGAGTAAAAAAACCCCTTTAGACTGATAGACTAAGATCACAGATATTTGTTTAATCTTGTGTGTGTTTGCTGTCACCCTCAGACACGGCGTATGTACGAATTTTCATCAGCGATGTGAACGATAACAAGCCAGTGTTCGCACAGACGGTGTATGAAGTCGATGTGGATGAGGACGCGGATGTCGGCTTCACCATCCTCACTGTTAATGCTAATGATGAAGATGAAGGTAAGCCAGCATGAAGATGAGAATACAGCTATACAAGTAAAGGCACATGGGTCACATGGCTAACTGTGTACTGGGATGATGAGAAGTTAAAGAAATTCTAAGCCAGCGTTTTACACCCTCACTCATTGAAAGCTCAACCTTCGATTCACAGCACACAGTCCTCACTGTTCTTCAAATTCTGCATTTTCCACTTCTCACTGTACACAATTCACAACTCTGAATACCTCAGAGTCAAATCATTTTATTTACAAGATTGTTAGGATGTTCAAGCTTTTTTAAAAAAAAAAAAAAAAAAAAAACCCTGAAAAATCTTCAAGATCATGTTTCTGACTTAAATCAGTAGACAGATCTGTGGGCTCAGCAACACGTGGTATGAATGTGAATGAAGTTAAGGAATGTTTAGTTTTGTAGCATTTAGTACTGCTTTTTGAGGTATTTGAAGTTGTTACATAGGGGAAGTGGTAGATCAGTGGTTAAGCCATTGGACTTCTAATCGGAAGGTTGTGAATTCAAATCCAACTACCACTGCTGGGCCCTTAAACAAGGTCCTTAACCCTCATTTGCTCAGCTGTGTAAATGAGATAAATGAAACTTGTTCTGGATAAGGCCAAATACCATAAATTTGAGAGTTTCTTTTTATTTACTTTTTTTCAATGGTGATGGAAGAAAAATGTGCATCATTTATATCCCAACAAAACAGGAAGTGCCCAAAGGTAACATAAGAGTGCCTGAGAACTTTAAATTAAAAGCTATTTTGAGTGTTCTTCAGGGATGTCAGTAATCATGAAACCAGTGGTTTTTTGAAATACTTACTTTGTTTTTCTCAAGCTGCTACTCATGATGCATCACCCAACACTATATCACTATATACTAAGCACTATATCCACTCAGAGGAAAAGTACTATCTGTCCTCTTCCAAATACATAAGCTCACAGATGTCCATGATTGGTTAGAATGCATGCCTTTCCTCCCAGAGGGTTCCCTTGGCTCCTGCCGACATCTTAGATTAGATTCGACAGATTGGATTCAACTTTATTAAGCAGAGCACAAGTACTGTACAAAGCCAATAAAATGCAGATAGTGATAGGGTGGCAGTAAAGTGCAACACGACCTTTTGTACACGACATGCTATCAACTGTGCATGTGGAAAATAAGGCATGAAAAACATTGCAAATGGCATGATGTGTGTGAATGAGTCTGGAGACATGTATTAAAGTAATTGAAGACATTACAATGTAGGTGCTTTTAAGTGGAATGGAGGTAGTGAATATGGATCCATTGAAATGAATGGGATCTAAGGTCCAACAGTACAACTGACTATAAGGTGCAATTAGAGGAAGTGCAAGACTGTGCAAACTGTTGGCTGTGAAATCATCAGGATTTGAACTTGCAATCTGTTGCAGTTATGTTGTGCAACTCCAGAGACATCCCCCCCACCACCACCACCACCACCACTCAAATATCATTTTAAAACAAAGTTCTTTTATATTTTTGTTCTACCAAACTAAACAGTTTCTCTGAAATTTTGGAAATTAACATTTCTGTTTTTAATGTTTGCATCATATCATTTTGCTCATTTTACAAAGGGGGACAATAATTCATAAGGGAACTCTAGGCCTTTCAAATGTGCACACCGAATGAATAATTATCAGAGAGCTTGTGTGCCCACTCTCACATGCACAGGTGCATTAATATGCACACCACGAGCACATGAAAGAAAAAAAAAAACCCTGAGATAAGCTCTCTTTCATTTCCCTGTCACTTGTAAATCTATCCAGACGGCAGCACGTCACAGTCCAGACATCACTCATTTCTCATTGGCTAGCCATGTCAGCTCCATAATTCCCTGTGTGAATCATCTGCCCTGTTGCATCTGGTGTGCTTGTGGATATGTGAGAAGCTGCTGCGCTGATCATCAGGCATTTATCAGAGCCTTTAGCCTCATTACAACAGACATTAGTCTTAAACTGATCTTCCATAATGGCTTCTGGTCATGTCAGGGAGTATTAGCTGCCTTATTTTGTGCTTATCCCTTTTCATAAAAGTCCTGAGAAAGTGCTAACCTCCAAGACACTAACGACATGATACTTCTAGTAATTTATTAGAGTTGCTCAGGGCGAGAGTGAGATCAAAATTTAGATTGGAATTGAGGCTGCGTTGTGTCTTGTTCATTATTCTTCTTTCAGCAGGGAAACTCAAAGGCAGAGAGATGAGAGGTGTCATGAGGAAAAGGAAAGCAACAGTAGCTGAATACATTTTTTTTATAGTTTATTTTTCCATGTTGTATGCTTATGCCATCTTTACACTCAGAGTGTTCTACAGGGAGTTGCTCTGTGCTGGGTGTAAATCTAATATGAAACAACAAATTGTTTACTTACATGTCTTTAATGTTGGAAGATGCAGTAGAGGCTCTGCGATTAAAATGTACGTGTCTTACTCATGTTGCATCTCTTTTATTCCATTGCTGTTGAGATTTCAGCTTCTGCCTTGTGTGGTGGAGCAAAGATTCTGGCTCTGCTATGGTTTAATAACCTGCCAGTAATGTAATTGACTTCATTTATTCCAAGCTACATTTTAATATGTGTGAAATAGGAGGTCGGTTTGAGTCATAAAGAAAATAAGACAATATGCAAAATCTAGATCTGCATGGCTAGCTTTACCTTTGACAGAGGAGGTTTTCAATAGGGCTTGGTAGTTCCATTTATTTGTTTGTTTGTTTGTTTGTTTGTTTGTTTGTTTGTTTTATTACTTGCCTTTGCCTTGGCCTATAGTGGCTGATGCCAGCTCAAAGAACTTGGAAGGCTCCACTTTTCACAGCTAAACTAGCAAAGAAAATGAGCAACACTTCAGTATGTTAGGTATTTATAAGTGCATATTTAGGTAAATAGTAGAACAGTTATTTGAAATCAGTAGCAGCTTATTAGTGCTTAACTTATAGTTTTTGTAATATATACAGTGCCCTCCACTAATATTGGCATGCTTGGTAAATATGAGGAAAGAAGGCTGTGAAAAATTGTCTTTATTGTTTAACCTTTTGATATTTTGTTAAAAAAAATCACAAAAATAATCTGCTCTCGTGGATATCAATTGCAAACAATTGCAAACAATTGCAAACACCAGTTTATCCAATATATAAATATATCTTTCTTAAATATAGGTGTGCAACAATTCTTGCCACTCCTACGAATTCATATGAGAAAAATATATTTGAAGTATATGCCCATTGATATTTTAAAACATTTTTAGTATACCTGGATGACTAGGAACAGGAAATTGTTCAATCATGATTTCCTGTTTCACAGGGGTATAAATATGAAGTAACACATAGGCCAAATTCATTATTAATTCATCACAATGGGTAAGACTAAGGAATATACTGGTGATGTGCAGCAGAAGGTATTTGAGCTTCACACAATGGGAAGTGGCTATAAAAAACACACAATGGGAAGTGGCTATAAAAATTAGCAAAGGCATTTAAAATGCCCATTTCCACCATCAGGGCATATTTAAGAAGTTCCAGTCAACTGGAAATGTTGTGAATCAACCTGGAATTGGACATGTGTCTGTATCATCTCAACACACTGTGAAGAGGAAGGTTCGAGTGGCCAAAAAATCTCCAAGGATCACAGCTGGAGAATTACAGTAGTTAGTTGCATCTTGGGGTCAGAAAATCTCCAAAACTACAATCCGAAATCACCTACATCACCACAAGTTGTTTGGAAGGGTTTCAAGAAAAAGCCTCTACTCTCATCCAAAACCAAACTCAAGCGTCTTCATTTTGCCAGACACTACTGGAACTTCAAATGGGATCTGGTTCTATGGTCAGATGAAACCAAAATAGAGCTTTTTGTCAATAAACACTAGAGGTGGTTTTGGCACACACAGAGAGGTAGCCAAATGGAAAAGTACCTCATACCATGGTTAAATGTGGTGTTGGCTCTTTAATGTTTTGGGGCTGTTTTTCTGACAGAGGACCTGGACATTTTGTTAGGATACATGGCATCATGGACACAAATATCAACAGATATTAAATGAAAACCTGACTGCCTCTGCCAGAAAACATAAAATGGGCCATGGTTGGATCTTCCAGCAGGACAATGATCCAAATCATACATCAAAATCAAGGTCCTGCCATGGCCATCACTGTCCCCTGACTTGAAACAAATATAAAACCTGGGGAATTTTTTTAACAAAAGATCAAAATGTTAATCAATAAAGACAATTTTTCACAGCCTTCTTTGCTCATATTTACCAAGGGTGTCAATATTAGTGGAGGGCACTGTATACTATATAGTATGTTTATAGTATAATTTATATCTTATATTCCAGGTGTTACCATCTTCTTCATAATAGACATAGTTTCTGGAAATTACTCTTAATATATACCATTAGTATTTAACATTTTTTTGGTGAAATAATAATTTGAAATTGTAATCTGTGTGAATATTTTTTTGTTTACATTTATGGAATTTGGCAGTTTCCCTTATCCAGAGCGACTTCCAGAAGTGCTTTGAAGTCTCTATCAATGAATACATCCTGTTACCTGTAGTAGTTCAGGAAAAACATGGTCACTATGTTGTTTTGCAGGTGCCAATGCTAAGCTGCGCTACCAGATTACTGCAGGTAACACAGGTGGCGTCTTTGATGTTGAGCCTGAGGTGGGCACCATCTTTATCGCCCAACCACTGGACTATGAGCAAACCAAACGTTACAAGCTGTACGTACTGGCCTCGGATGGGAAATGGGAGGACTACACTGCTGTTATCGTCAACGTAGTGAATAAGAATGATGAGGCACCTGTGTTCTCTGTCAATGAGTACTACGGCAGTGTGACTGAAGAGCTGGATGGTTCTCCGGTGTTTGTACTGCAGGTGACGTATTTACTGCAGCAATACGTATTTGAGAATAAGTGAGGATTAGCAATGCTCCACTTTTCTTATCATGTGTCTTGGGAGAAAATGTGTGTGGGGGGATGCTTATTGTGCACTGACTGCTAGGACTTGATTATATCCATTTAGTAAATTACATTATGCTTTCAGGCTAGGTAAATAAGTTCTGAATCAAAACTCCCTGTTTTCTTTTTTATTAAAGTACACCCATTAGACAAAATGCCGATCAGTACAGAACTAGGTTGAGTCATTTCTTCAAAAACGTTTTTTTGCCCTTGGGAGTTCGTAGTGAGTCTTATTTCCAGAATTCCACATCCTGTATTGAAAATTGGTGTATAATTTGTTTTGAATGAGCATGGAAATGAGTCATGTTACAACGGTACTCAGATTTTAAGTTTTTGTACAAGTACTTATCAAACCAAGGATATGGATAAACAGATTTTTGGACATTTTAGGAACTTCAGTATATTATCTCATCAAGGAGTCGGTTAAAGCCTGAATTGCAGCAGATGACATCATGCCTTGACATAATGCTCTTCATCCAATTTGTGGCTTGGAAGTGTACTCACTTTATTGTTTGTATACTTATTACATTAAATTTTATTGATTTTTTTTTTGTTGCTGTTAGATGTTTGTTAACTGTTTCCTGCTAGAATTCATACTTGAAGAGGGATTTTAGCAGAGGGAGGAATTTAAGCTCTTGGCACTTGAGTCCAAGTCAGCACACTTCAGTAATTGCAAAGAAAAGGTGTCTGTGAAAAAAGGTCTAAGACATTTTGTTTGATGTTTTAGGTAACAGCGACTGACCCAGATAAGGATGCTGACCAAGAGGCTCTACGCTACTCACTGCATGGTCAGGGAGCTGAAAGTGAATTCATCATTGATGAGGTGACAGGGAAGATCTATGCCCAGAGGACATTGGATCGAGAGGCACGGGCTGTATGGCGCTTTGTGGTTTTAGCCACAGATGAGGGTGGCGAAGGCCTGACTGGATTTACTGATGTCATCATTAGTGTGTGGGATATTAATGACAATGCCCCCATCTTTGCCTGTGCACCAGACAACTGTCATGGAGATGTGGCTGAGAACTCTCCACCTGGCACTTCCGTCATGGAAATGACTGCCACTGATTTGGATGATGCAGCTGTAGGGCAGAATGCCATACTAACCTATAGAATTGTTGGTAATGCAGCCTTGAGTGGAGGCAACAGTGGGGTGGACATGTTTACCATCAACCCGGCTACCGGAACCATCTCGCTTGCCAAGGCTGGTCTGGACCGGGAGCAGACAGAATCATACCTCCTAGTGGTGGAAGCCAGGGATGGAGGTGGGATGACAGGCACAGCCACTGCTGCCATCCATGTAACAGATGTGAATGACCACACTCCTCGTTTCTTGGACCGATCTTGTTCAGCACGAATCCCTGAGAGCAGTGAACCCAACAGTGCCCTGCTTGACCTGGTTGCTGAGGATGCTGACGCTGGTGAGAATGGTCAGCTGACATTCAGTGTAGTATCTGGAGACCCAGAGCAGAAGTTCTACATGGTGAGTCACCGGCAGGAGCAACGGGGAACCCTACGGCTCAAGAAGCGATTGGATTTTGAGAGGCCGGGTGAGCAACGCTTCAATCTTACCATTAAGGTGGAGGACCTGGACTACTCCAACCTTCTCTATTGTACCTTAGAGATAGAGGACTGCAATGACCATGCTCCAGTTTTCATCCCTCACTTCCTGCAGATTCCTGACCTTAGAGAGGATGTCTTGATAGGTACCAGTGTTGCTTCAGTGGTCGCCAGTGACTCAGATTCTGGTCTGAATCGGGAGATTACCTACAGTATAGCACCTGAATCTGACCCATATGCTCTCTTCTCAGTTGATCAGACTGGGCTGGTGACTGTGGCCAGGCAGCTGGACCGTGAGATTACCGCCCAGCATAACTTGATCATCCTTGCAACTGACCACGGAACTCCACCACTGACTGGCACTGCCACCATTTACATTTCCCTGCTGGATGTAAATGACAACGGGCCTGAGTTTGAGTCTGCGTACTCACCAGTGGTGTGGGAGAATGTTCCAGGGCCTCAGTTGGTACATCTCAACACCAGCTCCATGCTGCTTAGAGCTGTTGATCGTGACTCTGCAGAAAACGGTTCACCGTTCTCCTTCTCTGTCCCTCCTGAATACCGTTACAGCAACGACTTTTACTTGCAAGATAACAGGAATGACACAGCTACCATCACAGCCCTCAGAGCCTTTGACCGAGAGAGACAGAAGGAGTTCCTGCTGCCAGTCATCATGACTGACAGTGGACAACCTCCCAAAACAGTCACCAGCACACTCACCATCACTATCGGTGACAAGAATGACCATGCCCATGTTGCTGGAGAGAAGACAATATATCTCAACAGTCACAGAGGTAAGCTCATGCATCTTAGTTTGTTATAAGTAAGCTAATAGTGTGTGAAGGTAGTGAATGATTAATTATTCTTCATAATTAAGTCAAACTAATGAAAATTTTTATCAAGGGTGTTATTTATTTTGGATAACCAGAACAGTGCTGTGCTATGTCATAGTGTATATGAGCATATCAGTGCATACCTACTGTATGTAGAATCTTTTTGCTAAAAAAAAAAAAGCCATGCCTACAGGAGCATGAACAGCCTAAAAAACAGTGCAATGGGGCATTAAGTACGCAATTAATTTAAATAAGTTAATTATATATAATAATTAACTCAGCCAACATTAGATGGGATGATTTCTAATTATATGAACACAACCAATGTTCCATTAAAATTTAATTAATCAACCATACCTAAACCATACCTAACTGCATTTCCCCCTTTTTTCTTTCTTTTTTATTCTGCATCATGTAGCAATTTGAATACATTCTCTACATGTCTCACATGGACCAGTGTCTTATATATTATTTGACAAAGGTGATCGCTATATGAAAACCAATCTATCTTTGCAAGTCGTAAATCTCGAAGACATTCTCAATGTAAAGCAGATATTGTCTCTCAGTGAAGATCTATGTCTTTAGAGAAATGTATACTTTTTTTGTGTGTGTCAAAGACGTCACCAGCACTTTCTGCTGTTTGTTAGCTTTCGACTGATATTTTAGGAATGCCTTTGTTTAATTTTCGGAGAATTCTTAAGATAAATGGATGTAGCTGGATCTCTCAGGTGAGCTGTGATGAAAAGATGTGAGAATAGAGCTAATGCAGCTGCTGGATGACCTCATTCTTACACATTTTGAGGGGCTGTTTCTACTCGAGAGCTCCTTGTGCTAAAAGCATAGCAACCAGAGCAAAGCGTGGCTGGATCCATTAAGGTGTTTAAAACAGCTTCCAAGGCTAGCTCTGTGATGTCAGAGGGATGTCTGAAAATGTAAGAGATGATTAAAAAAATCTTTCAGTTACATACAACTAGTCAGTATTTTTTATTTTTTGCATCATGTTTATTAGCCTATTAAAGCGCTTAGTGTCTGCTCATTTCCAGGAAGCATGATGAATTATTTTGTTTACTAGTGAATATGCCAATGTGAGCCTCTCAGGCTCAAACTAAATTGATTACTAGTGCTTGGTTACATTATGCCTGCCTACCTAGATTGAATACCATAGGATTACAGCCAAAATGTCAAAATGTTTTGTGCCAAAGAAAAAAAAAAGTCTTCCGGCTACACACTAGTCTCTAAGTGTCATTCAGTTTCTTGCTTAAGATATATCCTTTTCATTCAGCAACATCGAGGGACAGATATTAGCATTTAATTTTCATTAAGGCTGCTCCTGGCTAAACAGATGCTTTTGCTTATTTATTAACAGATCATTTTAGTTATACAGTCTAAGCAGTATTGTGTACGAACTGAAGGCAGTCAAGATTTTCCAAAGTGAAAACACATTTAACGCTCTCTATCATGTTTGGTTCTGCATAGTGTCGCTTGTTTAACTTGCATAGTGCAATTTCCACTGTAGCATTTGTTAGTTAAATTGTTAGATAACATATTACTATATTTACCTTTTTATGTCATCGGACATAAAGCTACATAAACTTACATAAAAAAGGAATCAGCTGTTCACGACAGTACTTCAGTCAACTGACATAGTTTTTTGTTCACATAATGTCACCTTTTATATGATCATTGTTTTCTTTATGGTAATGCACAACAATGTTATGACATAAATAACAGCAATGTTAATTAAGTTAGTTATTCTTAGTTATATATTAGTTTTATTAGATATTTAATTTAATTTCATATTTGATTCGTTACAGTATGTAGCTTTATGTGAGTTATAGGGAAGGGCTGATGTAAGTTTATCTAGCCATATGACCTTCTTAACTTTAATGTTCTATATTGCCATTATATCTACTCTATGTACATTTACAGTAAATGCAGAAACAGCATTGAAGTTTAATGAGCCAATGTGTCATTTTTCCCATGGTCTCACTTATTAAACTATATACGATGTAATGCAATATAAATTAGAAATGTAATGAATGTATATTCATGAGACTATACTTTGCATGACTAGATTTGTTTGAAAACATGATGGAGAAAAATACTGTTATTTCCTTTACTATGTTACTCTGAGAAGTTGGACACAAATGATCCAAGGTTATTTATCTCTAAGTCGTAACAGCAACAAAGCGTGTGCCCATCTGTGCATTGGGGCTTGGCTATTGAAAAGCAAAAAGAACTGCAGTATCTACAAACATTACACTGGCATGGAGAAGTGGATGCGAAATTGAGATAAAAAAAAGAGAGAGAGGGATTTAAATGACAATATAAACGTGTAGTTTAAATATGAAATCCTGTGCAGAAGCCTCTCCAGTTGCATGCATGTATTTTGACTTCATTCCCCTTGATATTTGACTCATTTTTGTCATATTTGTGATTTATTTTGTGATTTTGACTGAACATATCATATTGATAGCCTACATGATGTTTTATATTAAGTCAGTATAATAGGTTTAGGGCTTTGGTAATCCAACATTAATATTCAGAATTATTCATAATAATAATAATAATAATAATAATAATAATAATAATTATTATTATTATTATTATTATTATTATTATTATTATTATTATTATTATTATTTTACTATACAATTTACAGGAATTACTAAAGTTAATGATTTAATATTATATGTGTGGACAAACAGAAACTAAATATATTTTGCACCAACAGGGAGAATGCCAACATCTGTTTTGGGAAAGGTGTATGCTCCAGATCCTGATGACTGGGACAACAAAACCTATGCATTTGAAGGACATGTTCCTAAGTAAGATCTTCCTCAAACCAGCATCTATTTTTTTGTGTCATTTTTGGTTTCTTTTTCTTTTTGTCTTTGTCTACTTTTCTTTGTTCTGCATGTCTGTGTCACTCTATCTTTCTCTCTTTCTTTGTCTCCATCTTTTTGTCTCCTTTCTGCCTCCTCCTGTTCTTATTGATGTTAGACACCTTAGTGGCTATATGATTAAGGACTGTGTAAGAGGACTCTAATGGAGGCAGCTTTAGCCTTGAGAAGTCTAAGCACTGATCAGCACTCTCCTGATGTCCTCCCTTCCTCCTTCTCTTCCTCGCTTCCTCTCCATGCTTATATCTGTGCAGTCATCCATTGGTTTGGAGGCTGGATGCCAGGATAAAGTTAAATTTTAAGAAGCAATCAGGCTCATGTCAGTTTTATGGCCAGGGCCTTGAATTTTAAATCAGAACATCTTAGCAGGGCCATTCGCCCTCCAGTTATCAGCACTGCTAATTAAAGATGAAGGAAGCTTCTAGAGAAGGTGTTGCTCTCTCTCTCTCACTTCCATTTCTCTCCCACTTTAAATCTCCTCACCTCACTCTACCCTCCCTGAACTCTTGTGTTCATGAGAGTGTTTATTGCTGCCCTCTCTCACCTGTCCTGTAATTTAAAGTGGCATCTAATTTAGTCTGAATATGTATCTTCCAGTGATGGTCTAAGAGGTTATTTGACCAGAATGCCAGTTTTCTGTTCATTCTGAAATTTCGTTTGTCATCAGTTAAGTGGTTTTAAAATGGCTAGTTTAATCCATTTAACTTTGGCTGAACTGTTTGGCATTCAAGGTTATTATTATTTTTTTAAATACGTATAAAAATTCTACACACCCCTGTTAAAATAGCAGGTTTTTGTGAAGTAAAAAATAATAATAACTAAGATTGATAATGTCAGAACTCTTTCTACCCGCAGCATGAAATTACAGTGTATACAAATCGTGTCAGAAACATTTTAGGGAAAAATGGAAATAAAAAAGTTACAGTAACCTGGTTGCATGAGTGTGCACAAACTTTTAAAATTGGGGATGTGGCTGTGTTCAGAATGATCCAAACACATTCAATCTGATGTTCAGATGTAATTATCATACAGCTGTCATCAATAAAATTATTCTGATTAACCCCAAATAAAGACCAGATGTCTTTGGATGATTGTATGGACATCTTTTTGGTTTTATCTGGCTGCTGAAGCCATGGTCTCCAAAGAGCTTCCAAAAGGTATGTTTAAAGCAAAAAAAAAAATACATCATTAAAAGAACACCATCCCCATAGTGAAGCATGGTGGTGGCAGCATCATGCTGTAGGGCTACATTTCGGACATTATTTACCTTAGTGTCATTTTTTGCTTCACAAAAACCTGCCATTTTAACATAGGTGTGTAGACTTTTTATATGCACTGTATATTTGCTCTTCTTGTATATTTACTCTTCAAAAAAATTTAAAATGTTAAAGATTGTTAACAGATTAATGCATTTATTTAAAGACAGCCACTAATTATAGACTTTGTAGGACCAATTACTCTGTTGGGCGTGGTCAGATTAATTGGAGATTTGCTAAGAATGTGCAAGTAATGAACACAGCAGTGGCTGCACATTATTCATGCATAACCAGCTTATTTTAAACTCCTGCTTTGCTTGTATCTTCCTTTCAGAAAAAAACTAGCCATGGATGCAGATATTTTGTCATACATTTATTATTAGATTATTTGAAACAAAAACACAATTAGTGGTTAGATACTTTTAATACATTTGGAAACTGCAGTGCTTAAAAAATGGGTAACTGTGTAAGGCTCTTCCATTTCTACTTGTTAAAGTGACCTTAACATTATAGACAGTAAAGCAGAGAACATTCTAGTGACTGAAGCGGAATTACAGTGAAAAGAACATGAGGCCAAAATGTGAAGGCTGGCCAAGAGCTTCTTTTTATTTGACACTTTAAGCCATATGTTCTGTTCTTCTGGTAAATTCTTTTTTTTTTACTCTGTAAGCAATATGATTCCTGATATTATGGCATTGGTCAGTGAATGAAAATGTATATGTATATTTTTTCTATAGCAATCACTGTTTTATCAAGTTTAATCAAAGTTTGCACAGCAAATATCACCAGTTTATCACAATTGCTAACCAGCATATGTGGTTGCAAACTGAGTAATTAATTATACGCAGCATGTGCAATGGGCCACATACAGAGTTGGAGAAAGTCACTGAGATCACATTTTTCCCTATTCTCATGTTTAATGTGAATGTTACATTAAACTCTTGACCTGTACACAGGGGTGCAGCTATTAAAGTATATACAGTTGTATGGAAATGTCTTGGCAACCCAGGCCAAATTACATATTTGGTTGATTTTCCTGCAAACACTAATGCACAGGTACTTTGTATTTGATGAAATTAAAATAAAATGGAAAAAAAAAAAAATCCTGCAAATGGTAATGCACACATACTTTATATTTGATGTAATTAAAATAAAAAATATAACATTTTCCTGCAACGTTAATGCACAGTTACTTTATATTTGATAAAATGTTAATACAATAAAATAAAAATAAAAAAACATTTCCTGCAAACCCTAATGCACAGTTACTTTATATTTGATGAAATTAAAAGAAAAAGAAAAAAGTGTGGCGTGTGAAAAATGTTTGGACACCTGGTAGTCTCAGAATTATTTAGGTCTTAAATAAGATCATTAGGACTTGTTAGGCAGGTCAAGAATTGTCATTAAGAATAACAATTCCTGAGGATAATAAATTATCTTGAAAACTCTTTAAACCTTGTTCTACCTAACAACCATGGGCTCCTCTAAGCAGCTGACTGAGGATCTGAAAATGAAGCTAACTGATGCTTATAAAGCAGTTCAAGTCTATAAAAAGATATCAAAGTGCTATCAGCGAACAATTTACACTGGCGGTTAAAGGGAACTGTGGAAGTTAAGGCAAGATTTGCAAGACTCTCAACTAGAACTGTCTGTATGCAGGCTACACAGTCAAAGCAATGAATCAATATCACACAAGCAAGAGTGCAGTGCAAGAGCAAGTATACAGAATATCTGCACTGATGTGATTCAGGCACAAGACCACCGGCCTGTTTAACCACACTCTTGCTTGTCCAATATTGCTTTTATAGTACAACAGTTCTATAAAAATGAAATAAATATCTAGTGACATTTTGTACACAATATAGCCAAATGTTTTGTTTATTTTTGCTCCACTAGCAGAAATAGATCACAAAAACGTTACACTCACTTTATAGCACATCGGCCAGCTAGCTCACATTGATTTGTACATTCCTGTTAAATGTGCTTCTTCCATTTAATTATCATCTGACAAGCTTTCGTATTATAAGTCGAAAGTTATATTTATGAAAAATGTATCACTTGCCATGTCTGCTGATGATGTTGTTAAGACTACTGCAGTAACCATTTCAGTGTAAGAAACTATCGCTACGATTCAAACAGTGAAGTTATACTAAATATAAGCACTCTTGGAATGCTGCTCTTCCAATCAAATTAGTGGACCAGAACTAACTGTTGTATAAAACTGTTGCAACCTCATCACAAAATTGAAAGTCTAGTGTATGCAAAACAATATCTAAATAAGTCAGCGGCATTTTTGATATGCGTGCTGTAGACTAATAAACTATAAATGTAACTCTTTGACCACATTCAGGAGCAGCAGTTGATGAGAAGAACATATTGACAATTGTTATGTGTGGCACGGGTTTGAGGGTGGAGGGGGAAGCTGGTTGAGTGAAACACTGCACAGGTAGATTGAAAAATGGATTCCAATAAATATCTGCAAATTCTGGAAGAAGACTTTACATAATCACTATAGAACTCAAGCTAGCTTCTATAACGGAACAATAGTCCAAGACATGCCTCAAAATCCACCATGGACTACTTCAAGAATTGCAAGCTGAAATAATCAAACAACAAATTAATCAAACAACAATTGGTGACCTCCTAGCTGGCACTCTGACTTAGTACTGACTTAGTAGGATGTCCAAACTTTTGCACACACATAAACATGTACACACACACACACAAGTCAGTATATAATGACATATTTAATGAATAAGTTGTTTCCTTCTCTTGGCCCTACAGTTACTTCATCCTGAACAAGCGGACAGGTTTTCTGGTTATAAAAGAGAATGCTCCACCTGGCACCTATGACTTCCAGGTTCGTGTTTCGGATGGCGAGTGGCCAGATGCTGTGTCCAGTGTCAGAGTTCACGTACGAGAGTTACGGGACGAGATTATCTATAACTCTGCCTCACTTCGTCTTGCAGGTAAAATCAATCAGAAGCTAATTTTCTTCTAATGGTTTGAATGATTTCGCTCACTGTAATAAAAACAACAAAGTCTGCTGATTAAACCAACTCGAAACATGAAAGTTACACGTTGGAAATTTTAGGGATCCTTAGGCCAGTGACAGTATGCCAATTGATCATGTGCAAAGATCTCATATTAAACTGTGTTCATTGTATTTTCTGCATAACCTTATAAGATTCTTATAATATAAAACTAATATAAAACGTGCTAATTTTTTAAGAGACCTGACATAAGTCGATTTAAGTTGTAAGTGTCACATGATGGCACAGAGCTGCAGTAAGGACACCATTTCAATAGTGGCTGGCATGTCCGATATATAATCAGAGCAAGCTTTAATGTTGGTCATGTCAAGTGATAGTGAAATAAATTCCAAAGTGGTGCCAGTGGGGTGGCTTGTGGCTTTACAACCATCAGCATTTTAATAGTAGAGAGAGCATTTCCCAGTGGGATAGCAGTCTTGAAATCAGGTGATGGCTGAAGGAGTTTATGATATTAAGAACTATTGGGGGAAAAAAGCTGAAGAAACAGAAAGTGGAGTGTAAAGCACTGAGAGAAAATGTGAAGTTATAAGGGACACCCAACTCCAGAATCATTAACACCTTCATGAATATGAGACAAACGGATAACTGTAATGGACTGCAAAAAAATGACATCTTAACAAATGGAAATTCCCTGTATGTAGTTGATTTTATCTAGTAATTCCTATTATAAGATTACAATAAACCAAATATTATTATATATTATTAAATAGATTATAGATTAATAAAACCATTTCAAGTCATTTGTAGTAATTTCAAGCTTGAAATAATCTTATTCTATTGGCAGATAATTTTGCTCATTTTAAGGATTTATTTCTAGAAAGAAGCAAAATTATCTGCCAATAGAATACGAAATTTACAAGCTTGAAATGAGTAATAATGTTCAGAAATTGGTTTAATGATCTTTTATTTGTGTTATTGTAATCTTATCATAAGAAATATTAGATACATTTGACTATATTCAATATATTTTCACTTGCTTAGATGACATTTTTTGCAGTGTGCGTGATGTTTTGAGGTATACACATAGGCACACTGTACAGTTTTTCTTAAAAATACGTCATACAATGTAAAATAAAAGTATGGAACCTCACGTTTGTTCAAAGGCAACAATAAGGGTAATTTTAAATGTTAACTGGGTGTGTGCTTAATATTGCCACACAGTTCTTGAAGAAAATTTTTTTTAAATGATTTTTAAAATGATTTTAAATTTTTTGAATTATTTTCTTGAAGGGCACCAATGATACAATATTCTACTAATAATAATAATAACAACAACAACTAGAGCTATTGAATTTTGGATAATACAAACAGGTTATTCTGCTCTCATGGATATCAAACAATTACAAACACAACACAGGTTTATGCAAAAAAAAATTTAAAAAAATCGTTAAAAATATTGGTGTGCAACAATTTTTGGCACCCTTTTAGTCAATACTTTGTGTTACCTCCCTTTGCCAAGATAACAGCTCTGAGTCTTCTCCTATAATGCCTGATGTGGTTGGAGAATACATGGCAAAGGATCTGAGACCATTCCTCCATACAGAATCTCTCCAGATCTTTCAAATTTAGAGGTCCACGCTGGTGGACGCTCCTCTTCAATTCACCCTACAGATTTCCCATGGGTTTCAAGTCAGGGGATTCTGATGGCCATGGCAGGACCTTGATTTTGTGTTCAGTAAACCATTTTGATGTTGATTTTGATGTATGTTTTGGATCATTGTCCTGCTGGAAGATCAAACAATGGCCCATTTTAAGCTTTCTGGCAGAAACAGTCAGGTTTTCATTTAATATCTGTTGATATTTGATAGAGTCCATGATGCCATGTATCCTAACCAGGGGCGGATTTAGTGATTTGAGGGGTCCTAGGCAAAATATAGGAATGGGGCCCTCATTTCAGTGTTTTAACATCGATATTTAAATTTTCAGCATACATTATTTAGCATTAATAGCAATAATCAGGGGTGAACTGGGACCAAAAGGTGGCCCTGGACTTTCTGGCCCAGAGCGGACCACCACACCCGGCCCAGAACACGCCACATCATAACACACCAGCTCATTGATGGTTAGACCAATTTTTAACTCCAGTTACTAGAATAAACTAATTCTTTAAACTAATTTTTAATTTTTTTAACTAATTAATTTTAGAATTAAGTGTTAATAGAGTACCGTATATTTTCCTTATGATTGTGGATACATATAATTGTGTTTGATCAGACTCCTTTCCTAGACCTCCCCAGGTAAATAAAGGTGGTGGCAGCTGGTTAATTTTGGGTTGTGAGTAGTGTAAAGAGAGGCTCACATTTCATATTACCTTGGCCAAGAATTATTACAGTAATTTAATAATAATTATAAAACCTAATTTTAAGCAAAGATTAAGTGTGGTACACTATAAAAACCACCATGTCATCACCTGACAACGCTAAAGAGAAAGGCTACACCTAAAGCACTCACATAAATAATAACGACCAGCAATGGTCACATAACCACATACTAGTGACAAAGAAAAGCAAAAAGACATCTTACCTTAGAAAAGCGATGAGTGGAAATGTTAAACTTTCTCAGAACAAAGTCTTTCCATTTACATCACTGTCGAAATAGCAGTGTGTATATGTATGTAATTGGCTGATTATGACTACATTTTTTTTTAGTCAAATTCTACTTTTCATTCATAATCAGTATTCATTGTAAAACTAAATTAATTTACAAAATTGTTTTAAAAAATATTTAGTTAATTATTAATATTTCATGAAGTAAGAGGGCACAGTGGCATGGTGCGTAGTCCCAGCAGCTGAAATTGCTTTCGGGGGATAGGGTGCTTACCAGAGGTGAGGGGGTGACTTGGGTGACTGGGCCGGGCCCCGGGGGCCACCTCGTGGAGCTGATGCTAATGTTAGCACTAACATGAATACACATCTAATAATTGTACACCCCAAAAATAGACTACTACTAAGACTACTACTACGACCACTACTACTAGAATAATAATATAATAACAATATTAATAATAATAATAATGTATTTTATTTTCTAATATTAATGTTATTTACAATAAGGCAATTGCCGACCGTTGCGTAATGGTAAAATCCAACCCTTATCAAAATGCCCAGGTCCCCTGGCAGAAAAAAACAGCCCCAAAACAATAAAGAGCCACCGCCATATTTAACTGTGGGCATGAGGTACTTTTCCATATGGCTACTTTTCTGTGTGTGCCAAAACCACCTCTGGTGTTTATTGCCAAAAAGCTCTATTTTGGTTTCATCTGACCATAGAACCCAATCCCATTTGAAGTTACAGTAGCATCTGGCAAACTGAATATTCTTGAGTTTGTTTTTGGATGAGAGTAGAGACTTTTTCTTTAAACCGTTCCAAACAAATTGTGGTGATGTAGGTGACTTCAGATTGTAATTTTGGAGACTTTCTGACCTCAAGACGCAACTGACTTCTGCAATTCTCCAGCTGTGATCATTGGAGATTTTTTGGCCACTCCAACAGATGGTTCACAGTGTATTGAGACAATATAGACACACATCCTCTTCCAGGTTGATTCATAACATATCCAGTTGACTGGAACTTCTTATTTATTTCCCTGAAGGTGGAAATGGACATTTTCAATACTTTTGCTATATTCTTATAGCCACTTCCCATTTTGTGAAGCTCAACAACCTTTTGCCACACATCACAGCTATATTCCTTGGTCTTACCCATTGTTATAGATGACAATCTATAGCAATTTGGCCTACGTGTTACCTCATATTTATACCCCTGTGAAACAGGATGTCATGGTTGAACAATTTCCTGTTCCTAGTCAGCCAGGTGTACTAAAAATGTAAATTATCAATTGGAATATACTTCAAATATATTTTTATCATATTTTTTATAGTTCAGTCCAGTGCACTTAAATGATGTAAACATGTAAACTTCTTAAAGTGCTGCATCTCTCATCCTGTAAATGCACTTTGATCCATGCCAGTTTTCATTTTTTTCAAACAGCAGCTCTCATTACTCGAGTCTTTCACATTTACAAGTGAATAGTGTGTATCTCCCCTTGCCATGCCTATTTTAACGCTATCCAAACACACACTGAATCCTAGCTTTCACGGTAATGGAAAGACCTATTCATACTATAAATTTCAGATTCCTTGACATTTTAAATCCAATTCTGAAAACAAATATTGACTGCAATAAAACTACCTTTTTTTATTTTGCTTTACGAAGATTATGGCGTATTGTTTTTGTAAAAATCTGCAGGTGAACTTAATTGGAAGGGAAAATATGTGGTAAACAGGCATGAAGATGAGCAAACACACACACATGTACAGGAAAACATATATTGTTCTCACATTCTCTAGCACATTAATCATAGGGGGAAAAAACGAACATCTAAAACTGTCTCAGAAAGCCTACCTAAGTATGTCTAAGACCTTCTGAGACATTTTTGACTTAAAAAAAAACAAACAAACAAAAAAACAACTATTTTCATCGTCCATTCTTGTCAAGAATTCTGTGCACCTATACAAATTTGTGGGATCGATAAAAAGAGAAATTGGGGAAAATATCTGCACTTATTAAGTGGGATTAGTGCACCAAATCTGCTCCATCTTAAAGTCGCATTAACACGCACTCAATAATCACTGTCCCCCAACTCAGCACAGCCTGAATTCCTTTAAATTCATTTTTAATGCTTAATTTATTTCTGTGAGGATGTGTATGTGTGTCATTTTCTCTTGACATATTTGCTGGCTTCTGAAATTATGTTATTGTATATTTCTACATAGTTCTAGATTAATGTTCTCATCTAGAGTTTATTTTTAAAGTGCATACACGTACTTGCGTATGTACATAGAATATAATATATTTTCATAGATATAGAATGCATATGTATATATGTGGCTTGTGAGAACCCCTAAGGAATTTGAATGAGGGTGTATTTTATTTCATTTTTTTATCTTTCTATTTATTTATTTCTTGATAAGCATTCTGAAGCAATGTCTCTGCCAATATAGATACATTCGATGTTACTCGCATTTATTTTTGCACTGGATCAGTCAAATACACACAGAATGATATATATCAAAAGACACCCATGGAAACACACATGGATATATGCATAGAAAGACCTGAACTCAGGATAAAACCAGAGACCCTGAAACTAGGAGGAGGAAACACTACCTGCTACACCACCAATGTTGTTTCATTGTAAACAGATACAAACAGTAGAAAAAAATAATATGCTATTCAAATGTACCCGAGGTTTTGGTTATGGCCTAAACCTACTCAGAGCCCAAAGAAACGAGGTGGTATTTGGTCATCCCTGGCTATCAGACGTGGTTCATGTGGAGCTTGCAATGGGAGCAGAAGGTTTGCTTGCTACCTTTGTTCCTATTAATTACTTCTGTCTGCAGGTCTCCAACTGACACACTTCAGGCTCAAACAACCTTCACTGTGCTGTTTTGTTGTTTTCCTACATTGTTTAAGCCGGTTGTCAGAGGAGGAATTTAAAGCTGTGAAAACTGTGAAAACACACCGGCACTCACTCTCTTGCACTCATTCACTTACACTTATACACCCACATGAAAACTTGCCATGACTCATGCTCCAGTACATACACGTGGACCCCAACTGAGATGCAAACAAAAATGAATTCCCTAAAGGAACACGTACGCAACTCCAGTCACCCATGCTTTAGATAGAATTATATATTATATAAAAGCGTTCTTAAAGAATCTTGTCGAATGCTCTGCTGCAGTATATAGGAAATAGTATATACAACCTGCACAATATGTATAAGTCTGGTTGAGTGCAGTTGACAATATCCTGATCTCATTAAAGCTCTGAATATCCCCCAAATTCTCCCAACATATTCACCCCTACCTATATGCTGCAACACATCAATACAAGTCCCAGGAGAACTCTGTTACTATCTAAAAATAGCCCCAAGGAAGCTTTACCCTGCCAGGAGATGTTCGGAGTGATACACGGACTAACACACTAACACCTTCTTTGGAGAAGCAGGTCACCAGTTCCCTAAAGCCAAACACACCCCCAAAAAACATCTCAATTACAGAAGGGCAGTGGAAAGGAGAAGCGTGCTTTGGCAGCTCATCTTGGTGAATGCTTGGGCCAGTAGTATGTCAATAGTTATAAGCTGAAAATCTGAAGCTTACTTTGGCTCCTATTTATAGTGAAAGCTCAGGCATAAATGTGAAGACAGTAGATGCAGACCATTTAGACTGTTTGTCTATAATGCTGTCTTACCAGACATACAAGGTGTGACCATAAACCGAAAGAGTAAGCCACCCCATGTTGACAGCAAACGCTGTGTTTGCACAAGCCTTATTGGATGTGGCCTGTCAGCTTCAGTTTTAAAGTGGAGCAGTGGCCAGGCGACTTCACTTAATGACAGACGAACATGCTGAGGAGGGCAAAATGTGAGAATGCATTTTTTATGTGCTGTTCTGCGGGTGCTCAGTCTTTGACCCCTGCTGATCCTCCTTTGGATAAAACATGGCATTGAGCTTTAATTTGATGTTCTTTTTCCCTACTGTATATGTCTCAGTGTTTGGCCAGTCAGTTGGCAGTTCAGTGATGGCTGCTCAAGATATTGAATGAGAAGTCTAAAATAAATTTCCCTATAATTCATCATTGCTATTATGAAACCATTCTGGTTAAGCTTTAAAGCACTCTTATCAATTAGACGGAGGCATACATGCACAAGAACATGTACAGTGCAGTGAAAAAGTATTTGCCACATCCTGAGTTCATCTGTATTTGTGTATATCTCATACTAAATAGTTTTAGTTCTTCAAACAAAATACAATATAAAACAAAGGCAACCTGAATAACACACTACAGTTTTTATTTATTTATTTTATCGAAGCAAAAAAAGGTATCCAAAAACTATCATCAATGTGAAAAACTAATTGCCCCCTTAAACTTAAGATCTGGTTGCGCCATTTTTGCAGCAATAACTGCAACCAAACGCTTCTGAAAACTGGAGATCAGTCTTTCACTTACTTCTAGGACTAGGACTTACTCCTAATCCAGCGTAATCCAGTTGTGTTTGAATTTCCACTTATGGACTGAAAACCGGACATTCTCTTTTAGGATTTTTTGGTAGAGAGCAGAATTCATGTTTCCCTCAATTAGTCTGTATTTTGTATTTACTCAGATTGCCTTTGTTCAATCTTAGATTTTGTTTTAATTTCTGAAACAATTTAGTATAAGATATACTGTACACAAAAACAGAAGGAAAAAAATGTGCTTTTTCACAGCACTGTACTTTCATGTAGTTACTCATGTCTGTTTATGCTTATTTATACCAGCCACCCCTAAGACAGTTATCTATATTGCACACTACTAGTCACACTACAAGTTTGGAGACACACGACTGAAATGTTTCTCATGATCTTAAAAATCTTTTGATCTGAAGGTATATGATTAAATGTTTGAAATCAGTGTTGTAGACAAAATTTTTATTGTGCCAACATATTCATTTCTTTCATTAGCAAAATTAACATTTTATTTACAAAAAAAATATATTTTTTAAATGGATGACTTGGAGTGAAATATTCCGAAAAGTGGCCAATAAGTGTCCAGCATAGGAGGGAACTCCTTTAATACTGTTTAAAAAGCATCTCAGGGGGATTCCTCAAGAAATTGGTTTAGAATATGCCAAGAATACATTTCTTTAAATTCTAAGCAAAACAGTGTCCACTTTGAAGATGCTAAAATACTAGATTATTTTGATTTAGTTTGGATTTTTTTTTTTTTTTATCACAACATAATTCCCATAGTTTCATTTGTGTTATTGCAGAGTTTTGATGACTTATTCTAAAATGTGTGAGAAAATAATAAAAAATAAAGAATGAGTGTATCTAAACTTTTGACCTGTACATGAGTAACTACATGAAACTACAGTGCTGTGAAGAAAGTCTTTAGTTCTTCATGGGATTTCAAGCCTGTGCCAAAATTGGCCAAATCTAGTCAACCATATGTAATGCCTGTGCAACATTTCAGTATCAGGATGAAAGTGGACCTTCTGAGACCAGCTGAGCTTGAGTTGCAATTAAGTATCTGGATTCAGTTTGTCATCATTCCAAAGCAATATTACAGCTAGATGGCCCATCACTTGTTTGATGTCAGGATGGTCTAACTATCAGGAATGAAGATCAACCAAACTGTTCTTTTCTTTGTGTTCATTCCACAGAAATCACCGCAAAAGAGTTCATGGAACAGCGAGGGGGGCTACGGAGCAGATATGAGTTGTTGGGAGACTTCCTGTCCGAGATGTTGTCTGTTGGTGCAGATGATGTTAATATCTTCAGCCTTATAGAAGTGCGAGACAGGACCCTAGACGTGCGCTTCTCTGTGCACAGTACCCCCTTCCAGCGTGCTGAGAGACTGCATGGATACCTCGCTGCTCATAAACAGAAGGTAAAGTTTCTGTCCTGGTTTCATGTACAATTACATACAGATATAGAGGAGTAAGCTGGAATATCTCTCAGGGTAGAGTGTGTTTTATTATACTGGACTCACAATACACAGTGCAATAAACAATGGGAAAGTTTTGTATTTTTCTTTTATACGTGGCTTCCAGTTCAGGATTTGAAGTTTTGAAAGAATTGTTTTGTGTCTGCTTATCTCTGTTGTAGTTTTTTTTTATTCTTTTGTTGGCTCTGTTTGCATGATAATTAGTTGTTGTTGCCATAGGCAGGTTGTAGGCTAGCTTTGTCTGTGAACTTGGCTATAAATATATGAACTGTCACACAATAGACATACAACAGTTAGAACTGCTGTCTCAATTACTTAAGCTTGGCATCATTGCTCTCCCAGTCACCTGTAGATCGTGGGTCTACAAGATGAGCAACGTTCCCTCAAGCATGCTTGAAAAGGCTTGAGACGTGTTCTTTACTTCAGCTTAATTACTTAGATTAAAAGCCCTTTTGGGATCATTCTGCCATTGGCTACCCATTCTTTTCTGTGAAATAAGTGCTGCTCTCCTTCCTCTCTTCTGCAAATATAAGGCAATTTAACCACAGAGAAGCAGAGGAAGACTTCAGGTGTGATTTTTTAGCAGCCTGCAGCAATTTATTTGAATGCGCTTGCCCTTAGAGGACAGACGTTGATCAGAATGAGAGAGGAAGTATAAAGCAGATAGTTAGCTATAGAGCTGAGAGAGGACTAAAAAGGAGGGGCAGTAGAGATGAAGAGGAGAGATAGGGCTATCAGTGTTTGACATTTAAATAGTAGGCAATACTACACAAAAAACCCACGTTCTTATTTTCTGACTTGTTTGATCCTTCATTCTCTTGCCTCTGCTAGTTCTTGCTTTCATTACTCAGAGTTTGGGGAGAAGAAAGTGAATATTTAGCTGGAGCACCTTATTAATATGGAATGTCTGCTTTGGTTTACCTAAAGTCACTGGAGATACTATGGAAAGAGCTTCTTTAGGATAATGAAAATTAATCTCTACATGAGTGCTGCATAGAATCTATACCAACTTTAAATTAAACACTATACAAAAATCAAACAATAAGGGAAAAAGATGAAAATTCAAGGGATTTTTTTCATGTGAAGATCTACATGGACACATTTAAACCTCTCAAGTAATTGCTTTATTTTTGGTAACCATGATTGCTGTCTGTGTGTCAGATAAGCTCAGGGAGGATGACGAGAGGGAGACAGAAACAGAGAAGCCTCTTTATGTCTCACTTTTCGGTGTTGCCTAATCCTCTTCCATGAGCTCTGAGAATTTAGCTCCCTCCATCTTTCTTCTCTCCGAACATACTCAGACTTAAACATCCCAGGATTCTCCTGTGGCCTGCTGGGATAAAGGAAGCAGATCGAGGGGCACGCCGCTCATCTCCCAGGGGTTCATCCTTCCATCCTGCCCCCTTAACCCACCATCCCCATAGAGAGATATGCTCAGAATACTTTTGTGATTATCACCGTCAGTGCACGCTCATGCTGACATTTCAGAAGATGAGGACAACCCCCTCCCATCCCTAAAGTAACTGAGGCTTGTATCCATCCTGTATCCATTCAGTTTTCAAGCTGCTGGATGTATGATTAGGGGAATTGGGAATTCTCTCTGATAGAGAAATGCTATTGTAAACTTGTCGTGGAAGGACATTTCATAACATTGGTTCTGATGTGTACCCCTACATGAAATGTGGATTATTCTGTGTTCCAAGTCAATGTACATTCAAAAAACTATTGAAGGCTGTGTCACAAAACACATGATGTAATTGCACATAACGGGGACAGACCTCAGCCAACAGACTAAGCTAGCTGGCTAATATTAGCTAATTAATACAGTTTTTACATGCATGCAGGAAATTGAAATGAACTTAACTGTTGGATATTTTAACAATATACATTGTCACAATGCAACTTTACTAAAATCCTGGGGCCAATTTGCCTAGAGAAAACCTTAGGAAACATTGGCAAAAAAAAAAAAAACATACTGGAAGGGGTACCCATGATAATATATCATTACAAAAACAGTCATATACAGAAATGTCAAAGAGCATAATAGTGTTAAAAGAATATGGAATGGTATAATGGTATAATCATATTGTTCAAAATCTTGGGATGAACATAGGAGAGTCTTTATGATTATTAAAAGATGCTGGTGTCCAGTACCCAGGTGAGGTTAATAATCTAGGAAGGTGAGTTTTAATCATTAACTACTTTTGGGAAGTCCTAGAGAAGCCTAGGTTATACTGTACATGCAAATCCATCCACGGCAACAGAAGGTGAGTCACAAGTGCAGAACATTCCAGATGAAGAAGGTAGAGGTACATTTATGGATGATACCTGTATGATTCATCATGTTGAATCATGCAGGTTCAGTGGATGAGAGGAGTAGAAGTATGTCAGGATCTGGCATTCAGTTCTACAGAAGAAGAGGACAGATAATTAGTTATGCTGTTATCTTACTATGGTTTAAAAGGGTGTATATTGTAATCATAGCACATGTGGGGAGCGCTGGATGGTAACGCAGGCATAAGAGGACTCTAGAACTGCAGTGTTTTGCCACTCCATCATCAACAGCATCAAAAACAGGGAAGTGGTAGCTCAGTGGTCCAAGACATTGGACTTCTGATCAGAAGGTCATAAGTTCAAATCCCAGCATCAAGCTGCCACTGCTGGGTCCTTGAACAAGGCCCTTAACCCTGAACTACTCAGTTGTATAAATGAGATAATTGTAAGTCACTCTGGATAAGGGTGTCTGCCAAATGCAGTAAATGTAAATTAAAAATAAACATCTAAAAAATAACAAAAATAACATTACCGAAACACTGTCCCCAGATCTGCATCTTTACCTAACCTTCCTGACTAAACCAGCAGGATTGCAATTTACATTTAAAGATGATTGTATCCTGGACATGGACAGCACAGGAAGACAGGAAGGCTATTCCGTACCCTGTGGCTTTGAAGGAAAAAAGCTCAACCTCATACTGTGGTTTTTCATTATTTTGGGTAACATAAAAGAACCTGCATCTTTTGATCTAAGCAGACAAGTTGGATCATAATAGACCAAATGTCTCCTCAGGTACTATTGCTTAGGCCCTAGTAGAAATACGTGTTGTAATATTTGTTGGAATTAAGTAGGAGGAGGTTACTCAGGTTCCTCAACTTGCTGTCAGTCATCAGGCTTTGCTGAATCATAATTCATAAAGATGGTCCTAGAGCAGATCCCAGCAGTGTAGTCTGAAGAAAATTATGTTCACATTTTGAGTTTGATTTAATATCTGTTTAAAATAAACAACAACAAAACACAACAACAGAGTACTTGATTTTCCTTCCTGATTATATTTTCTTGTAAGAGACTCAATATTATGTAGTGTAGAGCATAGCATTCAGTCAGTTGAATGGGGTATAAGAGGTCAGAGGGCAAATCACTCAAAATCAGTAAATCTGGAAGATTTTCAATGAATCTGAACTGCCATGGCAAGCACATCACACACGACATTGTTGCCAAACTTATTAACAAATTTAAAAAGACTGGAAGTGTGAAGTGGAAGTGACCAACCGAGAAGTGGATGTCCACGAACATTCACTGATGAAGGCACGACTGAAATGGTGTTGGCGTACGCTGTCTCCAAGGTATGGAGACGTTTGGGACACCATGTATATCTAGTACAAATGCCATGAAGTCTGCAGATTTGCACAGAAATTTAGAATAGGGCCCTGATTGTGTATAATTACTTAGTAAGGAGTAGACTTCTTTTTTTTTTTTTGCTACATTTATTATATAAATAAATATAACTAAAGCTGCTGCTGCCCCTAAAGGCCTAGCTAATTTTAAATGTAACTAATACTACAGTACATCGTGTTGAATATCCCAGGGTGAACACACAACCTGCATTAAAAGTGTGTGCAGACGTGATTTGAGACAGCTTGAGAACACAAGTTGTTCATTACTGGGAGAAGCTTTTTTATCAGTTGCATGCATGCGCTGGAGCGTGAAATGAGGTGCAAAACGTGTTTTTTCTTAGACGAAACAGATTTTAACGTCTTAATGCGGGCATAACAATGTTGCCGTTCGTCAGATTTCAGACCTACGATTTTCAGCGCTACCCAGAACGCTAGCAGCTGCAGCAATTATGTGCCAAATGAATAATTGGAGTATTTTGCATTGCCCCTTTTGTTCAGGTTGATTTTGAAAGATAAGTCCAAGCACTTTCAAATACATGCCATTCCACTGTTGTTGTTTTTTTTGTTTCTGTTTTTAGAAGCATGCTTTGAGGAACTGAGCAGTTGTTGTGATTATAATTATTGTCATGCTGAATGTCACACCTGTTGCTCATTATGAGGAGTTCAGAAAGAGCATGCAAGCACTAACGGCACAGAGAGAAAAGCATAGTTGTGTGTAATTTGGTGCTGAGAGTATGTTGTTCGCATCTCTAAGTCCCCGGCAGGGTATAGTCTCTCATCGCTCACTCTCTCTCTCTCTCTCTCTCTCTCTCTCTCTCTCTCAGCCTGCATTTCTCAGTCATTTTCATTTCCAGGGATACTTACTCTAGCAGAATGCAATTGTTCCGAAAAAAAAAAAAAAAAAAAAAAAAAAAACACGTCACATTCAGTTATGTGTGAAGTGAAGCCTGATGGAGCATGTGAAGAACTTACTTTAATTTATGGTGCTTTCATGTTTGTAGCATTTTGTCTGTTTGAATCAAACCATGTTGTGCTTTCCTCAATGGTGCAGTTTGTTTGGTCAGATATGAACACCACAGTCTCACTCAGGTGAGACAATCAGAGCCATGTGGTTGCAGTCTGTTTCCAAGCAAACTCTAGTATGGGTTAGTTGCAGTGACAGAGATTCCACCCTCAATCAATCCAAATGCATGAAATAAACCAAACATGCTGTGTATTTAGGATTTTTTTTGTTGATGTCACCTGGTAAACTGAGCCAAATGAGAGAGCTGTAGTACTGCGGAAATGTGATGTGTTTTGGATATTTTGATCAACAACCAATGAATTTTATGAGTATATTTTAGCCGTACAATCCCCTCGGAATAACATGGGCAGTGTGAAACCACACCAAACCAAATAGCGAATGAAACACATGTATCAATTTTGCACAGATTTGGAATAATAGGTGTGAAAGTGCCGTTAAACAGCATGGAGTAATGGGGAAAAAAATTAAACCACATTCATTGGCTTTTTTTTGTGTGTGTGTGTGTGTGTCATCTCCTTTCTGAACAATTCCCAGGATGTTCCTCTGTGCCATAGTACTGCCTCTGTAGTCTGTAATCCTTGTGGGAATTGTACGTATTGTATGTCCAATTCCTCTGGGTTTCACATAAGGTGGTGTTTAGAAATTAACTCTGAGAAAGAAGCAGGCTTGCACTACAAATACAATACAGCCATTTGGAGACTGGAGGATAGAGAGAGACAGCGATAGAGAGCCAGAGAGAGATAAAGATGAGCCAGAGCCAGCTAGTACGATTAGATTTTCCGTCAACTAGCTATGGGCTGTGTGCGAATCCCCTGCTCCCATGTGTGGGCTTCGGTTACTCCGTCTTGTCTGGCGATATGAAGCCTGGGCTGATCAGATGTCTCTGAGCTCTGATGAAATGAGACCTCTTTTTCGGTGGTTAACCTCACAGGTAATGCATGCAAATCACCTTCTTAGCAAGCATTAGCACATGAAAGTGGCAGTTAGAGGCCTGTGTGCCCTGTGCTGGACACACTTTGTATGGTAAATAGAAAAGCCTCCGGGTCCCAGGAGGACGGTGGAGCGACAGCTAGAGAGCACTGGGGGTTTAGCCAGTGGTGTTATTGAACATTTTAACCTTTACTGTCTGTGTGAGGAGGGCTGGACACATTGCTCTCAATATAGGGGTTGGATTAATTGCAAATTAGACAGGGTGGTTTACTAAGTAAGGAATGAAACATGATGGGACATGCTGTGCTAGGATAATAATCATCATGTGGGATTGGGATGATGTAACACCCTGAATTTGATCATGTATGTGACGATAACATGCATAGAACTAGCATGTTTACTGTATATAATCCTGTGATTTGCCTTGCAGTCGGAATGATTGTCATATCTCCTGTTATAGACAATCAATTAACATATTCTGACCAATTAGATTCAGGAATTTATGAGCACTGTGGTATAAGAAGGGCTGCTATAAGAGTAGTGAGATTGACTGTGTGATTAACTGTGTGTTCTGTGCTTGAATTTGTAGATGTTTAAAGTACTTCAGCCACATTTTCAAACATTTTACCACATTTCTCCAGTTTAAAGAAGGGTGAGAATTACCCAACAGTGACAACAAATATTATCAATAAATATTGAATAAATAATTCATGACACTACAGTGGCACAACAGATATATTTGGCTTCCAACCTCAGGGTTCGATCCTGAGATCAGGTTACTGTCTGTGTGAAGTTTCGCATGTTCTCCCTTCCGCTCCTGTATCATGCAAGCTCATTTTATAATTTATCTCATTTTTCACATTTTCTTTGTAAACTACAGGCCAAAAGTATGAAATCAAACGAGAGAGGTTAAGATTTTAAAAATATGTTTGCAAATTAAGTAAATTTGCCAAAAGACAGCAGAACACAATATATGCACTGACATTGAAAAAACATTTTAAAAAGAAAGTTTCTTAAAAAAATATCCCATTAGTTAGTTAGAATGTAAGAATCAGGTTTGTGTTTGGGCTTTTATCAAACTCAATATTAGGTAAAAAATGCAAAATGCAAAAACAAATTAGGGATATGTTGTGCACTTTTGCTTCAGACATTTAAGCAAATATTTAAGTTATGTACTGTTGAAAACAGTTAATGTTTCAAGGTAGTGTTGCTTAATAATAATAATAATAATAATAATAATAATAATAATAATAATAATAGCCTCTGCCCTGTGTGCGCAGAGTTTGCATGTTCTCCCTATGCCTATTAGGTTTCCTGTGGGTACTCAGGTTTCCTCCCCTGGTCTAAAGAAATGCGCTGAAATCTGATTGACATTTCCAAATTCTATAATGTGTGAATGGGTGTATAATTGTTTGTGTCATTGTGCTCTGTGATGGAGTGGCACCTCATCCAGGGTGTCCCCTGCCTTGTGCCCCGAGTTCCCTAGTATAGGCTTCCCATGAATGTATTATACTACTACTACTACTACTACTAATAATAATAATAATAATAATAATAATAATAATATAATATAATATAATAATAAATGTTTACCTCACACCTCCAGGAGTGTATGTTTTCCCTGTGCTTCAGAGGTTTCCTCCGTGTACTCCGGTTTCCCTCCCCAGTACAAAGACTTGCATTGTAGGCTGATTGGCATTTCCAAATTGTTCAAAGTGTGTGAATGGGTGTGTGATTGTGATAGACGATAGATAGATAGATAGATAGATAGATAGATAGATAGATAGATTGACAGATAGATAGATAGTTCGATAGATCAATAGATAGATAGATAAATAGATAGACAGATAGTGCAGGTTATTATAATTAGAAATTAAATATTGTTTATTATTCCCTGCAATGTACTGTCATCCCACACGGGGTTCATTCTCCCATCTTATGTTTAGTGTATTCCAAGACTGACTCTGGATCCACTACAACCCTGACCAGGATAGAGCAGTTAGTAAAGATTCAGATGAATGAATGATGCAGTTACTGAAGATCAATAAATGATTATTATTATTTTTAATCAACAAGGGGGCATGATGACTTAGTAGTAGCATGTTTGCCTCGCACCTCCAGGGTTGGTTGTTTGATTCCTGCCTCTACCCTGTGCGTGCAGAGTTTGCATGTTCTCCCCGTGCTTCGTGGTTTCCTCCCCCAAATTGTCTGTAGTGTGAGTGTGTGTGCAGTTGTACTCTGTGATGGGTTGGCACCCTGTCCAGGGTGTCCCTGTCCTGCCTTGTGCCCGGAGTGCCCTGGGATAGGCTCCAGGTTTCTCTTGACCCTGTGTAAGATAAGCAGTACAGAAAATGGATGGATGGATTTATTAACACCTGATAATTTTGGGAACACACCACTATATTATTAGTATATTTTTACTGGTCATACTGTATATTAATATAAATTGCTGTACTTGTTATTACTGGCTCTGCTGTATTGCTCACTCATCACATTGTACTGGCTTTCACAAGCAGTGGCAATAAAGCAGAGAGAGAAAGATAAATCTTCAGAAAGCCTCCCTACTGGATGTATATGCACAGTGACAGTGTCTCATCTCACTCCAGGCAAGGTGGGCTGTGCCACGTCTGCATGGTGCCTCAATGCCTGGATTCAGCTCCACAATGGAGCAGACCACTATCATTAATCAGCCATTTGAGCACTAATCTAGCAGGTCCTCTCAGCAGCCGCACCATGACATTAGCTCGACCTGTCATTGCTTCTCCAAATATCATTAAAGCAAATGGATTTCCTCTAAGGAGGAGAGAGGAGTTATATATCCAGCTACATTTAGAGCTAAGGCATAGTCTCATCTCTCACTCCCTCTCCCCTGTATATCCTTTGCCCAGTGTGACTACACTTATATACACCTATCCACTCTGGCCAGATGAGAGCCGTTCAATTACAAGACAATACACACTCCATAGCAGGCTGCTGAAAAATTGCTGTAAAAGCACAGAGCACAGGTTATGCTCTTGCTGTTTATGTGCTTTCAGAAAAAGTGCAGGCTGGGATAAGCCCTTGAGTCGCTGCAGTGACAGGAGATGAAGCTGAGTGTACTGATGAGGGTGTTTACTGTTGTATGACTTTTACCTGAGAGGAGTGTGAAGTAGTTTTTTTTTTTTGTTTTTTGTTTTTTTTTACAGGTTTGTGACTATTGTTTGCCACTATGTATGATAATGCTGGAGCGTAGTACCTCTTTCAATTTCTTTTCTTATTTCTCATCCTTTCCAGGTGTCTGATCAAAGCACAGCATTGATTGAAAGAATCTTTTTTGCATTCTCTTTGTGGATGCTCTCTGTAATGCCCTACTCTCTCTATACATTTTTTCTCTTCCCCACTTTCTGTCCCAAGTTGCAGTCATTCCTGCAGGTGAATGTTACCCAAGTGCACGTGGATGAGTGTGTGGCAGTGGACTGCAGCGGAGGAGGAGGCTGTACGAACAGGCTGATTGTGAGTGAGAAGCCCTCTGTAGTGGATTCAGACAGTATGGCTCTGGTGTCAGTGACACTGGAGTCAACAGCTGTGTGCAGCTGCTCGGCCCGGGAACACCTGCACCAGGGCTGCTCCACCTACCCCAGGAACCCCTGCCACAACGGTGGAGTGTGTGTGGACACACAGAACGGATACAGGTTAGACAGTTTCCATAGTGTGTGGGTGTGTGTGGGTGTGTGTGGGTGTGTGTGTGTGTGTGTGTGTGTGTGTGTGTGTGTTTGTTTTCCATAGAACTATAAGGGCTCTATTTTCAGCAAGTTACGTATATAATTTTGTGGTATAACCCTGGAAAATTGCAAAATTGACTGGGTGCAAGTCTTTTTTTTTCCTGTTGTTGCCTGGTTGCTTTTTTTTTTTGGTCAAAAATGACACACTTATGCTAACATACGTACATTTATATTTTTTACTGTCTGGGGCCCTGCTGTAGCATAAACAGAAGTGCAAAACAGTATTTACCTGACTTTATGCAAAGATTTAAACGCTTCTGTAACAGTTCCTAAAACCAAGATGTGTGAATGCACTATTTAAGGCAGAATATGGACTAAGCACAGTAGTGATGTACACTTCACAAACAACAGAATATCTCTGAATAAATGTGACTGTACTGAATTACCATTTGAAAGACTGATTCATCTAGTATTGCATTCCTGTTAATGCTTTGTGATTTATTTAGGAAGAGATTCATTTGAAATACTGCTATTGGTATAAACGCTAACCTTCCTTCACAAATTCATAGATCAATCAAGTCAAACACGTACCAAAATGTGTGTTTAAGCACATAAATTGAGCTACAGTCAGTCTTCCGACTTACAAAGAAACTGTAATAAAACAAAATGTTGAAAAGAACAAAACAATTCAAATCTGAGTCTAGATAGTATGGTATAAGAAAGATAGGCTTTAAAAAACTTTGTAAAAATGTATCATATACATTATTAAGACTTTCCCGTGGCATTACTTTTTGTGAATATTGTGGAAAATAAAAGTTAATTAATGATTTTTCCAGTTTTGTAGAGATCTGGGATATCTGAGGAACTTTCATCATGTGATATAGAAGTTGCTGGTGCTCCAATTACATCACTTTTTCTTTTGTGAAATTCATTATGGATTCAGGTTGTTTTATATGTTTGTTTGTTTTTTTCTGGTTGTTTGGCCAAAATGACAAATAACAAAGTATACTGAATAAAAAATCTGCTTGTCCCAGGCTCCTCGGCTACTGATTTTTCCACTCCTAATAATTAATAGGATCAACAGAATATGTAGCAAATTGAATAACATACTCATATTAAAGACTCATGTTTAATTCACCATGAAATATATAGAGAAAAGGAATTAGATGATATAAACAGGGTCATATATTTAAAAAATCACCCAAACATACATTTGTTGTGAGGTTTTTCAGTGAGTTAATTATTTCTACTAATTAAAATTAAGAGTAAAAAGTGGAATATGATTAATCAAAATTAATGAAAGTGAATCTGAGTAGATATTGCAGTAAAACACCGCTTGATAATGTATTCATTTTAACCCAGCCCCTTCTTGCAATGCCCACATAATGATCTGCCTTATGTTTTTTTGCGATCAGGAAAACAGGGCCCTGTAGGTTTTAAATGTCCACAACTTGTGGAGAAACTTGTCTGCGTATGGCAGAGAAAGAAATATATCCTGCAACCTTGTGGCAGGTCAAGTTTAACAACCAAGAAACATACAGTATTTTTTATAATTCATAGTGTGTGTCTTGCTTGTGTCTAGAAGCACATTAGGTCACTGGCTTTGTATGTAATGCAGATTAACAGAATTTATTCATAAAGTTTAACTGGAGTGCTTGAGAACTTTGCTGAAGGCCCTGCTTCAAGAATCGCAGTATTTTCAGCTGCATGGATTGGAAATAGATGGCTCTGTTCTGTGGGACTAGTGCTTGTGTGTTCTTGGTCAATTAACACTGCTTGAGCAAAAGGCTAAATGCAATATATTAGAAGTTGGAGCTCTGTACAGTATGACGAAAGAGTGTGATGAAACAGCATGAAAGAGTTAGCTCTGAATATTAGACTTATTCCCTTCTCTCTCGTTCTCGTGCTCAACGGCATCTTCAAGAATGCCAAATGATTCAAGTTCAAGTGAACTTTCCAGACAGATCTCATCCAATATTTGCAAGGCTAATCCTCTCACCACTGAGAGTTCTTGCAAATATTAGGTGTGGCAAGCTTTTATTCTGCTTGCTATTCAATTCAATTACCAAGGTCTTGCATGACTATTGATTTTTCTTACAGAATAACAATACACTGGGAGAGTGATGGAGGAATGGTGATGGATGGGAGAGGATCTTTTTTTCTCTCAGTATGAAAGTGTAGTTAATAACTAAATCTCCAGTGTCACTCAAGGGGTTGCTGGCAGACAGAATATAGTTCACATCTTTAATTTCTCATTAGAACCAACTCTGGGAATTTGCTTTCTATGGGGAATGATGTGCAACAGGTTAGCCATATTGCCTGAGGGAGCCCTGTTCCTTCCTGATGTAATTGATCTCTTTCAATTATGTGGAAGGAAATCTATATGAGTGTGTGAGAGGTTTCATATGTAATGTGCTTTAGTATTTCATTCAGTGTTGTACATAGTATGGAATGAATATAGAGGGGATAAAAGCAGCTTACTTTCTGTGGTAATGACGCAAAATGTTTACAAATGCAGTATAATTAATATCCTGTAGGGTCATTAGTAATGCAGAGCAACAAACACATCATTAATATCAACTAGTCTATTCCAGAGAGCTTGCTTGAAATTAAATGCCTTGCGTTTGATTGCTGCATAATGTATCAGGTGGCAATCACCACTTAAACACAAAATGCCATCCATGTCTTACTTTTGCAACTTATTCATATGTTCCAGCTCCAGTATATAGGTAGCTCAATTTACAGCCCAATAATGACTAATAACTGAATTAAGAAAAAAGGAAAAAGATTAAGTTATGGTCAATCTGAATGAATTTCAGATGAAAAGTGCTATATAAATGGTTTATATAGCTCTTTCTTACAAGAAATTGTTTAAAATGTGTTTCTCCATTAGTTCCTGGTGGTTTTGTAATGGGCTATAATGATTAGTAATGGTATTGTGTGTTTTTGAAATGTGTTAATATCACAGTGTAAGGGTCCTAATGGTTGGTTTTAAAACTTGGTTTTAAAGGCATTTGATGGATTTCTAATGGAATTGTCCCACATGAGACTTTGATAGGGGCCTTTTATTGACGTAATGAAAGTCTCTGATATACACCGATCAGCCATAACATTAAAACCACCTGCCTAATATTGTGTAGGTCCCCCTTGTGCTACCAAAACAGCTCTGATTTGTGGAGGCATGGACTCCACAAGACCTCTGAAGGTGTGCTGTGGCAGATCCTTTAAGTCCTGTAAGTTGCGAGGTGGGGCCTCCATGGATCGGACTTGTTTGTCCAGCATATCCCACAAATACTCAGTTGGATTGAGATCTGGGAAAATTGGAAAATAAGTCATCACCTTGAACACTTTGTTATGTTCCTCAAACCATTCCTGAACATTTTCTTCAGTGTGGCAGGGTGCATTATCCTGCTGAAATAGGCTACTGCCTTTAGGGAGTTTCATTGACATGAAGGGGTGTACTTGGTCTGCAGAAATGTTTAGAACATTGCCCAGAGTATCATGCTGCCTCTGTTGGCTTGCCTTCTTCCAATAGTGCATCTTTATTCCGCAGGTAAGTGACGCACATGCACCCTGCCATAAAATAAAATGTGATTCATCAGACAAGCCCACCTTCTTCCATTGCTCCATGGTCCAGTTCTAAGGCTCACATGCCCAGTGACGCAGACAAGGTGCTATACACTGTGTTCTGACACCTTTCTGTCATGGTCAGAACTTTTTCAGCAATTTGTTCTAGTTCTGTGGGATCAGACCAGACGGGCTAGCCTTAATTTCTACATGCATCATTGACCCTTGGGCATCCATGACCCTGTCGCTGGTTCACCAGTTGTCCTTCATTGGACCACTTGTGGTAGGTATAACCACTGCATCCTGGGAACACCCCACAAGACCTGCTGTTTTGGAAATGCTCTGACCCAGTCGTCTAGACATCACAATTTGGCCCTTGTCAAAGTTGCTCAGATCCTTATGTTTGTGCATTTTTCCTGCTTACAACACGTCAACTTGGAGAACTAACTGTTCACTTGCTGCTTAACATATCCCACCCCTTGACAGGTGCCATTATAACGAGATACACACGTCATGTCACCTGTCTGTGGTTTTAATGTTATGGCTGATCGGTGTTTGAATTCTACGTTCAGAATATTCCACACCCACAATACTACAATACCCATAGGTAATGAATTATCTTTTAGACCACAGAGACTACAGACACTTTCCACTTGTAAAATATACCCGCGTTACTGTACTGCGTGACTTGCGAGCTTGATTGTGTTTGCAGAGAAGAAGAGAAGTAAAGCTTATTTCATGAGACCGCTAAGTCTAATCATATGTCATGAAGAGCACTTTACACATTAAGTGGGCTATGCACAGTATGTTAAAAAAAAGAGAAAGAGCTATAAATATGAATTACACATCTATTTTAATCGAATATCGTAGTAGTAGAGACAGGCTTGGTGGGCTTGTTGGTGCAGAACATCTCATACAGAGCATTCAAGTGAAAGCTTTGATATACTCATATACATATTCTAGCTGCGAATTATCTCATTTTTAAGATGTTTAAACACAGCAAATTGATTCAAAATTCTGAACGGACATTAGCTATCTGTTGCATTCTGACAGAAATGACATATTTCTTCTTATTCTGAGGTTGTGCATTAATTTGGTGCAGACTATGTAACATGCATATGATGCAGCGTTTTAGCAGAATGCTGAGTTCAGAGTACACGTGAACAGTTTCTTCATAATATGCAGAATTAATTAAACTAAGTCAGATTGACAGAAATCTTGGTAACTAAGCATAGCCAGTGATATCCAAATCAGCACCACTTCATACAGACAAGTATGAAAACACAGATGTACACACATGTTCTCATCCCATGATCTGTGATAGAAGGCAGAGGAGAACAGTCATACTGCCAAGTCACATCTCATTAATTAGGCAGTTGAACAAAAAAAAGAAAATAAATCCATATTCATTAGCAATCTGGAGCTGCTTTTCAATTCTGCAATGCATTCTCTTCGTCTGTCCTTACAGGACAAAATAAAAATTATACAAAAGGTATGTCTTAGAATACTTTTCCAACATACTGTATGTCCCCAGATCCTTTATTATCTTCAGTTCACAATTAAATAGAGCAAATAAAGCTGTGACACAGGACTGAGTAATGACACTTGCTTGGTATGTGCTCCAGAGCTGCTTGTGTCATGAACCCAATGTTAATCCAAGCTTTCAGACCTTCCTTTACCTATTGGCTTGGTGTGGATATTAAGATGGTGTCAAACCGCACACATGCATGTACACATGCACACATGAGTCAGTTCTCTTGTTTTAGACAGGAGTAACTTGGACAGTACCTCATTAGGGTGCAATTTAAATGCAGTACCAATGCTTTTTCACACACTATCTACAATTAAAGTCTGGAGTTACAGTAAGAGTTACACTTGTTTGTGTCTGGTATTCACAGTTTCTTTGTTGTTGTAAATGGGCAATACATGGCAGCACATTCAGAGTGCGATTCCATGATTACACTGCCATTTAGCCCTTGGAACTCTTATAAATTAAACTTTTTGTTCTATCATTTGTTCAACAGTGAATGTATGAAAACATGCAGTTAACGATTCAAAAATGCAAAGTTCAGCCATGAAACTGTCTGAGTGCTGATTGGCTCCCTCAATGCTGTGCAACAGCCTATCAGCCATGCTTCTCCGCCCACGTAACTCTTTATAACCCCAACCAACTCACTGCTACGGCCTGCGCACACTACTAGCTACATTTGTACCCTATGTGTTGCTTATGCTTGGTAAAATCATATAAATGCTGTTTAATAAAACTGATCACAGCTGGCAAATACCTATAATGGTTTTCAATGCTAATAATGACCAGTAAACTCTGTAATTACTGATAAAAGCTAATACACGAGACAATGGCCAGTAAGACGTGAATAATGTTAAATGCCGTCTAAGGTGATGGTTAAAGATCCCTATGCGTCGAAATGAGGAGACAGGAAGCAGGCTGGGTTTAAACCCACGAAAAGTGCTTTCATTTCATTTACTTTCACTTTTCTCCTAGCTTTTCAGCAGTACAATTTAACATACACACACATACACACACGCTGCGTGCTCTCCTGTCCCGCGCTCTCTCTCTCCCACCTTTTTCCTCGCCTGCTCTCTACAACACAGAACATTTATTAATCGATTGTTCTACAGGTGTGCACTCCTCACCACTCAACTTCTCCGACTCCGCCCTCCATTTGCAGACGGCACTGGAGTACGCCCCCTCCTCCACACACAAATTTGCTGGTTAAAGGTCCTTTCACACTGAGCGCGATTTAAGCGACGTGAATGTTTGACACGATGGCGCTCTTGAATTGAAACAATAGATCCCTATGGAGCTTTTCACACCAGGTGCGATCATTCGCTGAACGACAAAGCATAGATTTTTTTTCCATCCATCGTGTCGGGGGGGTTTTCTTCCGTCCATTGTGTCGATTTTCTTTTCTCCTGTCGCTCGGCGACGAAACGGGCCGTCCAATTAGATTAGCGCTGTAGATCACGTTTCCGGAGACGCTGTTGTTGCACAAAAGGGCGAGATAGGTGGCGCTATAGCACATAAAGCTGTTTTGAAAACCAGTGTAAACACTGAAGAAGAGTATTCCAGAACAGAGAAGAGAATGGATATTGAGTTCTTGCTATCATTTGCCAAGTTTCCAAACACTTTTTTGTGCAATTCTGTTATCGAAAAAGTGAAAGTACGTTAAAAAAAAAGTGATATTGTCTCCCGCCTTTTTCCATCCAATTGGCCTGTTACCGATAAAATGGTGCGCATCAATTACTTATGCATTAAAAAGTGCCATTTGCTCAGTGCTCTCTCTCTCTCTCACTCACACACACATGCACACAAGTGCACAGACTATGGAGATATAAACAAACCGTCGTCACATACCGTAGTATAGAGTATATTTCTTATTGAAATACTGGCTGGCATTAAACTTGGGTTTGGTCCCATTACTGTGTTATTGCATTGTATTTCACATTATTTCTTTCATACTAAAACAGCTTGATGTGCTGTTCAAAAAACAAAAAACTTTCTGCCTTCCTTTATGGGTAGAATCCACATACAATGAGAGGAGTTAGTTTCTGTGCTTCTTAACAGTTTGTGTTGTGGTGTTACGCGCCAACATTTAAGGGATTCTTCTTCTCCGTGGTCAAAAACAATCAGCAAATCAGCTGAATAGTGGGTTGCGCCACCTAGTGTGCAGGTATAAAATGCATTCTCAGTCCGCACCACCTATCGTGCAGGCATGAATTAGCTGAAGGTGACCAATTGTTTCGCGTTCGGTGTGAAAGGACCTTAACGCTGATATATATCATTTATGGCCTGTAAATGCTGATCACAGCGACAAACATCACTAGTAAATTTCCAAATGCTATAATCACTGATTTATGCCCATAATCGCTCATAATAAACCCTGACAACGGCCAAACGCGATACATGTAATAATGGCTGATAAACCCTGATCACCACTGGTAAGTGCTGACTTATGCTGATAATGCATGATAAACATTGATCTTCCCTGGTAAGTGCTGATGTACATCTATAATGGCTGATAGACACCGATCATCAAGGTTACCTATCAAAGTTGATAACTGCAACTGCTACTAATCGGCAATAACTGTCGATAATTGCCAGCGAATGCCAATAAATGTTGAAAAACGCAGATTGCTGATAATTGCACAATTCTGATAAATGCTGATAAATGTTGATCCATATTGATAATTGCTGACAATGCTGATCAATGCCAATCTATTCCGAGTGATTCTGATTGATGCCTATCAATGCTGATAAATACCAATAACTGCTGACAATTGCTGATCAACATCGACATAATTTGATAAATACTGACAATCGCTGATATACACTATAATGCTGACAAATGCTGGTAATAGCTGAAAATAGCTTATTCATGCTGATAAATGAGTCAATGGACATTTAATTAAAAAAAAAAGAAAACACCATTTGCAGGTGGTGCTGGATCTTTAGGACCACTCACTTTCTTATTCGCCTAAGCGATGCAAATCACTATTGCCCCATAGCGATCTCGTTACCTGTCAATTATTCATTCTACCGCCTATCTATTTAAAAAAAAAAAAAAAAAAAAAAAAAAAACTTGGTTCACATTCACCCCAACATGCACTCACACTATGATCTGCACATCTATTTATTCTAAACCCAGGTACACATGGTCACAGTTAAATAAGTTCCGAGCTCCCTGGTCCAGGCGCACATAGCCATTAGACCATTATACGTAATACCAGCACATAGGACTAGTTCAGCAGCATTAAGCCAAAGCAGGCCCAGGCACTCATAGCTAGTACACACTCGGGTATCGTGTCTCCTCGGAGCAGCAATAGTACACAAGTCCTGGTGTTCAGTTATGCATCGTCGGGGAATTGGATGTGGGCTATATTTCAGTACAGTCCATCCTTCCGTACCCTTTGCAGCAGCAATATGCTTCTCTTCTTTCTATGTCTGTTCAGGACTATCAGCAAGTATTCGCTCAGCAGCAACAGCAGCGTAACAGATCTAGTCCGGCCAGACCAAACCTATTTACACTCCGTCCCCATCTCTAAAAGCTCACAATTTCACTGCAAAAACTGTCATGGCTGACATGTTTTAACCCAACTCAGGCGATAATATTTAAATTTTTTTACAAGGTTTCTGCAACATTTGCTCTTAAATATGAACAAGGTTAATAGTAATAGAATTGAGGGTTTTTTTAAATCATAGAATCATGAATAGAAAAATGTGGCTAACTATCTTGCATGCTACTGGCATGAGGACATTAGTAGTAGTAGTAGTAGTAGTAGTAGTAGTAGTAGTAGCTGTTGTTGTAGTTGTTGTTGCTGCTGTAGTTATTATTATTATTATTATTATTATTATTATTATTATTATTATTATTATTATTATTATTATTATCATCATCTGAATAACCTGTTTAGACACTTTATGTCTTTTCATGTAAGTATGCCATGTGTATAATTAAAAAAAAAAAAATCATTGTGAGGCACCATGCTATTTTGATATTGGCTTTACAGTATTTATGGCCCCTTCGTTTACTAGTATTGTTACTGCTATAAAATTTTTGCCACTATTTTTGTGTAGGCACAAGCGTGTGGACAAAGCGGTATAATACCACTGTATTGCTAATTTGGATGGATAATTTCAATACTTTAATACTTGGTGGTTGTTTTTTTCCTGGACAGAAATTGCCTATGTTTACATGAGTGCCTAATACAGACCTGTCCCATTTCCCACAATCTAATTTATTGATGTACACTGTTCATCACCCACTTTAAAATAAATAGGCAATAACACCCACCTAAGTACAATGGACTGAATCATCTTACCTGTAACAACTAAGAATAGACAACTTAGTTGTGGCTACTAAATACGAATCACACATTCGACACATCACTGTGCATAGAGAATCATATCATTAATGGAATCAATAAAATTACCACTACTACTACTACTACTACTACTACTACTACTACTACTACTACTAATAATAATAATAATAAAGACTCAAATTTGCCACATTTATTGGCATCGTATATGTAAAGAAATGGCATTATGTAATATGAATGCTCACCTCTACAAAAGATAATAAGACTGACAATACATTTACTGAAAATCAGAAGGATACCTTTAATACAGTGATGTCATATCTTTAATTCAATTTTAATTTTATTTGTGTGGTGACCTGGGAAAACCCTTGACTAGTATTCAGTATTTCTGATTGCAAACTGGATTGATTTGGTTCATGTCTGTTTGGCTATGGCACATAGCTCTCCAACAAATTGTGCAAAGCTTGACATTCACTGTGTGAGAAAATCAGACTGTAAATAGACAGACTGACTCATTTGTTAAACTGGATCCATACTCAAAATGATCTTTACAGGATTAAAAATAAATAAAAACATTTGCATGTGCTTTTAGTCAGATACATTAATGTATTTTGTCAGACTGCAACACATATTATTTTATTTTATTTATTTTTTTCTTTTTTTTTGGGGGGGGGGGGGGGGGGGTGTAGTGCTTGACGGTTAGCTTTTTTTTTCTTTTTTTAAATGAATGAAAGATGTTCATTTACATGAATATCACCCAAATACATATTTTTTAAATAATATATTTATTTTAATGGAGCTCTTTATAAATAAATATTGTGCTCTTTGACAGGTCTGTACCAATGATCAACCATAGTACAGAAAGCACGTACACAATCCAATGCCATGATCTTATGTCATATTTTATAACCCTTCCATAAAATACGACACTTTGATTATGGAAAAATATTGGAACCTTAATTTTGAAATGTAACTTATCAAACTTATGTTTGTTTCTTTATTGTAGCTGTCTCAGAATTTTGGCCCTAGTTCACAAATAGGGATTAGAAGCAACAGTTTCCTGTGGTGGAATGTCACTCATAACGGCTGATTAAATGGTGCTGGACTTATTAGCTATGTTGGTAGTTTCAGAATTTTTCACTGAGTGACATCAGCCAGAAGCGAATACACGGCTAGCAGGATAAAGCATTAGCAGTGTATCCCAGTTGGACTACCTGCATCCAGTGCAGTGCACACTTCAGATAGATTCCTGTCTGCTCTTCTCTTATATACCCTACCTGAAGCACAGATATGAGCATTTCAGAAAGAGATAACCAGACAAGACCCATGTTATCACTTAGCAATAACACAGGCTAGCTTTGTTTAGTTTATTATTTTAAACTATGAAGTGGTGATTTGTGGCACAGACCTGAAGAAAACACCTGAAGGTGGTCGAGCTGGTCAAGAGAACTGGCCCTCAGGATTTAAAGAGCAACATGTACTTACAAGCCTCTTTATTTAGAAATGCTGTATTAATACTAATGTTTCTGTAGCCTTCCTGTCAGCTCGAACTAGTCTGGCTATTGTCCTCTGACATTTCTCTTCAACAAGGTGTTTCTGTGTAAAGAACTGCCCGACATTAGATTCATTTTTTTTTTTTTGCCAGGAAATAAACCATGCTGGTAAAGAGTAAAAGGACTGAATTTAATCCATTATGGTTATAAAGTGGAAACGGCCTAATGATCTGATTTAGGTTGTGAGATTTCCTCACAACTGCTGAAACACCAGCTTTCTAAACACCTCACACACTCACTCACTCACAGAAACCTGTTGCTTTGTTGGTCTGAAGATTGGAATGTCTTTTGCTGATGACTCTGCAGTGTACCCTGAGGCCAACACTTGATTATCAGCTTGGGAGAATGACATGATCTGATGCCTTGGTGGCTCTGGTGGCTCAATGTTGTGACATTTTGAATCTTAATCTTTGAAACCCATGACCGCATAGTTGATTCTTATCAAATATCGGTGAAAGTGCAAAGATTAAATGGCATTTTAGCAACAGTTCCGCTCAGTCTAGCTTACCTTCTATTCTTATTCTCTCTCTCTCTCTCTCTCTCTCTCTCTCTCTCTCTCTCTCTCTCTCTCTCTCCTGCTGTACTGTATTTCTAAGCTTTCAGCTTTCCCTCATTCTGTCTCATTCACACACACACACACACACACACAGACTAATGCATATACAGTTACAATAGAAAGTAAATTGCAAACACAAAAATGTTTAGTATGTCTTTACTTAAGGAGGTTCATAGAGCTACATGATACCGGCATAACATTTTTCACGACAACCTTTGTGTTGTGACATGTTCCAGGCTGACATACTGTTACAAAATAATGACCGCTGACTTTGTAGTTCTGTGTGCATCTGGTTTATGATAATTTGTGATAATGTGACATGTAAAACATTTAAAATTATAGTCACTATGTAGGGTGAGAGAAAATGCACATTACTGTCTCATTATGGCATCAACAATTTTATAAGCAGAAATAAGAAATACACATATTTAAGGGTTAGAGAAAATATCTGTTTCTTGTGCTATAGTGTAATGGCTGGCTCTGTTGAAATCACCATTGTGTATGTGTTATACAGCAGGTTTTTATGTTGATGTTATTAACACTAAGTGCCAAGTTCATGAGGCACTTTTGAAAATGCTTGTCTATGTTCAATTTATCCAATCTAACCCTCAATTAGCAAGCTATGTCACATTAATTGTCATGTGACTCTGGTTGACTATGGTTTTCCCTGGCAGAGCTGGACAGTCTACTAGGTCAGGATGCACTGTCCTGTATTGTACAGAATTAAGTAATCAGATGATTAGAGTCCTGCTTCTGGCCTCAGTGTGCCCCTTAAGCCTTTGGTTTCCACTGGTGCTTTCACTAGTGGGTGGAACACCTTGCCAACTTCCTCCTCATATAGATTTGATCCTTTACAATGAAGAGCAGGTTGATGACCGTAACCCAGAAGTCCAAGAGAACCTTCTGAATGCAAGAACCCTTAGTGTATAGGCCTTGGGTGGTCTCAGGCAGAAAGTGTTCCATGTATGATTTGCACAATATTATCTGTATCCTGTGCACTGCACAGTTCTTCAAGTACTAGCCCTCCTACAGGGACTACTATACATCAAAAAATCCCTGTCTATATTGAAGGTTCATGTGGTAGCCATTGTAGCACACCAAAGCACTGTGGATGGTGTCACGGTCAGCATCACCCACCAGGCTCCTACAAGAGCTGCACATGGGGTTTCAGCATTGTTAAAGATTTGTTTTGTTGGCTATCATTTCATCAAAAAGAGCAGGAGAACTACATATACTGGCAATAACCTGCCTTGCCTGCATGTTTTGCTGTCCAGATAATTTCCAGAGTGACTATGACATTGAACCTAGGGTGTCTGCCCAAAGTAATATCACCTACTTTTGGTAGCCAAGCTACTGATCTGGCAGTAGTTGATGAATGGGTATCAGCTGAGCATTCCTTTCTGTTTCCAGTACATGTTCCTTTGTATGGGACTGGATGGTGGGAACTCTTATGTCTAAACAGAGCCTGCCCTGTAGGGTGGTGGACATCATCACCTTGGACTACAGTTGAGTCAGACATCTAGCCTTTACTGTGACATTCCACTCTACGAGGAGCCTTAACTCTACAGGGGCATTGCTTAAAGTCTTCAGTGCTGCTGCCACCTGGGTGACACTATACACCTTCTCACTGTTCTACAAGAGTAAAATCTCGGTGGAGTGAGTGTGGCAGTCAACACCTAAGAACATCTAAGAACACCTTTCCAGTCATTCCTAAGTTGGGTTGGTTCATTATGATTTTGTAGTATAGGTTATAAAGCTGATTCTCACTGCCTCTGGTGGTTAGTGTGGCTAAAATAGAATGCTAGTGACTTTTTACCAAGGTCTCAACATGTGAGCACAAGAAGGCGATCAGTTGATTTTCACCATCCCTGGTGGTTATCTGGTGTTCACAAAACCACAATTACATAAGTTACTAGCATTCTTTCCTGTCTAGCCCATTCGCTGTCTCTATAGTATTCTCGTTTTCAGCCTCTCTGATTGTCCAGTTCCTCTGTTATTGTTTCTGTCACTTGAATGTACTGCTCTATGCCGAAACACTCCATACCATGGCTCAAGTGTAACCTGGCTCTTAGTTAAAGCAAGAAGTTGGCTAACCAATGTCAGAGTGGCTTTTCATGAAACCTTAGCTTAAAACGTTGCTGTCCTCCAGACAATTCCAGCTTTTATTGTATTGATTGTAGTGTGAAATGTCGTCTTATTGCGAGCAGCCCAGCCCTGTCTTATGTCCTGGATATGTGTCTAGGGAGAGAATTAGCTGCACTGGGCTGGAAAACTATCTGGATTGGGTTCTTCAAGAGACTGACATTAATCAATGTCCCCATATTAGGAATGCAATAACGGCATATTATCACAGTAAATTTCTCTGCTGGTGCACATTAGAATTCCATTCGGCACTCACACCCCCTGTCATGCGTGTGATGAATGCTTCATAAATGGTGTGAACACAAGAACAATCTGAGGCATCCTAGGCCTGCAATAAAAAAATGTCTACTGTAAGGCGTATCACTGGACATCTTGCACTTTCATAAACTTTTCGTGAAACGATTGAGGGTGCATTATAGGTCTATCACCCTGCCTTTTTGTCATGGACAGCTTGCATTGTTGCAGGTCTGCCGTTGGTTAGATTGTATCATGGCCTTGCTATTGTAGTGCTCACTTTGTCCTTTCTTTTGATAACTGGACTCTTTAAAACGTCCCTTGAGCTACCTTAGTTTTTGAAGCAGTCTGTTTTACTTTGTTTTAATTGGCTGAACGTACGGCTGACTTTGTAAAAACGTCTTACATGATGGAAGGCCCTGGGGTCCTTTCAAACTCCCCCACTTGCATATCATTTCTTATAAACATATTATTTTCATTGTTGTTTTGTGTCTTGTCTCCTGCTTCAGCATATTGTATTAGAAAACATAGACCTAGCTATGATTAGCAGGTGGCATTATGGTGTTTCACACACATTGACTCACCTGAGTGAAGTTTGCTCCTGAATCTGTTAGATGTGTTCAGAAGCCATCATTTCACAACATTTCCCTTTCAATCACACAATCAGAGACATGCAGCTCAGAGAGTGAGTGGTTGAGAGGGAGAGAGAGAGAGAGCAGGGTGACACATTAAAGCTAGTGTCTGTAGAAGCCAAGCATTGAAAATGAATGAGAGAATGAAAGAGAAAGTGATAAATATGGAGGAAGATTTTTTTTAAACAATGATTGATTAGATTTCTTTTTTTTACTATGATTAGATGTAACAAAGTGACATGAAATAAAATAAAAGAGAAAATACCAAACTGATGCCACACTGAATGTAGTGCTTGTGCAACAGCTCAACTGTATTCACTATAGAAAGAAAATACATAATAATTAATACAATTTACACAAAAAAAGACAACTAGCATGTCTGTGTATATATTTAATTTGCATTTATGTTAGTGAACCATATCCCCAGGGGTTAGCTTAAATCTATAATTGCTTTCTAATTAGGTATTAGGTGTAATTAGGTCTTGTAGGCAGACAATACACATGTACAATACCAAGTATGGATAACTTGTGACTTTTAGATGTCTAAATGTACTTCACTAGAATTTCTCCAATGTTAATGTGAAGTGGGAGGAGCTAAACTTGGGTGAAGGTTGTATAAGATGCAAACCATAAATGCATAGTATAATTTGAATCATAAAAAAGTGTAGTGAATGAGCAGGTAAAATGGCTTATCAGTAAAAAATAGAGTAGTGTAACTAATATAGAAAAATGATATGAAAAAAGACACCAGACTACTTTATTATTGAATGAATGTGACTGTTGTGCATCAGTAAGTTAGTCTGCCAATTCTTATAGGCATTCTGTATATATTTGACTATAATATGTATTAATACAATATTTCACAGTTTAAACAGCATGGATTTGATTAGTCTTCATTAAAATTGTTTGTATGATATTACACTGTAAATAAAGTATAAAATATTAAGCAATGGTAGTTTTGTTGCTTAGGAAGGTTTTATCTTAAAACCTTGCTAGTATTTTTATTGAGCAAATGGCTAGCTTGGGGGCTACTATCGAATGGCCTTAATTTATGTCTGGTGTAATCATTACACTATTAGGCCATGACCCTCTGAAAAGTTTTTAGAAAGGCCAATACAGCTGTATTTATTTATTTATTTATTTATTTATTTATTTATTTATTTATTTATTTTCTTCTTTTTTTTTTTTTTTTTTTTTTGTTTGTTTCTTTTTTCTGAATACTGGTCCAGAAGTCTAAAATATAACCCTGAGAGGATCATACTAATGTGGTCAGTATTAATCATTACGAGACAGCAACAGCTAACACATATGCATCAGATCTGGAAAATCTGATAGATAGGTTCACGAAAATGTATAAAATGAAACAAATGCCATGTATATATATATATATATATATATATATATATATATATATATATATATATATATATATATATATTTATATTTGTGTGTGTGTGTTTTTAGATGTCAGTGCCCAGGACAGCTTGATGGACCTGAATGTCAACAGACCAAGCATAGTTTCCATGGCAACGGGTATGCCTGGTTTCCTCCCCTAAGGCCATGCTTTGAGAGCCACCTCTCTCTGGAGTTCATCACGGAGGTGGCAGACGGCCTGCTGCTCTACAGTGGCCCACTCGCCCCATTGCAACCTTGGGAACCTGAAGATTTCATGGCTATAGGTAACTTACAAAAATTTTCTCCTCTACAGAAAGATAGAGAATACCAGGGAGCTGGAGTGATGGAGAAAAATAATTTGTTTTACTTTGAAAAGGTGCACCTTGCCGACACAGATTCACAGATTCACCAGGGTCCACTAGCTAGAGGTCCTCTTGCCCACTTGCCACACACACTCATGGGAATACACTTCTTTCTGCAGCTATTTCTGGGAATTTATCTGATCTCCAGTGGCAATCATTTTATTGTGCAATTATATAATTTGTGCTGTGAGATCAAAAGGTTAAAAAAAAAAGACTTATACATTAAAGTGGACCTAAAAACTATTTAGCAAGAAAAAAAAAACAGTAAGTTGTTTAATGATAATAATAGTAACTCTTTGTGTCAGCCCTCGTCAAAACATCCCATGGTTAATTATTTCTCTTCATATCACAGCATTGTTGTATTTCTCAAATCTGATTGGTCAGAAGGTGTAGATCACTTTGATATACTCTGATATAACAGCATGGCTGTAACATGAATAACAGGTTTATAGAATTTTGCTCAATGTAATATGCTATTTTTATAGTAACAGCTTACACAAAGGAACTTTCTAGGGTGGATGCTCCACATAATGAATAATGAAACAATGAATGGAATACAAATAAAAAAAAAAAAAACATTGTTTAACAAAGAAAAACATGTAATCATTAATGCAGTGAAGGAGACATTTATGTTACATTTATGGAAGGAATATCAGGTGTCAGCGCTTTCTAACAGTCACAGTACTTTGTAAAGTTTCCCACCATAGGAAAGTCTTCAGGATTTTCAAGGTTCTCTGAAACATTTTGTCTCATTATTTTTAAAGCGAGAAAAGGAAATGCTCGTGAGCCGAGATTTATCGTCGCTATAATGTAGTGATAACAAGGAATAACTTGCATCACAACATTCCACAACCTTAATTATGAATATAAATCGTTAGAAAGTGCAATGTTGTTCATTGATAAATAAAATAATTGGCATATCGTTATGGTATAAGCAGAATAACTCACTTTGAATCATGCTGCTATAAGAAAATAATACACTTTGGGGCACTTACTTTTGTGGTACAACAGCACGGTCCGTCATGTGTTATCCTTTACATATCAGTATGTCCTGTGGTGTTTTATTGTTTCCATAATAAATATAGCCATTTATTAATTAGTCTGCATCCTCACTGGCTGCTGATGCTGAAAAGATCTTTCATCTTCTGACGGTAATATTATATCCTCCATTTTTTCAGCTAGGAAACTCTTACTATTTACGGTTTATTTAATCATTTTAATGACTGCTTATTGATTATCATGGAGCTATTATAAGAAGAAGAGTTCAGACAGGTTAGTAGAGTTTTCTAATTGCCATGGTATATTGTTCTTAAGGAAGTAAAGGTCCTGAGCTTTACCTTTTCAGCTCATGGGGCTTATCTCCTGTGAATATAATTTGAGACAATAACTTGAATCTCAAGTGTCATATTCTGGACACTGATTGTCTCATGCTGCTACTTTTTTAATGTAAGTCTGGACAAACTTTTTGCTAATATAATTGATTTTATGCACTCAACAACCAAACCCTGCTTGATGGTTCGTATTTTGTGAACTGTTTTATAGTCTGTTGTGGTTGCTTTGTGAAATACACTGAAAATTAAAGATTGCCCAGAGATCAGTAGAGACAGAGCTGCATGTCCTGACAGATTGCTTGAATTATAAATCAATGAGATGTGTACTGTAAAAAAGTATCTGTCTCTAGTTTCGAGTGTGTATAATGCAAAAAAATATATATAATAAAGCTTGTGTTAGGGGAGAAAAGATTAGACAGCATGCAAGGTGAAAGATCATCTTATTGGGATAACCAATAATGCAATGGGTTATTTTAAATAAACAAACAAACAAACAAACAAATAAATAAATAAATAAATAAATGAATGAATGAATGAATGAATGAATGAATAAATAAAAATCCACCTCAACCCTGTGGATGATTTGCAATTTTACAAATATCAAATTTTGTTATTGTTCTAGTTATATTTTTTTCCATTTGTTCTCTCATTTATATTTATGTTAATTCATTTGAATGAAATGTGGCTTTTATGTTAATGAAGAATTGTTAAATTGAGCTAAAATGGATAGAGATGATGTGTGTGTGTGTGTGTGTGTGTGAGAGAGAGAGAGAGAGAGAGAGAGAGAGAGAGAGAGAGAGAGAGAGAGATTTATCCCTTCAGCGATGATTTAATGTTCTTAATATAAAAGTTTGAGGACTGAAACTCTCAGGGGAGATTTGCTTAGCCAAACAGCAGTCCAAAAACACAGTAAAAAAGAAAAAGATACTGTGCTTTTGTGCAAGTTAAACCCAGTCTATGTCGTATAACCTCTTCTGTCTTAGGAAGCAGCATGTGTGTCTTAGTTTGTCACAGGTTAACAAAGACACTCATTATGCATTCAAGACTTATTTGTCATTCTTTTCAGAGAGTAATTACAATAGGGTGTACACATTTACAGCTCTAATGAACTCAACCATGTCTTATGTGTGCCCTGAATACTTGCCTAAAGAATATCTCTGCTCACAGTCTGCCTGGTGTGGATATCATTAATAGTCTTTTGAATGTTCTAGGGACTTTCTGTTCTAAATGCAATTGATATGTCAGGTCTTTTAAATGTTCATGATGCTAAATGTTCATATTTGTAGCTGTAGAAAAATTACAATGGGCATCTCCATAAGCTTAGTTTTTGTCAGACTGGGTCTGATATAGTAAACTGTTTGAGCCATGTTTCAAGCAACCTGGCCATATTCTGTGCTGGCACCCCATGAAGGCCGAAAGAAATGACCCAGTACTACCAGTGGGCCATTTTGGATTTAGCATCTGGTATTAGGGTGACCTGCCAATAGCCCTTTGTTAGGTCCAGGGTGCTGATGAACCGGGCTCTCCCCAGTCGCTCGATCAGATCATCGACTCGGGGGGTAGCTGTCAAACTCCGGTACCTGGTTGAGCCTCTGGAAGTCATTGCACTGGTGGGTGCTGTGGTCGGGCTTCGGAACTATAACAGTGGGGCCAGACCAGGGACTGGTGGACTCTTCAATGATTACAGCCCGCAACATTCGACTGACTTCCTCCTTAATAGCTTGACGGCAAGCCTCTGGGGCATGTTAGGGCCGCTGTCTGACCACCACTCCTGGCAGCATCTTGATGTTGTGCTGGACTAGATTGGTTAGGCCAGGTGTGGCTGAAAAGAAGTCAGCGAAATAGTCCACCAGTTCCGTCACCTCTTGTCACTTCATGAGGGTAATGTCCTCTCCTTGGTGGACCAAGGCATGCTCATCAGGCTCTGAGGGGACAGCAGAAAAATCGGACAGCACCAGGGCCAGCTGGACCCATTTCTTTAGCAGGTTGACATGGTATAATTGTGTGGCTGTGCGTGTACCGGGCTGCTGCAGGCGGTAGTTCACTGGGTCTACCCTCTCGAGGATGGTGTAAGGCCCCTGCAAACAGGCCAGGAACTTGCAGGAGGCATTCGGGAGCAGGAGAAGCACCTGTTCCCTGGGTTGGAATTCCCGGGGGGTGGGCTGGTCGATTGTAGGCCTTCTGTTGCTCTCTTTGGGCGGTCTCCAGGAGCTCTCGGATGATGGGGGTGACCCCCTCCTCCCATGATTCACAGGCCACGTCTAGTAGTCCATGGGGTTGTGGCCCAAATAGGAGTTCAAAGGGGTGAACCATGTAAAATCTTGGGGCATCTCCCAGATGGTGAAGAGGACCTAGGAGAGGAGCACAGCTGGGGAGTTTCTTCTCCACTGTCCTCATCATCGTCTTCCACTACAGTGTCTAGAACGAGAGAGAGAGAGACACGTTAGTGAGCATGTGTGCGGAGCATGGACTCTGCTCCCTTTTATAGCAGCCGCTCTTCTGCTGGATGGTGGAGAGAAGCCGCTCCAATCATTGGCTGCCAGCCATGTGTGTTTCTGCTGCCCCACCTCGCAGCCATGTGCACTCTTGTTGTCCCAAACAACCGAGGTGCTGGAATGGCACTGTCTCTTCAGCACCTTGTGCTGTTGTGCGGCAGTTGTGCGAGGAGCATGCTTCTTGTTGTGTGTTTGGGCTGCCAGCCCACATTCACCGTCCACTTTATAAGGAAAACATGTATACTCATCCAATCAGCTAATTATGTGGCAGCTGTGCAATGTATACAATCATGCAAATACCGACCAAGAGCTTCAGTTAATGTTCACGTCAAACATTAGAAGGATAAAAATAAGATATTGGGGACTGATTTGGTTTGTGGTTTCTGGTTTGACTATTTCAGAAACAGCTGGTCTGGGATTTTCAAATGTTCATCAATCTCAGAGTTTACACAGAATGGTGAAAAAACATCCTGTGAGTGATGGTTCTATAGACAGAAAACCTTTCTTGATGGGAATGGTCAGAGGGGACTTGCAAAACCTGACAGGAAGTCTACAGTAGCTCAAATAGCCACTCTTTACAACCATGGTGAACAGAAAAGTATGTCTGAATGCAAATGCCTTGAGGCAGTTGGGCTATGACAGCTGAAGACCATAGGAATCTGAGGCTACAGTAAGCACACGCTCACCAAAACTGTGCAGCTGAAAACTGGAAAAACATAGCCTGGTCTTGTTCCAATCCTCAACTGTCAGGTTTGGGTCATTCCATCTAAAGTGGTCCATTAATGGCAAAGTTGGTTGCGTGACCTTTTTTTAATTATTTATTTATTTTTGAGTGATTGCCTCTATGTAAGAGCATTGCAAAATTACCAGATTGTTGTTTTTTTTTTAAATTATTTTTTATTTTACTTGGTTCCCAGGTGCAGTTTTACCTACAACTTTAGTTACTTATTTTGGAATGTTACTTTGAGAAATATTGTGTTTTTGTGCTGTGCCATCTTTGGCCTCTGTGAGAGTAATGCTCTAATAATGCTAGAAAGTAAACTAGTATTAGATCACATTTTCAGAATTCACTTATTCATGTTAAATAACAGCTTTATCCTGGTCATGTTTGCAGTTGATCCAGAGCTTATTGACTCCCTGGATGACACCAGTACTTCACAGTGCATTGTGCACACACACTTATTCACATGTGGGCAATCTAGAGCAGCCAGTCTGCCTACCAGCATATTTTTGAGAGGCAGGAGGAAACCAGAGAACCCTGAAGAAACCCCCACAGTCACAGTAACATGCAAAACTCTGCACAGACAGTAACCTAAGCATAAAATGTTACAGCCTAACATTTTTAGATTGAATACTAAAGGGAAGCAGAGCTTGTGTGTGTATACTGTATGTGTGCATGTGTGGTGTACAGAATATAAGGAGTAAAGATCAAGATCATATCAGATACTCACAGCTCTTTATATAACGCTTAAGCAATTTAAGTGACTTTCCTTTTTTTTGTACGCAGCAGCCACATTTTCTGACAGTCTTCACTTCCCCCAGTCTCTGTGTCTTGAATAGCGATTGTCTGCTGCAGCTCTGACTCATCATCAAATCCTCCCCCTGATTGCTGTACTTAAAAATGCATGAGGGGAGAAAAAAAACGGTCTTATTTAATGCATGATACACTCCAGGTCCAACGCTAATGGAAACATGAACTGCTAACCTGTTGTTGCACAGTATTCTTATATATCATTTTTCAGATTTAAGTAGTTGTCTTATCTTCGACTCATTATTTAAAAACGACTTGACCTACAGTGATATAATTGGAAAAAACATAAAGAAGCTTGCACACTGTAGATCATGGACACACAGCGTAGGATGAGAGATTAAAGGATAGAGCAAGAAGGATGAGGGGGTGGAAAGACCGAGTGACAGGGAGTGAAAGAAAATGATTTGCGATGGGGCATGGTGATATTGATTGAAGGGAAAGTTTTGCGCAGCTTGCACCATATTTTGTGTGTATGTGCCCAGTGCTGTGGAAGTTTTCTTCAGTCAGGCAGCATATCTAAATGGAATCCAGCTCATTCACACCACATAGCGTATTTTTACCTGAGTAGGGTGAAGTGTGTTGCAGCACACTGCCGACAGAGACAGACTGCATGAGAGAGATGAGAGAAGAGGCTAGCAGAGGACTCACACAGGAGTCTAATGCTGAGAGAGAGGTTGTAGTACATAAAGAGAGATACAGTAGAGAAAGGTTAGGAGTGGACACAAAACAGAGAAAGAGTGATAAAGATGCAGTTTGTGTGTAATATGCAAAATTGCTATGAATACGGATCGGGCGAGTTTCTTCATTTCAAGCTTCTGTTTTTCATTTTTTTAATTAGCTCTATCCCCAGATGAGACAATGCTGGTGCAGGTTCCTTAAAAAGCAAAACATACATGGAGCTCTTATTAATACACTGTGGTATAAATTATCTACTTCCCTCAAGAAACAAAGATGAATAATAAGAACCACACTTACATAATTTATATCAGTAATTCAGTTTTTTAAATGAAATATTGAAATTTGACTGAATTCCCACAGGCTCAACTTTTTAACATATGAGATACACATGTTCATCTCGTATGCCCAGTGATCGGCTATATACCTGGTCCATCACCAGTCCATCAAAGTTAGTAGTATACACTTGCAATTCCATTCCATTTTCCATATCACTTATCGTACACAGGGTCGTGGGGAGCCTAGAACCAATCCCAGGGAACTCTGGGCACAAGGCAGGGGACACCCTGGACAGGGTGCCAACCAACACAGGGCACAATCACACACACACACACATTCACACACCATTCATACACTACAGACCATTTGGAAATGCAAATCAGTCTACAACACATGTCTTTAGCCTGGGGGAGGAAACCAGAGTACTCAGAGGAAACCCCCGAAGCACAGGGAGAACTCACACACAGGGTGTAGGTGGGATTCGAACCCCCAACCCCGGAAGTGCTAGGAAAACATGCTGTATATTCTATACATACCTAGTTGACCTGGCTGAAAAGTAGTAGTTAAAGTAATGTAATCATTTATAATGAGTTAGTTAGGTAGTTAATTGAATTAATTACATTGCAATTATATTAACTATTGGAAATGAATCTATGTATATATGATCATGTAACACGTCGTGTTTACGCCCATGACAAAAAGGTCAGCATGTCATTGGCCAACATTTTGACTATAAACTGTGGCGAGTCTTTATTTTCCACAGAGTGACTGTTATAGCATGAGAGTTACATCATAGCTGGACTTTTTTGTTTCCTGCATGTTCCTGACTGTGAAAACCAACCGTGCATGCTAATTAATCTGTATAGTAAAAAAAACCCAAAAAAACTAAACACTTTACGGTCTCTAACTGTCACAAATCTACATCAAAAAAGATGTCTGTTCTGTGAAAATCAATAAATAACTGCACATTTTAAAAAATGAATAGCTCAAACCCAGAATTAGTTTTTTATTAGCCTGTCCCTTCATGTACACCAGAATAGAAAGAGTACTTTGAACAGAGAACAGAACCAGCATGCCTACCAAGGATGGTGCTGAAGTTTCCATAAAAAAAAAATTGCCATTCTTAATGAACTACTTAAAACATACACCTAGCCCTACAGAAACTGTTAAAGTAACTGACTAACGTCAGGTTAGCGAAATCATTTGAATGTCTTTCCTGGTTAATCTATTCAAAAATGTACCTTGTGTAATAATCTTTTAATTCACGATAGTGCTTTTAAGTATTAGGTCAGGTGTAGGCGTTTTGAAACACAGCTCTAGATAACAGTCATGTGGAGAGAATGGAGAGAATAGCTGGAGAAGAGAATGAGAGTGGAGGATGTGAGGATGCGGAGGATGTGGAAACTCTGGGCTAGACGCCTGAGAGGCAGCGATAGAGGCAAAGCGTAAAAGGCTCTGCAGCGAGAGAAGAACCAGCAGTGTTAGGAAGAAGACGAGAAGAGGAGGGCAGGAAGTGGATAATGAATGATGAATGGCAACGTGAAAGAGAACAGACAACTAAACGAGTGTTGCTACAGTGCGTCTCAGTGCATCACTCTCGCTTGCTCTCTACTCCTCCAGAGTTTCACTCCATCAGACCCTATTATTTTGCGCCTGTTTTTCAGCGCACCCTATTAAACCTTATCATTGGCCTCGTGCCTGCCAGCTTCACGCCTTTCTTCTCCCTATTAAACATACCGACGAGGCTGCTACAACACTTCCGCCGGAGCTGCTCACTCATGCTTTTTTCTTCTTCTTTCTTCCTCTCTTCCTAACACACACCCACACGCAGATGCTCTCTCACACCCTCTGTCTCTCTCTCTTTCTCTCTCTCTCTGACATACACACACATGCACACATACTCTCTCTGCCTCTCTGTCACATCCTCGTACTTCTAGAAATGCTAAATACTGATGTTCAGATCTCGCAATATGGCGATGCAATATGGCGTAATCTTGATATGAAACATTTATATGTTTAAGTAAACAAGTCACAGTTTTTATGCAATTAAATGGGGGTAAAAACTATTTGTGACACAGAACATCAATGCAGGGCAGAACAGTGGTGCATGAAGAAGCATTGCTGCCTTACAGCTCCAACTAAAATGAATCAAATTTTTGATAACTCATCCTGTACTAGATTCTGAGTTTGTCCAAGTAAATGCTCTCTAGAATGCTTATGTCCCTGCTCTGAAGGCGTGTTTTGCTCTACAGTAGCAGTTCATTAGTAGCGACCATGGTACATCTGTGCATTTTTGTTTGGGTGTCTTCACGCACGCTATTCAATTTCCAGTCAATGCTTGCTGGAGAAGAAAAAAATGTTTGGAGGTCATTCCTTTGGTTATGTGAATGTTTTACCAACTTGGAGCTGTTTAATCTCAGAATGTCAGTACCTCACACTGATCAAAAGCATGATTCTTCTTTTATACACCAAGTTACAGCAATGATGTTGCATAATTTGTAGAAGGTGCATAAAATGTTCTCAGAAAATCTAGCGAGTCAAACTTTCCTAGAACCATAACAGTTCGTAGGAACTAAAATTATACTAACAAACTTAACATAACATTCATATACCTACCTACTCATAACATGTTGTTAGTGCAATCATCTCGCAAAGTATTCAATAGCGTTTTTAAGATTTGATTTGTTGCTTTGCAATTTGAAGTTGACCTTCAGTCTTTTTAAATCTTATAGAAAAGTTGTTCATGATGGTGCAGCGCACAAAGCTCTATTTATTCAGCTTGTCACTCTGCAACTGTTTTTTGGCTTTTTAAGGCTTTTTCTGTTACTTTATGGTGATTTGGGACATTTTTTGTTTGGTTTTAATTTTGCCTGTACATATATAAAAAAAAAACTTAAAAATGCAATGGTCTAGAATTTTTTTTTTTTTTCCAGCACAACCTAACCAACATGACCTGATAATTCTTTATTCACTTAAAATACTATATCAACATACTGGACCTGAAACAAATAAAATTGTATTTATATGTAAATTTTGCAAAAATGATTTTACTTTGCTCAAAACCACAAATATACAGAGCATATTTGTCTTTCGCAGAACAAATAGGTAAACTAAACATAAAATCAAGAAGTGTGCTCTCCAACTCTGCAACAGCTCTATCACTTCCTCTTCTAATGTATGTTCTTTCAGCCTGTATTTCTGAATCTGCAGATTCCAACATTATTTTTCAGTTTATTTATATGACAAAAAAATAGCAAAGATATTCCAATATATGCAACAAAAGCCCTGTGCCAATTTGAGAATTAAACAAGCATGAAATAATTTTAAATTTCATATATTTACTATTTTTCTGTCTAGTCATAGTGTAGCAACATCAAACAAAAACCACGCTGAAGTTTTCAAGCCAGCACTTTTGACAGAAGTTGGTCATTTTGCGTAGAATGACATTTTTGTGACTGTCGAAAAAAAAAGAATAACCCAACTTAATCACGAAGACATGATCAGTGACCTCTAGTGGTTAAAAACATGGGAATATTATTTACTGAAAGAACCATGAGGAGCATTTTTAAGAGTGTATGGTTGATGGAACGAGGTTGCGTCTAGTGTGTGCAAATGTACCATGCAGAATTAAATGGTAAATCTCATACCGGAGCACTCAAGTGATGCAAGTGCTCTATCATCTAGAGGTTACAAGTTTAAATCCCGATGATGCCACACCCATCTATGACTAGGAGTGAAGAGAGCAAATTAAGTCGTGGTCTCTGGGCTTGAGGGGGATGGCTCTCTCCTGTCAGTCACAGTGACACTAACTAACAGTAGGTATCTGTGTGAGTTCATGTATGCGGAAGAGGGTAGATAACACTTTAATCTGAGCATGTTATTCTGCACTTGACACAGCATGAGTAGCAGTTTGAAACTTTGCAGGTGGCTGTCTTTACATGTCTCAGAGAAAGCATTTGATAACCTTTACCCTGCCTGGTAGGTAGAGGAACCTTTGAATATAAATATATTTTAAACTCTATAAGAGATTATTTTTCAGAGTGGACTTCAAGTAGAACCATTTTAGAATCTTCGAACGCTTAAGCCCAGTTTACACTGCGCTGACAAAACTCCGACCAATGGCTACAGACACTTTTGTCAGGTTTTGTTGGATGAGGGTGTTAACCCTGTTGTCATTTATCGGCGTTTGTTTTCCCAGACTGAACATGTTCAATCTGTGTTTGTCGGGTAATGTAATGTCTGAGCAGTGTGGAATGATTTTCCATTCAACTCTGACCTAATGTCACCTGGGCACGAACCGTTGCCAAGACAATGAGGCAAGCGTCCCTGCAAACTCCATAGAAAGCCTGTGCGCAAGGTGCTAGGTGCACATACTTCTAAGTAGACTGTTTCCATGCATTTTTTTGTCTTGCATGTGAGGGCTAATTGCTTAAAATATGTGAATATTGGACAAAAAAAGTTTGATTTATCATAAATCTTGCTTCAGGTGTGTTTGCAAGACTACCAGACTGATCAAATTTAAAACTTTTTGGCTATCTAACATGAGACAAGGCTAGTTTGGTGTCACTAGCCAAGGGGAGGCACAACTAAGTTAGCATTGTATGGGCTTAGCTGCTACACTGCCATGCAAAGGTACATTAGCTGTCCTTATGCTCTGCTCATATCATGTTTGCATAACTTGGATATAGACGTTTACACACCTTGTTGTCCTGCTCAGTATGAGAGGGTGTTGGTATTTTAATTTCAACCCCTTTACTGGTAATACATTTGCGTGTATCCATTTTTTCCCTCATACTGACTGTGTGAGCTATTGTTTGGAAGAATTGCGACCTGTCAGCCAATAAAACACGTATTTCTAGGTATAACCCTGTCTGATTGGTATTGCCTCCATTCACTGACAATAAAACACTACACTCCGTTCACTGAAGATACAAAATTACAACACTGCCGCCTTCTTTTATTGATGTTCAGTTAGGTAGTAACAAACCGCTCCAAATTGTGAATTATTTGAGGCTTAAAAAAAATCTCTGGGGCTACAGCCCCAAATGCCCAGGCCAGGCCTGGACAAACCCGAAAAAATTATGAAAGCGCATGTCCTATGCCTGCATTTCTCTGTATAAATCTAAGTGTCTTAGTAAATGCTCTGTCTCTCACATCGCAACAACCAAGGCTTCACCCACAACCTCTTTTGTTTCACTCTTCGTCTTTTCAGGTGAAGAACTACATGTAAAGACACTTTGTGGTAAAAGGATCATCCATTTTTAAACCAGTCTGACTGTCCATAAAAACGCTTGTTGGTGTCTGTTGGGGCAGTGTGAACATGACAGTCGTGTTTCCCAACAATCTAAATCCAACGGCCAACTTTAAAAGTTGGTGATTGTCGGCGTTGGTCAGCGTCTGTCTATCCAGTGTGAGTGCATCCAGCTCCAGTATGCCTAGCTGAAACTAAGATCCATGCCTCTTAGCCTCATGCTGAGAGACCTATTTATCATTTTCATATGTTCCAATTGTACAAAGTCCACTCCTAATCAGCCATGCATCCAGATCTGAAGAAGAGTATGGGTTCACTGAGTTTCACTGATTAGGTGGAATGAAATCATGTGGTCTCAGCATTTACAGAGATTGCATGTGGCTTTTGTTGCAGATCTCATTTCTCTTTAAGAGTCCGGCATTTTTCTTTTCTTTTTTTCTTTCTGTCAACGCAATCCCCCATGCCAATCCAGGCTTACATTTCCTTCCTGACCACTGGCTTTTCTCGGGATTAATCTCCTCAGTTGAAAAGGGCAGGAACATTTGTGTGGGTCTCGGTGCTGGTTAGAGTCTCTTTTCAAGGTTGCACAAAGATTCAGAGTGGAACAAGGGCGAGTGTCTAATCAATGGACAAATTAGACTGACAAATTAAATTTGGTTGATTAAGGATGGTGAATGGAAAGTTTCCCAGGGCTTTGCCGAGGCTGAGAGGTGTCTCGGCAGCATTGCCTTTGTGTCACAGTGTGCCTCAGGCACCAAAGATCCACAAGGAAATTAAATGACATTTATCGTCCCTTTGTGACACGACAGTTCAATTGGTTCACTTCCTAATCTAGGCAAAGATGTGAAACTAATACTGATGAGTGCCATGTTGATTCCAATGTCATATTATACTTTTATTTTACTCTTTTGATCTTTACTTCTAGCTTTTTATATATATATATATTTTTTTTTTTTTGAGTTGGAAACAATGATTAGGCTCTTTTGCATTTTCCATCTCATTATTCACAATGAATATTCTTTATATATATATATATATATATATATATATATATATATATATATATATATATATATATATATATATAGTTGTTTTTTTTTTGACTACACGTTGATTGGATATGAAGTTCATTTTGTGATTCCAAACATAATGCAAGCATAAATCAAACAATGACACAAGACTATATTTATGAATAATGGTTTTCTATATTCCTTCTTTTTTTTTGTTAATCTAAGCAATTTTTCAAAATTAGACACTGTCTTTGTGCGTGCAATATATTCATTACAGCTGATGGGCTTGCGAGAGAGAGAGAGAGAGAGAGAGAGAGAGAGAGAGAGAGAGAGAGAAAGAGAAAGAGAGAGAGAGGGAGGATGCAGGCAGAGTATAAATGAGTTTGCAGATACCCATCCATGCATGCACACACATACATACACACACACACACACACACACACACACACACACTCACACATATATTTGGAGGGCATGTCTGTTGATGAAAGAGGTTAAAGGATGTACTGTTGCACCCGAGTGTGACATGCATATTATGGTCAATTTGCAAACTCTGCTTTACATTTGAACCGCTCAATTTTTTTGCCTGCTGTGCTGGGTTTCAAATATCACTTTCAAACTTCCTCATTTCCTGAGCAGGGCAGGGCAGGGCAGGCCAGTAAGCCAGCATGATGAAAAACCATCTAAATGCACACATACACCAGTTTTCCACTCATGGTACTGTTTTGTATATACTAAGTGATTTGCAATGCTATTTGCTCAGTCCATATGCTCAAGAGTTTCTGTGCGACTGAGAGAAGGAAACCATTTTTCATGTTTAAGAGAGGAAATACTCTGAGAGTGTTTAAGGACACCCCCGACGCTCTGTCTCGGTCTTGTGCTGGCACTGGGATTAATGTTCACTGATGGTGAGAGAAGGTTGGAATGAATTAGTGGACAAGGAGAGAGATGAGGGGGTTCAGCATGACTGCCGAGCACCATTTCTAAGTGCAAATGCATGTAGTAGTTGGAGTACATGCTTTCTGGCACACAGAGTTCAGGAGTAGAGCCAGGGGGAGGCTATTTACACATCCATGACATTGTAAAACAGAAAGCATGATACACAGCGAAGAGACACGGACCTAAATGCACCCATCTCCCTTTTTTCTGAGAGGATTCTCAAACTTTTTTTCTCTGTCTCATCTCATATCTCATTTCCCACATCCAGAGTATAGATTTCTTTCATGCATTCCAATAATGTAAGAATGTAAGATTAGTACCAATTATGTTTTATTATTTGCAGTTCTTAACATTGATATCATGAAATATAGCAACAAATTGCCTAATAAAAATAATTTAATTACATCTCTGTTGAATTCTAAAATCTCATTGGTCAGAAGGTTTATGATACATTTTCTATAACAACATGACAAATCACAGGTTTATATTAATTGGCTCGAATATATTATTGTTTCTATAGTAACAGCAAGAAAAACAGAATAATTGATATGGTGAAGTTTTCTGTAAGGGGATGTTTAAGGACAGTGTTTCCAATGTCAGCGTTAGTTAGTAAAAAACATGATGTATCATTCTTTACTTAATAATGACATGCAATTTGTAATAATAATTTGTTATGGTATAAGAGGAATAAACACTTTGGAACAACTGTTACAAGAAAATAATCAACTTTGTGGTCATAAAGGCCCTTTGCTCTGTATCTCACCACCCCATTATCAATTATTTTCCTATAACAACACTACCTGTCATGTTTTATTCATTATTTTAAATATATTCACATGAAATAGGACTACTCTATGAATACGTGCTCAACTTAGCTAGCTATATCAGTGGTGATATTGAATCTGGATGTGCTATGTAGGCTAGTTAGCTATGTAGCTATCAAACTATGCAAAACAATGGTTAAGAATTACAAATGATGCTATACCATAAATAAATAAATAAATAAATAAATAACAGGAATAATACATGCTACTTAAACACTGAGGCAAACATTAGCCAATAGTAGTAGCAGCAGGAGGATTGAAGGATTGTGAGGTTTTCCGAGAAGATTTCATGTATTTATTTATATTTATTCCTAATTTTCCCTGCTTATGCTAAGTAGCTGGCTATCATACAGTAAGCTAACCTGACAGGAATTCAGAGAAGTCATAATTATTCAGAATTTTTACCATAAATTCTTGGTTGCTAGCTAACCTACCCCTGACAGAATTTCTGAAGAAGCTTGTAGGTCATACATATGTGACCGGTTTTACCACTAATGTTAAATACCAGGCTGACATGAGCTACCTTGACAGAATTTCTGTATGATTTTTTAAGTCATATTCATAACGTATTATATTATGCTGTTTCTTCACTTGTAACACTTCTAACGGTGATTATAATGATTACCCCTATACGGAAATGTTCAAAAGACTCATATTTAAGATACATATATATAGGTTCCTCTCAGTCATTTGCACATGAGCAGACTGATTCTCCTCATCCATGTCTTCTCCATCACTCTTTATCTAGCCACTTCTTACTCAATCTGCTTCTTTCTCACTTTTTTCTTCCAGAGTCTCAGTCCTATTGCTCTAGATTTCCAATGGTGCAAATGTCACATCAGGATAACCAGTCAGTAAGAGGTCAGGTAGCGCAGATAGAGTGACCACCATGGTAGTCGAGATGGGGTGTGTGTGTGTGTGTGTGTGTGAGTGACTCTCTCTCTCTCTCTCTCTCTGTGTGTGTGTCTGTGTGTCTGTCTGTCTGTTCTCAGGGGATTGGCTTTTGAAATAGACCAGACAAACCAGGCTCCCCCACAGGGATTTCAGCATGACTGATCCAGTGCACTCACTCAGACCTTTAAAGGATCTAAAACTAAGAAATAAACTAAACAAAATGAACTGAGACAAAACATCAAACATCACTTAACCTCAAAAGATAACCTGAGGCCAGTTCCCGCTTCTCATATTTCATTCACAAAGCCCAGAGTAAACTTTATACAACGAACTAGCAAACCAAGCTGACAGTGTCTTTCCTCACAGGAATTTCAGCCTGCTCAAACTTAGTCTCAGCCTCAGTCTGTAAGTCTTCTCTTCCAAACAGAATTGCATGGCTGCAACAAAACCTAAAACCCAGAGCTAGCCAGAACCTGGTTGCTTTTCCATCACCCGCACAAGTAATGAAATACTACTCGAAATTAAAAATCAGTCAGCCATATGTCCTCAGATCATATCATCAAGCTTGAGACACAGAATTTGATTTAACAGATGAAGGGGAAGACATTTTAAATCAAGTTACACATTGACATGAAAACTGTTGGTAAATGAATGAAAAGGAATCCAAAACATTAAATAGCTGATTAAATCTGAGCTGTTACCTCTCAAATCCACCACAAGAAAGCATTTATAAAAGAGGCACTAGTCTACTACTGATTATTTTATTATTTTATGCCAGTAATCAGAATAAATGTGCTGTTTGTATGATGCATTAATGCTATATATATATATATATATATATATATAAAATAAATGCTTGCCTTCACCCTGGGACCTTTACAGAAATGACATGATGGAAAGAGGAAGATGAATTTGAAGAGGATAAGATTTATGATGGGATACAATGACTTAGTGGTTAGCAAATTTGCCTCGAACCTCTGGGGCTGGGAGTTCAAATCCCACCAGTTTGCATGTTCTTTCCATCCTTTGGGGGTTTTCTCTGGGTACTGTTGCTTCCTCTCCCAGCCCAAAGATGTACGTTGTAGGCTGATTGGTCACAGCATGTGTACACTGGATTTAACAATTCCACACATTCCTGCTAAAACTGCAGATGCAAAAAATGAAAGCAAGATAAATCATGTCAGATATTTTTCCACCTTTAATGTGATACAGCAACCAACAAAATTCAAGTGAAGGACATAGAAACACTTTAGGGGGAAAAAAAAAGTAAAGCAATCTTACAATAACCTGGTTGCACACCCCTTAACAAATACTTTATTAAAGCGCCTTTTATAAGGCAGCACTCTGACTTTTTAGGTAAGAATCTACCAAGTACATATTGATCTGGCAATTTTATTTCATTCTTCCTGGAAAAAAATGCTCCAGACTTATCATCACCTGTGTACAGCCCTCTTTCAGTTATTTCACAGGTTTTCGATGGGTCATATAGTAAATCTGGGCTCTGGCTAGTTCTACTTTGGTCTCATCAGAAGACCATACCACATTTTGCGACATGGTTTGGGGTGATTTAGGTGCCCTTGGATATTTGTTGTGTTTTCTTTTTTTGTTTAATCAGAATCAATTCATTTATGTCAGGCAGGCCCGAACTGAGCACCGGGAGAATTCCCAGTGGCCTGGCGACTGATTTGGATATTATTTTATATTGTTGCATGCCAATTGTACCAAAGTGATAATTTTCTAATTCAGCATTCATTAAAAATAAATAAATAAATAAATAAATAAATAAATAAATAAATAAAATCATGAATCTGTTAGACTTGACTGGCAACGCTACGATTCGACTTACGCCTCTGCCAAATGGTTAAACAAATTGCGAACACTCGATGATGGAGAAAAAGCGGCCAGGTGGAGCAGAGTGCGAAAGTGCACGGAAAAAGAAAACACTTCAAGAAGAAGCAGAGAAATATTACAAAATTACTGACCTGTTCTGGGCTTCAAGTGCAGGTCAGTTTCGTCTATTAACACTGTACTTTCTTCTTCGTTAACTTAGCTAAGTATCGAACTGCTAGAAAATGTTAGCAGTGCCCCTATTACTATCGTCACTCATAATACTGTATGCTAAAGGAGTTAATATTATTTACTGTAAAGTTAATATTAACATTAATTATTATTATTTATTGTAAAGTTAATATTAATATTAATGATTATTATTTATTGTAAAGTTACATGAGTAATTTAGCAGACAAATATTCACATTCATTTAAGTAGGTAGGGAGCAGGGAGACAGGAGCGATAATGCAGACATCAACAAAAATTAGTCATAAAAATGCAATAACATTTTTCTAAAAAGATATTGTCATAATGTAGTTTATTATTGTACTAATTTTGATGTTTAGACAATTTAGAAAATTATATCTGCCCATTTGGGTGGTTTAAAAGCTTTTTTCCTTTTTATTTTTTTCAAATGAAGGTGGAGACAGTCAACCTAGCATTAGCGCTGGTGCAGTGATGATCACACATCAGCTTCAGCCAGGGAGTGAGATGACAGATAGAAAAAGAAAAAAAAAATCAACATATTGGATGAAATATAGTGTTGCTAAATTTTGGGTATTTAAGTTATTTGAAGATAAAAACAATAATATATTGTCCTAATATAATACCTTGATTTGAACTAAAATAAATGTAGATTCTGTGCAAACAAATTACAATGAGGTGGTTGTTTTGCACCAAGGTGGAGACAGATCTGTTTGTAAGTGACAGGTTAAGTCACAGGCGAAGAAGTGACAGGTACAAGAAAAATGCACGCATACATACATACATACATACATGCATACATACATTTATAATGTTTCAGTTTAAATTTCCAATAACACTAGTACTCTACTTTACTCAATGTATGAGGCTGATGATCCTGCTGGTGGTACCGTTCAAGAGAAAGCCTTTCATTATTTTTCACGACCCCAGCATAAGGATTTAGACCTATTTATTTTTGCTACCATTCACTGCAAAGCCCAAAACAAGCCATTCCTAACATATTCTACAGCAAAGACAAAATAAACAGGAAGTTGTTGACATACTGTGAAGAGTCAAACTCTTTATACTGTTCCATTTATATGGCATTTGCCAAACCCTCAGCCAGTGATAGTTCATTCATCAAAGATGGAATGAGCGCATGGAAGCATGTTCATCAAAGAACATGCTTTACTGAGCATGAAGGGAGCAAAATCCACTGAGAGAGTGCAGAGGCCCATTTTCTGAGGGCAAACAAGGGCGATATAGGTAATCTACTGACAGAAAGGCAGATATCAGCACATCGAGATCAAATAAGGAAGAAGCTACAGGTCATGGAACGTATGATTAATGTCATCAAGGTCATTAGTAAGCGTGGCCTTAGTTATCGTGATGATAAGCACAAGTGTGCTTATTCCATAGAAGAATTTACTTTAGATCATGGCAGGACATGTCAATGAATGCATTGAAAAGAGTTAAAAGCTGCATGAAACTGGACATAAAGGTGCCAAGATGACAGTAAACAAATGGATACAACAGAAGATATAACATCTAAGACTCAATGTGTCATTGTACTAAGATATATGACAGATGTCATCAATGAGAAACTATTAGCAGTTGTCGAGTGTGAGTCCTCTACTGGAGAAAATCGTATTGTTTTGCTGAAGAACGTTTTGGAAAAAAATGGCATTGACATCAAGAAATGCATTGGCAACTGATCAGATGGGGCTGAAAACATGCAAGGGCAGTACAAGGGATTTTCTGCACTTCTCACACAAGATTCACCAGCAGAAGTCCATGTTTGGTGTTATGTGTATATTCTTAATTTTGTGTTGGCAGATACAGCTGGAATTAGTGTCAATGCATCACTTTTCTCCATTATTGCTCTAATAGGAGAAACAAGGTGGTGGTCCAAAGACCAAGCACTATGCAAAGTTTTGGATATTTTGGAAAACCTGAGGTAGCACTTTTCATTGAACTTATTACCACCCTGGCGAAGATGCAGAAAGACAATACAGCTGACTGTGAGATTGAAAGCCAGAGGTTACATTGAGGCATTACTCAGCTATGAAACCATACTCACAGCACAGATTTTCCTTCGAATATTTGCTCAAATTACACCACTGTCAATGTACCTTCAGACAAGTGGCATGCACTTGCTAACTGCTCAACGCATGGTTATGGGGACTGAAGAGAACTTGAAAAGATTCAGCCGGGATTTTTGAAGGTGTTAAAAAAGCAGCAGATACATTTGTACTGTGAGTAAACAGCAATCTACAGGAGCAAGATGATGATGACTGTAAAGTTCAAACTGCCGTCCCAGAAAAAAATGCGAAGAAAAAATAAAGTCATGCCAGGCAAGATGGTAGAGAATGAGCCCCTTTCAGAGTCTTTGAAAGAATACAGAATCAAAGTCCACAACATCATCATGGACACTGTAGCATAGCATAAGATAGCATCTACCACCAATACACAGCAAGTGCAGCTCTGTGTTCAGATTTTGTCTGCATGGATCCTAAAAAAATTGCTGAAATACAACAAAATGGGCTCCCAAATTCAGCTCTATTGGAACTTGGGCGGCTGTGGCTCAGGCGGTAGAGTGGGTTGTCCACTAATCGTGGGGTTGGCAGTTTGATTCCCGGCCCACATGCCGAAGTGGCCTTGGGCAAGACACTGAGTCCCAAGTTGCTCCCAATGGCAAGTTAGTGCCTTGCATGGCAGTTCTGCTACTATTGGTGTGTGAGGGTGTGTGTGAATGGGTGAATGAGACACAGTGTAAAGTGCTTTGGATAAAAGCACTATATAAGTGCAGACCATTTGATGATCTTGCCACAGTGGAGACATTGCAGGCGGAGCTGACAAACTTGGCAACACACTCGGAAAGGCTGAAGATGTCAACTTTGGAAAGCTATAGTGTAAAGACAGTGTAGGAGCTCTCAAGAGAAGATGCCAACGTTTCAGTTGCTGATGAGGGCTTGAAGCTTGAAGTTTGCAAGTTTGTTCAACTTGCAAAAACTGTGCAATATGTTGCCATATCCTTCTGTCTAAATACAACCTTCTCACTGATGCCTATCATGTCATTGGACTGGGCTACAAATTTTTATTGACATTGTCTGTGACCCAAGTAGCCTGTTAAAGAAGCTTCTCCACATTGAAACTTATGAAGAACAGGCTTAGGACCTGTATTAATCAGGAACACGATGAGTCTTTCATGTTAATGTCAACAGAGAGGGAGATACTTGGTGAAATTGACATTGACAACATTATTGATGAAGTTGCTGAGAGCAGCAAAGTCTTACGCAACCGACTGACCTTCTAAACTAACATTTTTGTTTAACCTCTCTTCTGCAGTTGATGTACATTTATGAGTGAGAAGTAGAGAGGTAATAGCAGCTTTGGACTTCTAGCATAAATGCTTGGTATAACGATCTGTGCAGACCCATGTAATCTAATATTAGAACTGCTTTACCTCTAGGTTGGTTGTTTTTATGTGATGGTCATACTGTGTAATAAATTTAATTTAGGGGGGAAAAATAGAGTTGTCCGTGGTTTCTAAATTTGATTTTGGTGCATAGGATGGCCTGGATGCGTGTAGGATTTCTCGGCATGAAACTGTGCCCCAGTCCGGCCCTGATGACAGGCATAAGCTTACTTTTGAACATGAGTTTGAATGTGATTGCACCATTCTGAGCACAGTCGCATGCTCCATTATAAGGGTGTGGAACAATTGTTCAACCAGGTTATTATTTACTAGTTGCTATATCACACTGAAGGTTGAAAATGATCTGACATAATTTATTTATTTTTTTAAATCACAAAAAAAGCTGTATGTTTACAACTGTATGTTTATAATTATCACTATTTATGTTAGCTGTATCATTTTATATAATTCCTACGTTTTACAGAGTTGCATGCTGACTATCAGTGCCTTGAGGTAATTCTAACATACAGAAAACCACTAAGTACTTCACATAACCGTGAATACAGCACCAGTTCAAACACTCAAATAGCCTTGAAACTGATGCGTTGCTTTTAGCTGGATGGAAATTACCTGGGCTGATTTCTCTATAATATAGTAATTGGATGAGTTAATAAACATGTAAGTCACTTGTACTGTTGGCTTTAATCGTGGTTTGGCTGACCTTTGTGATCTTGAAGTGAGTGCATACATTGAGCCAATTATGCCCAAAGAATGTTTTCATCATTAAAAAGTGACTGTTAACAAAGAAAGGCAGAATGAATTGTGAAAGGAAAAGATGGCAGAGATCACGTTGGGAAAAAAAAAAGAAAAGAAAAAAAACAGCTTTACATGTAGGTATCTTTACAAGGGCAGCTAGCTGTCAAGGCCAAACTGATTAATGCAGAATCACTACATGTTCACCCAGAATGCCTGTCTAACTGTTCAAAGCCTAGGGGAGTTTCTGTTGCCTCATTAATTTTTAATTTGCCAATGACTAGCTCAGATAAAGGCAAACTTTTCTTAATATTTTTGTTTTTGTTCTATAATTACAGCAGCTCATGCAGGGTTTGCTGCCTCTGTGCCATTACATTATTATATATGGGTCTAACTCACAAAAGCTTGTAAAGAGAAGCAAGTTATTAAGTATTATTTAATGGTTAGGCAATATACACCACAATCTGTAAGTGAATGAACAGTCATGCACTTGTTGTATTCCTGTTCTTGAAAATACTAGATGTAAAGTAAAGCTATCACTATGAAGTGGTATGTATTTATACCATATTTCTACAACTGCACGGTCCTGTAGGTTCATTCTGTACAACACCAAGAAAATCAGACCCTATCTCACCGAACAAGCTACACAGCTACTAGTCCAGGCTTTTGTTATCTCCAAAACTGGACTACTGCAATGCAATACTCCTTTGTCTCCCAGCCAGCTCCATCAAACCCCTTCAGATAATTCAGTATGCAGCAGCACGCTTGTTTTCAACCAGCCCAAAAGGACCCATGTCACACCCCTCTTCATCTCCTTCCACTGGCTTCCTGTAGGTGCATGTATCAAATTCAAGACTTTGTCTGGAACAGCAACCCCCCACCCCCACCCCCCCACCCCCCCTCCCCAACCTCAACACTCTCCGTAAGGTTCACGTTCCCTCATGCAATCTGCAATTGGTTAAAAACCGACGCTTAGTAGTGCCTGCTCAGCGTGGCTCAAGGTCCAGAACCTTCAAACTCACTGTCCCTCAGTGGTGGAACGAACTTCCAACCGCAATCCGGACAGCAGAATCTGTCACTATTTTCAAAAAACAACTAAAGGCCCACCTCTTCCATGATCACTTAACTAACCCCTAACCTTCAAACTCCCACATTATTAAAAATACATAACAATAAAAATAAATTACCCTGGCTCTTTCACCTCTACTCACTCTGATTCTCTAGAACTTAATTATGAATCTTGTATGGTAGCACTACTTCTATTGTTCTCCACTTGACATATCGCTTTGCTTATATTTCCTCACTTGTAAGACGCTTTGAATAAAAGCATTTGCTAAATGAATAAATGTAAATGTAAATGTATACCATCTGCTATACTGGATGAAACATACCATATTTGCATGGATAATTTATTTATTTTTGTTTATTTTTATTATTATTATTTTGAATATAACCCCTATATCTGGAACCATGAATAATTAGAGAAATGAATGTGTCATGTTTGGTGCTAGGTTATAGGTCTTTTGTTGCCAATGAGTACCTGAAGTTTTGGGGGATTATTGGCTCCAGTCTTGTTTTCAGTGAGTAAATCTAAGATATAGTTTAGAAACTTTTAGAAAGTCGATCAAGAAACATACTAACTGATGTATATTTTTAAATGTATTCATTTAGTTTTTGCTAATATAATAGTTTAAGTGGTTTCAGTTTTATGCAGTTTTTAAAATGTTAAACCAAAAGGTCAGTTAATCAACACCTGCAATAACACTGTCAATGAGTAAAATTATGAACACAATGAACACCAAAAATAAAAACAACTTAATTAACATGTTCGTGATTTAATAGCACATTTTATTATTTACACATGGAGACCAGAGTTCATTAAGTTTAAGAACATTTAAGAAAATTGTTTACTTTAATTTTTGCTAATTTTCTGTCCACTTATTCATAGTCAAGGATTGAATAATCATTACTGAATGCAGGTGTATTTAAATAACATATAAACAAACATGATTTAATATGCATAAACTTAGTTTATAACACAGTGCTGTTGAATTCATTATAATACATTCTGTTTTCCAACAAAGCAAAGTCTTCAGGAAAGAGGGCTTTGCAGTTTCTTAGTAACATGACAGGTTGCATTTTTTTGTCTTATTATGTTCAAGAGAGAGAAAAAGACAGGCTTGTGAGGGGTTAATGTTTCTGTTTGTTATAACATCAATGATAATAGGAACAAGCTTGTTTTGTGGACTTTCCACAAGATTCTAGTGCTGGAGTGCTGGTAAGTTGCTGTAGAATGTGTATATATATATATATATATATATATATATATATATATATATATATATATATATATATATATATATATATATAGAGAGAGAGAGAGAGAGAGAGAGAGAGAGAGAGAGACAGAGAGAGAGAGATAATAATAAAACACTTAATCAATTGTGTGGTGGTATTGGCGTCACTCCAGCCTAGCGTTGAATATGTTCTTAAAGCAGAATGCCTCATCATGTTTTATTTCTTACTATTACTGTTGTTGTTGTTTTACCATTATTTATAGTTGATCAATTCTGATGTTTGTGTATTGTTAATGTTAACTAATGCAGTAAATAATTTTAGTTAATGGAACCTTAATGTAATGGTCAACACAATTTTTTTTTCTTCCTCTCTATTTCTGTCTTCCTCTGTGTCTCTCTCAGAGCTGATCGACGGTACTCCCACCCTGAAGATAAACCACGGCTCGGGCACTCTAGTCCTGCAGTTGCCGGGCAACGTGAATGTGGCGGACAGACGGTGGCACAGACTGGATGTGAGGAGCAATAGCAAGGTGGGCATGTGTAGGTGGCATCAGGACCTCTACCAAGCCCTGCGTCCCAAGGGGACTTTCATGCTTTACCTAGTCTGAACTTTTTACTCCTCCCTTTTGTTCCATTCCAGCACAGCACTCTTTTGCTAATATGTGTATATTGTACTCTGTATGCATGAATTTTATTCTCAGGAACAGTGACAGAGAGATTGAGATGGTGACTAAAGGAGACACTGATCAGCCATAACATTAAAACCACCTGCCTAATATTGTGTAGGTCCTCCTTTTTTTACCAAAACAGCTCTAACCGGTCAAGGCTGCTGAAGGTGTGCTGAGATATCTGGCACTAAGATCTTAGCAGCAGATCTTGTAAGTTGCAAGGTAGGGCCTCCATGGTTCAGACTTTTGTCCAGGACATCACACAGATGCTTGATCGGATTGAGATCTATGGTAATTTGGATGTCAAGTTAACCCCTTGAGCTCTTTATGTTCCTTAAACCCTTTCTGAACAATTTTTGCAGTGTGTCAGGGTGCATTATTCTGCTACCATGGCCACTACCATTATGGAATACAATTGCCATGAAGGTGTGTACTTGGGTCTTGGCATTGATGTGAATGTTACTTTGACTCATACCACCTACCTAAACATTGTTTCAAACCATGGTTTCCCATCAGAACATTGCCCAGAGCAATACTGCCTCTGTCGGCTTGCCTTCTTCCCATTATCACCTTCCTGGTACCATCTCGTGCCCAGGTAGCACACACACTCAGCCATCCAGGTGATGTAATAGTGAGAAGATGTATCAGACCAGGCCAAATTCTTCCGTTGCTCCATGGTCCAGTTCTGATACTCACGTGCCTATTGTGGTTGCTTTTGGTGGTGGACATGGATCAGCATGGGCACTCTGACCAGTCTGCAGCTACACAGTCCCATACGCAGCAAGCTGCGATGCTCTGTGTTCTGACAACTTTCTGTCATAGCCAGCATGAACTTTTTCAGCAATTTCGGCTACAGTAGCTCTTCTCTGGGGTCGGACAAGACGGTCTAGCCTTTGCTGTACATCAGTGAGCCTTGGGTGCCCATGACCCTATCGTCGGTTCACTAGGTGTCCTTCCTTGGACCACTTTTGGTGGGTACTAACCACTGCATACCGGGAACACCCCCACAAGTCCTGCCATTTTGAAGATAATCTGACCCAGTCGTCTTGCCATCACAATTTGGCCCTTGTCAAAGTTGGTCAGGTCCTTACCCGTGCCTATTTTTCCTGCTTCCAACACATCAACTTCGAGAACTGGCTGTTCACTTGCTGCCTAATATATCCAAATCCTTGACAGGTGCCACTGTAATGTGATAATCAATGTTATTCGCTTCACCTGTCAGTAGTTTTAATGTTATGTTTGATCAGTGTATATAATGTATAACACCTGTGGATGGAGATGGCAAAGTCTGAATGAACCTTTTTCCAATGTATCCTTCTCCATTCAGTAATATTTCAATATGAAAGAGAAGCGCCCCAGGGTCAGTTCCAAATTCGAATTTATAGTGCTCAGTTTATATCAAAAACACTGTGTGAGCATGCCACTGGCTGTTTGAGAATATTGCAGTTCACTGCTCATATCTATTTGACATGCATTTAGTTTAATTGTATTGTAGCTGATAGAACTTGACAGGTATTGTATTTGCAAGTGTAAATGTGAATTGCTTAACATGTCTAATTGCATTTTTAAAGCTGTACATGAGGTGAGAATGAAGAGAAGCCTGGTATAGATTCCGTGTCAGTTTGAGTGTGTATAACCTGTAGTTATAGTCATGAGTCTGTAGTGTAAAGTCTTCACTGAAGAGCAGCCTGATGGAAAGAGAAAGAGCCCATGGTGAAGTGGAAATTGAAACTTTACACTTAAGCTTCAGCTGGCTTCTGTGATTCAACGTATATGTCTGTGTGTGTGTGTGTGTGTGTGCGTGTGTCTCTGTGTGTGTGTGTGTGTGTGTGTGTGTGTGTGTGTGTGTGTGTGTGTGTGTGTGTATGGCTGTTCTGTCTCTTTCAGGATGTACGCTTCACATTAGACCGCTGTGCTGGAGCCACAGTTATGGAGATGGAGGGTGTAGGCAGCTGGCTGACCACAGAGGACCACACTTCCTGTGAGGTGTTGGGAGTCACACCAAACCTGGACAGGTTAAACTTTTAATTGCGTTTACATTTTCACAACTATTACAAAGCTTTACATTTTCACTAGTAGTAGAAGTAGTGTAGTAGTAGTAGTAGTAGTAGAAATAGTGTAGTAGTAGTAGTAGTAGTGATAGTAGAAGCAGCAGTAGTACCAGTAGTAATGATAGTATAGTATTGATAGTAGAATTCATAATAGTAGTGATAGTAGTAGTAGTGATGGTAGAAGTAGTAGTAGTAGTGATAGTAGAAGTAGCAGCAGTAGTAGTAGTGATGGTAGAAGCAGCAGTAGTACCAGTAGTAGTGATAGTAGTAGTAGTGATAGTATAGTATTTATAGTAGAAGGAGCAGCAGCAGCAGTAGTAGTAGTAATAGTAGTGATGATAGTAATAATACTACTAGTACTAGTAATACTAGTAGCAGCAGCAGTAGTCGTATTAGCAAATATACTCTCAAAAAGGGGTCCTTAAAGATTCTTAAAAGGGTTGTACTGTGTACTGTTTAATGTAGGTGGGATTGGTGATAAAAAATGAAGATCCTAGAAGAAAGAGAGTTAGCACATCGTTTGTGTGATCACTATTTAATGAGGTGAAATTCATTGCTCTGAGGAGCTAATTCCTTTGTTCTGTGTGTGTGTCTTTTCCCTTTCATTGGCTTTTTCATCAGGCAAACTGTACTCAGTAGTACTTTAGTCTGACCACCCCTGGTTTGCGATAGACTAAATGTTACAGATGTTGAAAAGGAAAACTCTCATAGCAGTTTTTAAATTAAACTTCTGTGTATGCTTTACGGAAGTTCATTTTCTTATTGCCAACAGACGCCACATTTAAATAAAGACAGGAGCAGATTTCTGTTTGTTTGTTTGTTTAGAAATGACAATATTTTCTCCCAGTTTGGTCATTCCCACCACTACCTAGCTCTCCCCAATCACACAACAGCTACTAAACAGGGAGTGTGAAGGCTAGGAAGTGCTCCCTCCAAGGCATGTTAAGCTAACCCCTCATTGATTTTTAAAAATGTAGTCCAGACCACATCACTGGCAGCTGAACACTCAGAAGAAAGTGCTAACTGCTTTCAAAACCTCTTGAAAGCATAAGCTCATAGACACCCACAATTTCTTAAAATGGCAGTGACTTGTATTTGTTTGATCTCTGTGTTGTCGTGACTCTGGTGCTTTACTCAAGGGCATGAAGCAGACTGATCTAGCTTTTGCCTCAGCTGAAGTATCACTGTGTATCAGTGATTACTGGTGTGATGTGGCTAATCAATAAAGTATTTAATGTTTCCTTGTCAAGTATTGATGTGGTAGTGTATTGATTTTCTGATAATCACATTAGAGATTAGGGTTAAAAGGTTGAGCAATTGATGGAGTACATCAGTACATGTGAACTGGCTCTCAGTAGTATCCAAGCTGCACAATACTCTTTTGCAAGAGTGTTAATGTACACTGAATGAGCAGTTCATTAACTTGCACAAAGGTAAAAGTAGCTTGGATCTGTGCACAGGCATCTGAATGGGATGCAGGTGCTACAGCTAGGTGGAGTGAACGAGAACGTGCCCTACATCTACCCCCAACTCCAGCACAAACACTTCACTGGATGCATCAGCAACCTCGTCGTCGACAGCAAGGTAACAATTCCAGCAAAACACCACTACTTGTGATCAAAAATTGAAAACGCAAAACGAGCTCCAATTGGATTTACAAGGTAGGAATTAGAATAAAAAGCTGTTGGGCCTCAGATTATGGGTATCTATCTTTCTATGGGTTTACAAGCATTTATGATCAAATGATTGTTTGTTTCATTAAAACAAATTACACAGGGCATAATAACAGTCCAAATGAATGCACACTTTAAATGCCCAGTTCAGCCATGAAACTCTGTCTGAGCACTGATTGGCTCCCAACAGCCTATCAGCCACGCTTCTCTGCCCAAGTAACTCTTTATAATCCCTGCCAACTTGCCGCCTAACGCCTGTGCACGCTACTAAATTTCGTATCCTACCCTCCTCCTCCCCAGCACCACCATCTAGATCTCCTACTTCCGTACCCTTTGCAGCAGCAGCATGCTTCTCTGCTTTCTATGTCTGTCCATGACTATCAGAGCAATTATTCGTACTTGCTCAGCAGCAGCAGCAGCAGTATGCTTCACTCCTTTCTATGTCTGTCCATGACTATCAGAGCAAGCATTCGTACTCGCTCAGCAGCAGCAGCAGCAGCAGCAGCAGCATAGCAGATCTAGTCCGCCAGACCAAACCTATTTAAATTCCTCCCCCATCTATAAAAGCTCACAATTTCTCTCCAAGAGTTGTCATGGCTGAACTGATTAAAACTTATGCACATCATTTAGTGTGAACAACCATGTTGTTGTTAATAATGGGAACTATTTAAATAAAATTTAGCTAACATAACACAAGGCTGTTTTCTCTAACTTGTTATTATTGGTATACACACCATTTCTTAGCATCTGTTACTTATTTGTGATGAAGCAGTATACAGAGAGACAGAGGGCTGTTTTGGAAAAGCTTTAGAAGTGTTTAAAAATCACATTGGGTTTGCTGAAGCATGACACGGGTTAAAGAATGTGAGGTTTAGGAGACAGGACAATGCATTTCATTGAGCTAATCATTCTGATTCATCTTTTCCATTTTATATTTTCCATTTCATGTCATTTTCCCTCTCCCTATCTCTGTTTCTAATCTGTCTACTGCAGTCATTTGGTGGATTTCCCATCACATTGCACGTAAAGATAATTGCACAATAGTAATAGTATATAAATATGTTACACTAATAAAAACACTGCACTTAAATCTAAAGTGATCCTCCTTCAGTGTGGACTTGAAGAGAACTCAATGTTCTTTTGTCCTTTTATTGAATACAGTACATTCCAGGCCTGTTTATATGTATGGAGCTCTGATCTCACTGGGGTCATTTGCACTGCATAATGGTGAGCTCATAAACAAAATTAAAGGCACTCCTTCTTCCACTTAATGTTCCATTTGGCTTCTTAAATCACTTTAAATACTTCTTATTGTTGCTCATTGTGTGAGGACTCGGGGGACAGTTAGGGAACGTCTTCACCTCTGCAATTCATTTATTGTGGTGTTTTTTGTTTTTTTTGGATCAGAGGAACCAGAGGAACCTTTTAAGGTTCCATTTCATTTTTTTCATTTTCATGTTTTGAGGAAATTATAGATTTTAGGTTTGCTTTTACCAGAGGCACCTTTTCAGGAACAATAGGAACCTGTTGAGGAAATTAATGACTTTAGGCATGATTTTACAATCCAGAAAAATTTCAAGGAAATTAGGGACATTAGACGTATTTTTACACTGAGGAACTTTTCAGGAAATCAGGAACCTTTTCAGGAAATTCAGGACTTTAGATGTGTTTTTACCAGAGGAACTGTTTCACAAACCCAGAAACCTTTTGAAGACTTTAAAGATTTAGGCCTTTATTTTTATTTATTTATTTATTTATTTATACATACCAGAGGAACCTTTTTAGGAACCTAGAAACTTTTTTCAGGAAATTGGATATTTTAGGTTGGTTTTTACCAGAGGAAATTTTTCAGGAACTGCAAAACCCAGAAATTAGGGACTTCACGCTTGTTTTCACTAGAACCCAGAAACCTTTTGAGGAAATTACAGATGTTATGTGTTTTATTTTATTTATTTATTTTTTTGCCAGATAAACGTTTTCAGGAACCAATGAATGTTTGCAGAAACCAAGGAACTGTAGTGCATTTCTACAAGAGGAAGCTGATATGTGTATAACCTGGGTGGAATTTCTGGAATCTTTATGCTTCCAGCTTCAGAACATTTTATTTAGTATGCTACTATACTGAATGTGATGTGTTGGCAAGTTAGAAAAACAGTCGCTGGAAAAATACAACTGTATACATGGCAAATTGTTATAAAGTTACTGCTCATTACTTTAGCATACACAAATGTGATTACAACAAGCATTTTGTTATCAGTTGCTATCAGTGGCAAGTTTAAAGGCTTACTGTTTTTTAAAGGTTTACTGTATTTTACTATATGCTGAAATGTCTTAGCCGTTCACTTTGTACAATGTCTGTTATTTTAGATAAAGCTCTTGGTTTATACTCTTGGCCATCCCACACACACATACACCCACACACACACACACACACACACACACACACACACACACACGCACACACAGTTATGTACGTTCCTTTTCCTCAGGTATATGATCTGAGTTCTCCAGCTGATTCCTCCGGGAGCTCTCCTGGCTGCTCGATGACGGACAGGAGTTGCATGAACATGGGCTTCCCCTCATGTGGCACCAGGGGTCGTTGCCATGGCGAATGGGGTTCCTTTAGCTGCCAGTGCATAGCTGGGTACAGCGGGCATCAGTGTGAACAGGGTAAGTCAAAGCAAAATCCACTTACACCAGTGCAACTTAAAATCCATCAGTTTGGGATGATTAGAGGTCAGCTGCGGGCGACATTAGTGAATGGAGGTGTAAAAAAGAGGAAGTGTGAGTATAAGTATGAAAAGCTTTTTGTTTTTTTTCTTAGGGAGTGAAAGCAGGGCCTTTCAATGGCAGTAATGTGTAGGAGGAGAACATGTTAGCAGCCAATGTTGGTTTGGCAGAAACAGAAATCAGAAGCATTCTGAAGTGTTATGAACTGTACAGTAGGTTGTGTTTATGTAACACCCAGGGAACATCCTGTCAGGAAACAACACACACCGTTTGTGGGTTCTGATTTCTGTACCCTCCTCAGGTGCATAGTCATTAACAGTCTGTGTGTGTGTGTGTGTGTGTGTGTGTGTGTGTGTGTGTGTGTGTGTGTGTAAATGACAGAGCTTCCTGAGTATTCCTTTGATGGTAGGAGCTATGTGCATTATCAGCTCTCTGGGCCGCTCCAAGCCAGACACACACAGGTGCAGGTTCTGATCCGAACTCGCAAACACAGCAGCTCCATCCTCAGCCTGCTCTCTTCAGCACAGAATGAATACATCCGACTTGAGGTGAGGCATCTCTCTCTATCTCACGCTCTCTCTCTCTCTCTCTCTCTCTCTCTCTCTCTCTCTCTCTCTCTCTCTCTCCCCCCCTCACTCTGCCCCTTGCATGGTGCCAGTGCAGATTCCAGTGAACCAGTAAATCTTTTCTAAGACCTGGCCCACTTTATCGGTTTAAGAGATGATATATTACATAAACAGATGTAGGAGTTTCCTAGAAGAGCACACGGAATGAGAAAAACAACTTTGGAAGTGTATAATTAAATAACTTCAGACTTTTTATGAAAATATTTTACCGTCCAAGGCTAAAAAATGTGATGTACAATAATTTATTTATTCATTTAATAAAAGTGCGATATTATTTTTTTTAAATGATTATTATGGTTGTCATACCCCAGAAAATGGTGGGTTCTACCTGTCTTTTAATCTCTTGTTCATTACAGATTTTAATAATCCAGATTTTACTAAAGCTGCGTTGTTTATTATTGAAAGCACCATTACAAATAAAAATCAAACTGAACTGAATTGAATGGTAGCTTCTCTGATGTTAGGATTCTAGGCCAACCGCAATGAGTTGATTGATTTTTTAGCAACCTTGAACTGGTGTTGTGCTGAAATTTCCCTGTTCTCCACATGAACACCACATGAGAACATTTATTTGAAAGAAAATTATCTAAACAAAATGTATCTAAACAAATGTAATGCCAGAGTTTTACATGCTATCATATTACGTATTTCCTCCAAGGTCAGTACATAGTATAAATTCTGTGATACAAACAGATACAGTATGATGAACAGTATTTGTATTTGTATCATAACTGATTTCTGTGTACTGGTAGGTAGGAATATATTCACAGCTCCTGCTTGAATTTTTGTTTTGCTCTCTATATTTAACTATTCCAGTTTCAATCGTGAGATGGGAGTCTCGTGATACAAATTCTTTTTTTTTTTTTCCTTTTTTTTTTTTTTTTTTTTTTTTTAACAAAAGGTCACAGTCATTTTATAAGCCTTCAGCATATAAAACTGTAACATGGCCAACATAGAAATTCCCAGAATGTTTTCAGATAAGCCTTCAGGTAAAAGGAATGAAGATTTTGGAACAAACTGTCTCTTTTGCTGTGCAAAAATGAGAAAGGTTTTGACATTATCTTGTCAGTAGGAAAAGGTTATCAATCTCTCTCTCTCTCTCTCTTTCTCTCTGTCGCTATGTCTTTCAAACACAACCTACACTATGTCTTTATTTCCCTCTCTTTCTCTCTGACACTTACTTACCCTCACTCTGGGTGTGTCCAAAATGTAAAAAGAAAAAATAAATGCTGCCTTGGTTTTATTCAGAGTCAGGAAAGCATTGAGTCATTTTCAAAGTAAATGTTTGCACTGACTTCTGTCATTTGGCTGATTCTGAAGGCGTGCAGAATGTACAGGATGCTTCATTATCCTATATACAGTATACAGCATATATCCCATAATACTGTGGGTCAGCCAGCCTGTAAAAAACTGGAACAGAATATACAAATAAATAAACAACAAAGCAAAAAAATATATAAGAAAAGAAGAACATTAGCTAAGGAGAGTTGAAGGCTGAAAATGTACACGGAAAACACTTTCATTCACACAGCAATGGATAGTGTGCATTGTAATCACAAAAACCACCCAAGCATGAAGAATACAGCGCCAACGCTCAATAAATGGTTAGATAATTATGTAAATGTAAAATTTTAAAACATTTTGTGTATTGCACACAGCGTTTATCTTGTCTTTTTGTTTGTTGGTACAAATATCCAGAACACATCGCATTTCTCCAGCTCTGTTCTAGCATGCTAGATAACATATGAGACATTACTAGTTATTAGAGACATTAGTCTTAGTGAATATTTTCCATTGTTCTTTGGTTTCTTGGTGAAAGAGGCACTAATTTACCATAAGTGACTAAAATCAATGTGTAGTTTGAGGCAGACGTCTTTTCCTGCACATTTTACTGAAGCCCTGACCTGCTTGGTGGGTTCAAAAATGTTGAAATGAAATATTGCTGGCATTAGATGCATTAGTTTGAGAAGTTATTTCGATGAGTACTTTTAGTTGAGTAAAGAATTTGGGAATTCTGCTTGGGAAACACCTTTGCTTATTAGATACTGTAGGAAACAAGGCATTTATTTGTTCATTTCTCTCTCTCTCTCTCTCTCTCTCTCTCTCTCTCTCTCTCTCTCTCTCTCTCTCTCTCTCTCTGAAACCGTTTCCTGTGCTTTCTCTTATTTTGAACAATATACCTTCCTTTCCCTCACACACTACCTCTGTATCTTCATCTATCTATTTATCTCTTGCACATACACACACGTCTCCCTGATATTGTGTCCACCATATTTATTATTGGGTGGGGACTTGTTCTTGTCTCCAGCTGTGCACAGCTTGTTGTTTTCTTTTCCTCTTTCTTTTAGTTTGTTCTCATGTATATTTTATCCAATTCTGTGTATGTTTCTCTGCTATTTTTCCCTCTATTGGCAGCATGAGTGACATTGAGGCAGCTTGTATCGTACAAGGCTAGATGGTGTTGTTTTTTTTGTTGTGTGTGTCATACTTTTTTCCTTAAATACCCGCTGCTAACGTTAATGTAGTGTTTGAGTAGCAGTAATTGGCGAGACTTAAAGATTATTAGTTCCCTGTGTGTGCTGCAGCACAGCCCATCTGCTAGTTTCTTCAAACGTTGTCACCACAGTGGTGTAATGTTGGAGTGGTGCGTTTGTCTGTAATCACAGGGGCATTAATATGCCTTTGCCTGATAGACACTTAAAATATATGCTATTCTGAGGCTTGTGTGATTTGTGAGATTTTTGTTTTATCCAACACCTGCCTGAGGATGAGACATTTAAATCACTGATGAGTGCTTTATCTGTGTAGCTTTGTTCATCTTGCTCTCTCTCTCTCTCTCTCTCTCTCTCTCTCTCTCTCTGACTAATATATATCTGCATTTATTTATTTAAAGCATTTATTATAATATAATATAATTATCTATAATGTAATAGTCTTTCTAGCAATCTGTGAGATATCATATATTCTCTCCTGTGGCAGGCTAATGTGACTCATTTGAAGCCTCATGGCTCCACGTCCCGTCTATTTTATTAAGCTTCGATCCTAAAAAAATGATTCTGCACTCATCTCCCATGCAGAGCTAGGTTTCTCCCCTGCTGTTTTCTTGTCAATTACCCCAGCAACAGTGCTAATTTATGTGATGCAATGCTGCCTATTTAGCATTCACTTTTTCTATTGGATTATCACCAACGAGGCTCCGCAAGTATTTCCAGCAAGGTAGCCTTATATTATCATCTCCGCATCAAGATGAGAGGAAGCGACAAGCAAAACAGGCTACTGTGTTCTGAAAGTGGCGTGTATAATTAAACAGTTTGGACTCAGCCTCCAGACTGGGAAACAAATTGCCACATGGTTGTGCATACAAGCCCAAGAAAGTCTTGTATGTTGTTGTTAATTGGGGTTTGGTTGTGACAGTTGAGGTGCATGATTAGACAGAAAAAAAATGCATGATGCCTACTGGATAGTCTTTCAGTCCTTTCAGATAACAAGCAGGAAATGTGATGCGTAAGAGCAAAACAAAACTCATCAGATCTAAGATTTTGAAAACCCGTCCGGCTCTGAGGTTCGCAACCTTTTTTTTTTCTTTTTTCATATCAAATAAGATGCACAGCATCAAATTTCAACATGCTTCTGATGTACAACCCAGTGGTTTCATTAAGGTTTATTCACCTATGTTCCTCAGTACACAGAAGCTAAAGAAGTAATAGAGAAATTCTGTTGGTGTGTTCAAAGGCATACTGGGTCTCAGTGGGAACGTCTGAGATCAGCCCTGAACCACCCAAGGCAAGAAACCAAGAGTACTTTGCTAAATCTTTACTTGGTGGGAAAATTGTGGACCTTTGAAGCGTGCACTCTTAAGGAGAGCGTATGCCTGCTAAGGGCTATATATACTGTGTATTTATAATAGAAAACCTTGACGTTAAACCTCACTTTATGTAAACAGAGCCCAGAAGGCTGACAAATGCTTGTGTGTGCAAACAAGTTAAGGAAAGTGAGAATATGTGTACATTTCATGAAGGTCATCCTTGTTAATGTTTTTTATTATTGTTATTATTATTATTATTATTATTATTATTATTATTATTATTATTATTATTATTATTATTATTATTATTATTATTATTATTAATTTTTTATTTATTTATTTATTTTTAATTATTATTATTGAAATGTTTAATTCTTATTAGTTTGCTTTATTTTAATTTGTGAAAACCTCAATGTTTCCTGGCTTGGCTGTTTCATTTAGCTCTGGTGCTCATATCATAACAAAGAACTAGCATTTTTAATGCAGGAGGATAAATTAAGCACTCTGGGACTTGTGTGGAAGGCTTCAGAAAATGAAATGAATGGTTAGTTGCACATATGGAGAGCTTGCGCACTCATATGCATGCGCACACTATCACCTACTTTTCTCCTGTTAGCATATTACACATCTGAAATTCTCTGAACCGTATTTCTGAACTTTATGTCCTTACTATTCATACTATTTCTGAACAGCGTTATTGTGTTCATTCTTATTCTTTCTTATTCAGTCATTTATTCTTAACCCACAGAGAATGTAATATTAATAATATTAAGACAGGCTGGTTTGATTGTTTCAGAAACTGCTGAACTCCTGAAATTTTCACACACAGCAATCTCTAAAGTACACAGAATGGTAGGAAAAAACAAAAGAAATTAAGTGAGCAGCCATTCTGTGTGAAGAAAGTTCTTGTTAATGAGAGTGGTCGAAGGAGAATGATTAGACTGCTTTGCGCTGAAAGGAAATCTACAGTAATGCAAACAACCGGTCTTTGCAACTGTGGTGAGCAGAAAATCATCTCAGAATGCACAATGCACCAAAACTTTAGACAGATGAACTACAACAGCATAAGACCACATCGGGTTCCACTCCTCTCAGCCAAGCACAGGAATCTGATGCTACAATGGGCACAGGCTCCCTGAAACTTTGCAGCTGAAAAGTGTAAAAAGAACAGGCTGTCTATCTTCAACTGACCAGTTTTGCTGAACCTGTGCCCACTGTAACATTCATTTGTTTCTATATTCTGAGAATAAATTCTCAGGTTCTCGATGAGCTGCATTTATGAAACTTGAAATCTTTATTTAGAAGGATATTACCGAAAAAGTTCCCATAATGTTGATGATGAGTTGGATTCATGATAGTTTTAATACTGAAAAAAAAACAAGTATATTAAACATAAGTATATTACATATACATGTATATTAAACATGTACATGTATATTTAATTATTAGGATATTATTGATTAAACAATAAATAAACTTTAATTTACCTTATTACCAAAGTATTACCATACTCCCAACTTATCTGTAAGTCTGTATATTTGTGTGTGTGTGTGTGTGTGTGTGTGTGTGTGTGTGTGTGTGTGTGTGTGTGTGTGTGTGTGTGTGTGTGTGTGTGTGTGTTTCCTTTTTGTTGTTGTTATACAAGTAAATGCAAAGACAATTTTTGTATTTTTTTTTTCCTTTTCACCATTCTATATTTTGTTTTGTTTTTTCCTTTTCAACATGGGCTATGTGTATTTAAATGGTTCATTAAAACTGTGATATTTTTAAACTATCACATTTCAAAGCATAACATCCCTACTGCAGTTAGTGAGGTAAGGTCCTTTGGTACCATATAATCTTCCTGTAAAATAAATACATTTGCAGAGTATTACATGGACTACTCTACTAAATGTTAACATGAATTTAAAGAACAGTGTTTTATTTTATAAATTGCAGGAGTACTTTAGAGTTCTTAATTTGCTTCATTTTCAGTGTTGTAGTGCAAGATTCTCTTAAGCATGTCTATCATGTTCACAGCCCAGCTATAGTATAAATACTCATTTTTAAAAACAAACATGGACTTAAATGTAGAATATCCAGCAGAGATTGTGGTTTGCAGTTTGAGAAGGCAACACCAGCCTAAATTGACAGTGTATTGAATTCCCTTGTCCCAGAGTTTCCAATTAAAGGGGTGGTATGTTTAATTCCGTCAGTGTGTGGCAGGGCTTTATCAGATCCCTTCTTTGCCTGATTATAACGTCTGCCATGGCTTCCTGGTGCAATATGTGCTAAGCCTCTTCCTTCATCTCTTCTGTCTGTTCCCCTCTGTCTCTTTCATCACATCTTTCTCTGTTCATCACCAACCAAGGCTTCTTATCAGTATAACGCTCTCTGACCTGAACTGTTTATTTCTTGCTTTCCCTGAATATAACAGCGGATATGCTTATGAGAAAAGCTTTAAATTGTTTAACATTTCATATTTTTTATATTTCGCAGATATTTCAGGGCTTGTTAGCTGTCTTTTACAACCTTGGAGATGGAGACTTCAACCTGACAATGCTCTCTCACCGCCTGGATAACGGCGAGTGGCACGAAGTTCACTTGGAGCGCCACGATAATGAGATGACTCTGCGTGTAGACGGCGGCGGTGGACGAAGAGAGGTCACAGGGTCACCTGGACGCAGCCGGGAGATCATAATTGACCCCTCCTTGGTCATGCTGGGAAACTCGTTTCCAACTGGACACAACAAAAGCTTCCAAGGTAAATAATATATGAATATAAAAAATATATATATAATGCTTGGTGAAAAAACAGTTCTGAGTATCTATGACTGTGTTGTGTTGCCGAATTGCATTTAATTCCACAAAATATTGACCTGCTGTTACAACAGCTTAAATCTATTTTTATTAAGGACTTAACTGGCCATTTTACATCCTAATGGGACTCTAATTGAATACTTTCTGAAAGGAAGGACCACCTGGAGGGTTATCTTTTTAGCTTTTTACTATATGGCCAAAAGTTTGTGGACACCGTTGTCTTCCCCAAACGTTTGCCACACACTTGGAAGGACACTTTTGTATAGAATGTATTTGTCATGCTGAAAGAAGTTTGGTTCTCTTGGCTTTAGTGAAAGGAAACTGTAATAATTCAACATACAATGTCCCTGTGCACAAATTGAGGTCCATACATTCTAAAATCTAGAATTCCCAGAATGGCGGAGGTTATTATAACAGCAAAAGGGGGACTACATCTGGAATGGGATGTTCAAAAAGCACATACAGGATGAGTGTGATGGTCAGGTGTACACAGACCTTCAGCCATTTAGTGTGTATGGTGTGTGCCTAAAAGTTCCTAATCAAACTAATCAAGATCTAGGCCTTTGCCAGTTAGATTTAGATTCATAACTTAGATTTATTTTCTGATCTTTTCTGGGTTATTTTAACACACAAATGTCTCAACTAAATAATCCGTAAAGATCCCCTTTGTATGCTAACAGTGTAAATTAAAGTTAACCTATTAATCCAATTGAACCAAAATGTAAATCTTATTCTAAAATAGTATTTTATATAAAAATCCCCATTAAATCCTGGTTTAAGTTTTACTTAAATTGCATTGCTCTAAGTATTATTACCTTACACTCAGATTTAAATTTCATTTTTATCCTGCACAAATCTGAGGTGATTTAAATTTCTGAAATGCCTGCAATCATCAGAGAGAGAAAAGCAAAGATAGATTTAAGATTTTCTGTCAATGTTGAAGAAAAATAAGTATTAATAATGATTAATCTCAGGAGTAACACTGATGGTATGTTCTTGTCTACGCTGGCAAATCCATCATGAGCTATCAGAATGAATCACAGGTAAAGATTTTAATCACAGGTTTGTTTTAATCACTGATTTGTTAAACCAGGTTTAAAATTCACTGTTGTAACTGAAGTCAAATTAAACAAATCCTCAAATGGCACCAAAATCCCCGATAAGTTTCAACTTGGTTTAATAAAATCCTTAATGATGCAACTCATCCTTAAGGCTGTTAAAATAAGCCTATTCCTTTTGTAACCAAAATCCTTTTGATTAGGATTGTTATTATGCAGTAGGGTTTAAATTTTTGAGTACAAATTTTATTTAATCAGAAATCAGACTATTATTATCCTCTCATAACAACTAATGGATGATGTTGACTCGGTTATGTCTTTTCTAAAATAATTAGGAATAATAAATCATAACACAATCAATAAGAACAAAGGTTTTTTTTTTTTTTTTACTTCTATTGGCAAAGAATTGGGTCATCTTTCCTGAGAAATATCATTTCACTAAATTGTGTTATTTTCAGTTCTCCGTAGAGAGTAATTTTCTTTTGTTATTACAGTTTACCAGTTAAATGGATGGGACACGTATAAGGTTGGAGTGTTTCCAATTTGCACATTCATAGGATTATGAATTTTTAATTAGGATTAATATATTGGGACTTTTGCATCCTGCTCTGATGTGTAATGAGTTTATTATACATTAAGAAAAAAAACATGTCTAGGCTGACCAAAGAAAAAATCTCGATCTTACATCTTTAAAACTTCAAAACATGATACATTCTGTGTATATACTGTTTATTTTTTTTTTTGTTGTAGTTAATTTCTCATTATAAATGTGCAAATTAACAAGACATGACTACATTAGCAGTGTCTTTTATAAGTTATATTAATGCTGTCAAATACTGTATACACAATGGTAAAGATTTTAATCACAGGTTTGTTTTAATCACTGATTTGTTAAACCAGGTTTAAAATTCACTGTTGTAACTGAAGTCAAATTAAACAAATCCTCAAATAGCACCAAAATTTTATTTTAATCAGAACTATTAATTTAAATTTAAATTTATTTTAATCAAACTTTTATTATCGTCTCTTAACAACTAATGTCTGTTGACTCATTTAGGTATTTTCTAAAGAAAAATAGAAATAATGAAGCATAAAACAATCAATCTTCAAATCTTTTTTTTCTTCTTCTAATTGCAAAGACTGAGGTAATCTTTTCTGTGAAATATAATTTCACTAAAATGTATTGTTTTCTTAAAACTGCTGAAGTGAAAACAGTCCTTGGTACTGGGCAATTTCCTCTGGTCTGAACTGGAGCAAAATCATAACATATTATGAATTCATACTTTAATCCTTCTCTCCTGACTGATTACACTCTATTGTATTAGCAGTGATGAAAGATTTATTAGTGATGATTAATTTATAATAGGCTTAAATGCAACTTCAGTGTAAGAGCAGATGTGTGGACTTACTGAGCACCTGGCATGAAACAGATAAGATTAGGAAGGATGAAATTACTTATGACATGAAGGATTGAGGGGAATGAAAGGATGACAGCCTCAGGCAGAAACAGGGGCAATATCTGTCTGTTAAGTGGACATTAATAGTTTCTCTCTCAAAATCAGAGGGTGATGTAGGTTGTTTTTTTCTGTTTTTTTTAATTTTTTTAATTAATGCAAGAATGTTGAGGAGAATGAGGAGGCATGTTGGATTTTTTCTCCATGATTGTTTTTCATGGTGATGACTCACCAAACATATTTATATAGTTTATATATTTATATTGTATAGTCAAGTTTATTACAGATTACATTGTCCAACACATGGTTCAGTCATGGCATCATACCATAACCTTGTATCTGCTACATCACATGATCATAAAATATCTGATCCTACAATTTATCATAAAGATGGTCTCAGTACTGTCTAGTATAATAAGCAGATGCGATGCTCAACACACACACACACACACACACACACACACACACACACACACACACACACACACATACAGTGGAAAGAAAAAGTATGTGAACCTTTTGGAATTTCATGGTTTTCTGAATAAATTGGTCATAAAATGTGATCTGATCTTCATCTAAGTCAAGAGTATTGACAAATATAATGTGTCTAAAATAATAACACAAAAAAAATTCTGATCCCTCATGTCTTTATTGAGAACAACCAAAAAAAACTCATAGTGCTTGTGGAAAAAGTATGTGAACCCTTGAGTTAATGACCTCAAAAAAGCTAATTGGAGTCTCGTTCAGAAAATGAGTTTGGAGGGGTGGACTACAGCTACTTTGACTGATAAAAACCCCTCATACTTTTGGAGTTTGCTCTGCACAAGAAGCACATGCTTATGTAAGTCATGCCTCGCCAAAAAGAGCTTTCAGAGGATCTATGACCAAGAATTGTTGATTTACATAAAGCTGGCAAGGGTTACAAAGTGATTTCAAAGACTTTAGAAATTCACCAGTCTACAGTTTGGCAAACATTCGACAAATGGAGACACTTTGGGACTGTTGCTACTCTACCAAGAAGTGGACGCCCAGTCAAAATGACACCAAGAGCACAACGAAGACTCATCAATGAGGTAAAGAAACAACCCCGAATGACAGCCAAAGATTTGAAGGCATCATTGGAACTGGCTAACGTCTCTGTTCATGAGTCTACAACCAGTTATTAATTGTAAGGGTTCACTTACTTTTTATTTTCACTTACTGTTATTTTAGGCACATTATATTTGTCAGTACTCTTGACTTAGATGAAGATCAGATCACATTTTATGACAAATTTATTCAGAAAACCATGAAATTCCAAAAGGTTCACATACTTTTTCTTGCCACTGTATTTTAAAAGTATGATATATTTTTAAAGAATGGGAAAAACAATCTCATACTAAGTTACTTTATCTATTTTTTTATTCTTGATAATTTCCCAACTAATAATTTGTAGTTGTTTTTTTGCTCAGGAGTGTGTGAGATTTTGGCCGTGGTTTTGAAATGAATTCTGAAAGAAGGTGCTGTAATTGTTTGAATGTTGAGTCTCAGCTAGCATCTGTCAAGATCACTGACTTGAACTAGTGTTGAATCTCAGCTTTTCCCTGCATCTGTTTCAGGCTGCATGCGCGACTTGAGGCTAAACGGCCGCTCCATGCCTTTGGACGCTCAGCCCAAAGATGGTGTGTTAGTGCTTAGCACTGTGGGAGTGACGCTGGGCTGCTCCTCAGACTCCTGCAGGAGGAATCAGTGTAGCCCTCCATTCACCTGTGTCGACCTGTGGAGGATCCACGAGTGCAGGTACAAAATATGTGCACTCACACGCACACACACTCATACTCATTCACTTGTGTACATGTGTTTGTCATGGTGTGGTAACACTGTCATTCATTTTACTGCAAAGATCCCCTTACAGGGATGGGTGGAGCTAGGACAGACCAGTGAAAATAGTTAGAAGTGCTTATTTTTACATTTATGACATTTGGCAGAAGCCCTTATCTCTTATCTCATTTATAGATAATAGCAGTTGAGGGTTAAGGGCCTTGCTCAAGGACGCAGCAGTGGGATTTGAACTCACAACCTTCCGACAGGAGTCATCAATAGTGTCTGCTACCATTCCCAATCCTATGATCACACAAGCAAGCAAGCAACAAATTATTCTCTTGCTAGTGTGTAGTGACCCACGTTTTTTTTTTTTTTTTTGGTTCAGATAAAAAAGGTAGTAACTACATATCACCTAATTACGCACAAATTAAATAATGCACTAATCATTGTGAAAATTAGATGTTCAATTTACATGTTAACTGATAAGCTTTGTAATAGCTTCGTTGCCAGATTAGCAATGCAGGCTAAATATACTAGCTATACACGCTCAATAGAGGCACTAATTATCTCTTCTGAGGTTTATTTTCCTCCATAATGTCTCTAAAGATATTTAATTAAAACTGTGTTTGACAGGATAAGATAAATCCACGGTTATAAGGTTTTTCTTCCATTTTCTCGAGCAAATGGAAACTAATTGCAGGTAAGAATCTAAGTTTGTGAGTGGGTACCAGAAGGAATATTGGACCCCACACACCATCAGATTCGCAGAGGAATCGTTCCAAACAATGGATTTGTCGCTTTACTCTCTCCTACCTAATTTGCAAAGAATTGAGAAAATCTGAATTCAATTGTTCAATTGTACTTTCTGTTTCCTCTGTGATTAAAATCACAGCTCCATGACATGCTTTTACTGTACAGCACAAAAAATAAATGGTCAGCCGGTGCTTTGTACAATGGAAAGTTCAATTTCATCGCTGCATCCATCTATAGACCCTGAATTGAAGCTCTCCCATGGTTGTATTTACTGTTAACGATAATCTTGCATTGAAAAAGTTTACACCACACCACAACCCTCCAGAGAACTCCTACCTTTATTATTTTTATTTTAGCATGTTTGCCTCGAATATCCAGGGTTGGGGGTTTTGATTCCCACTTCCTCCCTGTGTGTGTGGAGTTTGCATGTTCTCCCCGTGCTTCGGGGGTTTCCTCCAGGTACTCTGGTTTCCTCTTCCAGTCCAAAGACATGCGATGTAGGCTGATAGACATCTCTAAATTGTCCATAGTGTGTGAATGTGTATGTGACACCCCGTCCAGGGTGTCGCCTGCCTTGTAAATGGTAAATGGTCTGCACTTATATAGCGCATTTATCCAAAGCGCTTTACACTGTGTCTCTTTCACCCATTCACACACACACACACACACACACACACATATACACACACACACACACCAATAGTAGCAGAGCTGCCATGGAAGGGGCTAACTTGCTATCGGGAGCAACTTGGGGTTCAGTGTCTTGCCCAAGGACACTTCAGCATGTGGAGACATGTGGGCCGGGAATCAAACCGCCAACCCTACGATTAGTCAACAACCTGCAACATGAGTCACAGTCGCCCCTTGTGCCCCGAGTCCCCTGGGATAGGCTCCAGGCTCCCTGCTATCCTGTGTAGGATACGTGATACAGAAAATGGATGAATTGATGGATACGTTTATTTCTATAATATGCGACAGGAAATGGACACAGATACTCAACCAAGGTACGGATAGTTCCCCATTGGGAATGCACTCTCTAGTGGAAAAGCCCTAAAAGGCATGTATTCACTTTGCATCCTCTTCCTGCATATCTTTCTTTCTGTCTTCTCTCTCTCTCTCTCTCTCTCTCTCTCTCGCTCTCTCTCTCTCTCTCTCTCTCTCTCTCTCTCTCTCTCTCTCTCTCTCTCTCTGTCTGTCACACACACACACACTCACAGAGACTCACAGACATGAGGTGGGGGCTTTGGATGCTCTGGGGCTGTCTGTAAACCTGCCAGTATCAAGCTGTGAAGACCTCACCATGCTCTTTCTCCTGTTACTTAGAGTTAAACAGTGTGTGTTTGTGTGTGGTCTGTGTAGGTGGGTGCTTGTGTATTCATATGTGTCTGCAGTGCATGTGTGTTTGAGGGGGCTAGAAGGGGGCCATTTTCTTATCTGCTAGAATTCCTTTTTTTCCTTATTCTCCCACTTATCAGCTCAGCGGGGGCTGCAGTCCAGCAAGGAGCAATTCATGCACATAGTGTGTGTGTGTGTGTGTGTGTGTGTGTGTGTGTGTGTGTGTGTGTGTGCACATGTCTGTAGATGTGTGTTTTAAAGAGGCAGAAGCATAACAGTATTTAACCATGTGTTCAATAGAAATCTTTTCACATTTTCACTGCTCCATCTGCTTCATAGAGATTATACGAGTGTGTTTGAGCGTTCCATATCTGGAGATCCAGTACAGTCTGAGAATTAGACACAGCAAGAAGATTTATAGAGTCTTTTGCTTTGGCTTATCGTTATAATTTATATGCAAATCATGACATTGTATATGTTTATAGATAGAATTTTACTGAATACATCTGTTATTTTCTTTAAGATCCCACTTTGTAAGGAATAAAACATGACAGGGCATAACGTTATAGGGAAATAATCAACAACGGGGGGGTGATGTGATGAGGACCGATATGAAGCGAAGTTATGGTTACCTCTGCGAAGTTGATCGTTTTGTTTTGTTGATAGTTATTTTATTCCTTTCATACCACAAGAGTTTGCCAACAATGTGTTGTATTTTTTTATCGATACAGTTATGTTTAATGTTGTGGAATGTCAATGAAGTTCCTGTTATCACGTTAGGGCTTTATAAAGAGTTCCCTCACAAGGCTCTCTTTTTTTCTCTCTCTCTTAAAGTTAATTTTGTGTTGAGGATTACCAAGAAATCACAAAACCCTCCTGTGTCGAAAAAATGAAAGTTACAGCTGTACCTCTGACTGTTACAAAGAGCTGACACTAGAGATGCCGTGTAAAAATTCTAAATAAACTTCTCCTCACAGAAAACTTCACCATTTCAACAATTATATGTTTAAAAAAAAATAGTGTATGTGGAGTATCCACAATCCCTTTTTTAAGTTGTTACTATAGAAACAAAACATGTTAGAATGAATACATAAATAGAAACCTGTTATTTGACCGCCAGCACTACTTTTGGAGCTGCTGAGAAAATTAATCGACACCTTCTGACTAATCTGATCCAAGAATTCAACCGTGCAGTAGTTTAATCAAATAATGAGACATATTATTTGGTAAATTCAAAAATTATTTCCGTAAACAGAGATTTACATCTGATTCACGTAAACATATACAACTTTTCATCCTTATACCCTCTACTGTACAGTACTGATAATTAATTGCATAATCCCCTCTCCATCTGTGCATTTTTGTCTCTCCTAATCCCAGGTGTCCGCCGGGTCACATGGTCAAGGCCAACGCTACAGGCAAATTCTGCGTGTACACCCTGTGTGCCAGCCGGCCGTGCCATCGGGGTACCTGCGTGGCCCAATCGCCCTCCAAATTCACGTGCGAGTGCCCAGAGGGCTACAGGGGGCGCCACTGCGAGGTCACACTGGCCATTTATCATGATGATGTGGGTCTGAGTTTCAGATCACTCTTTGCCATATGCATCTGCTTCATGGCACTGCTAGGTATGTCCATCATGTCCTGTTTGAACTTTTCTGCTCTCTTTGCCTCTGAATCTCTCTATATATATGTGTGTATCAATCTCACTCTCTCACTCTCTCTCTGTCTCGCTCTCTCTCTCTCTCTCTCCCCCTTTTCTCTCTTGCTCGCTCGTTACGGGAGACACTGAAAGCACAAAGACATACACAAAAGTAAACTCAGGCTGATCCAACACTGCTCAGAATTACGCGTTACCTGCCGGTTCGACCCGCCTCTTCTCCATCCACAGATGACGCTCAACCACACCCCCACCTCCACAATTGCATATGCAGAGTTCATAACATTACAGTGCAAAATAAACACTGAAATGAGATGTCTGGTAAACTTAATCATTCCCGGACACGTGGGCCAGCACCAAAATTTCTTGGCGGACTCTATAGGGCATGTATAAACTGCTGGTCTCCTGGGATTTTCACACACTACAGTTGGTAGAGTTTACATCGAATAGTGCGAGAAACTAAAACTGTTGAGTGAGCGACAGTTCTGTGGGTGAAAACACCTTATAAGAGAAGTCAAAGGAAAATGGCTAGATTGGTTTGGTTTGAGGTGCTAAGAAGGATATAGTAATCACTCTTTACAACTGTGGTGAGCAGAAAAGCATCTCAGCATGCACAAAACATCTAACCTTGAGGTGGATGGGCTCCAACAGCAAAAGACCACATTGGGTTCCACTCCTGTCAGCCGAGTACAGGAATGAGGATATTATGGGTACAGGCTCACCTAAACTGGACAGTTGAAGATTAGGAAATAAATCACCTGTTTTTTTTTTTTAATTCTCCAGTTTGGGTGAGTCTGTGGCCATGATAGCAGGGTTTTTTAAAAGCATACTGTACATAATCAATAATGATGTAATCTTGTGTAGTCGTGATTCATGTGTGATATATAATATATATTAATGTGCATCAGTTAGAATTAAAATCTCAGGACTTCATAATTAAGCTTCTAAATCAAATAACAGCCATGCAATATAATCTGAGTATATATGTGCGAATGTAGCCTGTGGCTTCACGTCATGCTTACTGTTTGTGAGCATTATGTGTAGGATATGTTTGACTTTCATATCTTGATAGTAGTTTTTATTGTTGAGAGTGTTTGCTATAGCACCTGTGAAAGATAAGACAGGTTATATGTCAAGTTATATTCACTTCATGTAATAAGCAATAGGAGGTCTTTTTGGTGCTTTAACTCTTTTCAGTCCAAGCCATACTGTGAGCATTTCATAATCTATTTTGTATATAGTTGTTCAAAAAGTGGAGGCTTTATTTACTGACATACCCAAATATTTAGATGTAATCAATGCATGATCATGTGTTTCAGCTAGGGATGCATCAATACCGTTTTTCACACTAAGTACCAGTACCGATACCAAAATGAGAAGAGCGTATTTTGTTTCAGCTCAGAATGGAGAAGAGCGTATTTTGTTTCAGCTCAGAAAGCACGTCCGTACCTGTAAGAAAAAAAAAAAGTTAGTTTCATTGATTTTAATGTGTCAGAATCCCTCGTCCTCAAGGATTGATCGTGACTGATTGTCAAGAGCTGTTATTTGCACTCAACTATAGTTGTCTGACATTTTTATTCACACCTAGCTTGCATTTGTTGCAAGCAGTGAACACTTCATGCTTTACAAATTACATTTAAGATTGTTATAGCATTGACCTGAATAGCACCTTGACTCACATAGAAATGTAGACCGTACTCGTTACTTCTTCATTCTTGTTGTTTTCTGATCAAAGATCTGTTTCACCCAGCATACCGATATAAGCCGAAAACAAACTAAAATAATCGTTTTCCTTCAATCACAGATTAGCCTCATGGCATCATTGTTATGACCTTGATGTTCACAGCTGCAACAGCTTTTAGAAGTGTTAATTACTTAATTTGTAGGCGTACAATGTGCTGTTTACTAATGCTGGGGTAGAAATGAAGATCAATGAACTGCAGTTTTGGAAAGAATTTCAATTGTCTGGACCTTTCCCTACGAAAAAAAAAAACAACCCTTCTGTCTAGGTTTTTGCCTGCTGTCCTGTTTGTCTCCTTGAATCCGATGAATGGAATGCAGTTGCTCTATTGACATTTTGCACAAATAGTCCATCTTTCTTTGTTTTTTATTTCTCCCAGGGACTTTAATTGGTTTAGTATGCTGTGCTCGTGTTCTTGACTCTTCTTTCACCTCTGCTTGGCTACAGAGCTAAAGAAAATTTGAATGAATAACTCAGTGTAGAATTTTATTTCCATTTTTTATTATTATTGTTTATAGGTTAAAAAAAAGACTGATGAAAAATTAAGCAAACTGACTGATGCTGTCAATAAGAGTAATGTAGAAGAGTCTGTATATATATAAAATATACATTTTAAGTCATAATACATAAATAATACATAATACATAAATCTTCACCATCCCATCTTTTATAGACATTTATTCAACAAATCATAGCTGTTTCCATCCATGGGGATCATAGTTAAAATTTATATTTTACAGGCATTTCATCCAAGGCAGCCTAAATTTGAGACAGGCTCAGCAATCCAAACAGCAGAGTTCAGAAGTCTTGCTCAAGGTCAACAGTGACTCCCTGGGGTTTGAACTCACAACATTTTGATCACTCGCTCCGAACCTTAACTTTTCAGCTCCCACTACTCAGAGTAGTAAGTGTGTTAAACTTAAACTGGCCTGTGAGGTGTGTTAGAGGTGTGTCCTTGGTGATATTGTCTTGTGCATTATCAGCTCTCTTTTGTGTGTCTTTATTATGTGGCCCTTGGCACTCTGGAAGGATTTGAGTGGTGATAAGTGAGGATTTATTCAATTTGGATTTACTGCAGTGTTGTGTGAGCAATGGAGTGAAGGGGTGAGATCAAATACACTAGTTCCAGGAAGAAGCATGCAGACTATTATTGCAAGCTTTGATTGTATATGGGTCAAGGTCATGACATTTGTGTGTGTGTGTGTGTGTGTGTGTGTGTGTGTGTGTGTATCCATTAACTAATCCTAAAAAATGAAGAATTAACTATTATTTTTAATTTTTAAAAATGCTTCAATACAATCATTACTTAGAATGGAACCGTTACTTTTTGAATTTAAATAATTTACTATGTAGCATAACCATAGTTAGAGTAGATTAGTTTTTAAAAATCTGAGATTCATAGGACAACAATTTATTAAACAGTTTGGCTTAAAACTTATTGTGGTATTCTTTTTTTAAAGAATAAAAGTAAATAAAAGTGTTAAAGCAATACAATAGTTAAGAACAATGTCAAGTGAGCTTGTTTTAGCTGGTTGGTGTAAGCAAAATTTTTACTTAAAAATGTATGACATCCAGAAAATAAAATGTAAAAAATTTTTAGCATACTTTTGTTTTTAATAACTTTATTAGAAAATAAATAATCATTGATGTTCATGCACACTTTTCATTTCTATAAATAGATATTGATTTAAAAAATTTTTTTAAATGATTAATGAGTGTTTTAAGTGAAAAAATATATTTCATGTTTATTTATAGGTAAATCATATGACGTTTGAGTTATTATCCAAAATATTTTTGTTTTAATTTTTAAAAATGTAATTAACATTTTTTTCACTCTTTTACAACTTTGCCACTGACCCATACTCTTTCAAAAATCAAAGCATTAAAGGTATCTTTTAATAAAGGTACTTTTCCATGTGGTATAATGCATATAGTTTGTATCTTTATACATATGGTTGGAGCATAATGACCATTGAATTAGCGCTGTGCTCTAGAGCCTAATTAAAGCTACACCACATTCACAATCCCAGGTAAAAGATACAAACTAAACATACAAAACAAAAAAAAGGTACCCTTGATATACCACCCTAGCATTGGTACTTTATTCACTAAGTTATCAAAAAGTGCTGTTTAATTGTTTAATAGTATTGCATTCTTACAAAGGGCATTAACTATGTATCTATTCAATAGATTCTCTACATGCATGATCGTTTGAATGAGCTTGGTTCCGTGATTTACAAAAGACCCTAATGAATGGTACAGAATTTCCAGAGAAGCCTCCTGCTGATTTAATCCTGCAGTGTACACTTAGTTACCTGCTGCATTTTTCTGTTCAAAGAACTCATGCATGGAAGATTATCCTGTGGTGTAGGGCAATTAAAGTCTTTTAGAATAAGTACGTGGTCCAAGGCCACGTGCTGTCCATGAGTTGTGTGGTGATTAAAGGATCTTGCTGACTAATAAGGCAGTGTGCAGTGTGAAATGGAGTTGAAGAAAGAGTTAGATTGGAAGTCGCTGCTACTGTACTTACTACTGTCTGCATATCTGTTGCTATAAAGCAGTGATGCTGAAACCCATGGTGTAAAATGCAGGACATAATCATAAGATATTCTTTTATCAGCTTTCAAGCATAGCATGGCTTTTGTCCGGGACGATGGTAATTTTCTGGAAGGAAAGTGTTTAATTTTAATTTACAAAGGAATGGTACAGACACTGCATGCTTCAGATTTCAAATGAACAGGTGAATTATGGTGGTGGTGGCAGCATTGTGTTGAATTACCATTCAACTCTTGGATATTTCTCTGACTAAGCGTCTCTTTACCCGGTCACTGACATTTGGTGGATGGCCTCCTTTAGGCAGTTAGGATTATGCCATATTCTTTGTATTTTTCAATGGACTTCATGTTACAAAACAAGCTTATGCAAAGCACTGTATTAGCAGTGATTTGAGGTAGCTAACAGTCTCTAATATATTTAGTTAATCTGACCCTACTTGTAGCAGTAACTGTATCAGGGCTTTCTAATCTCTACCTTTGTGACTAGAATAACAGGGGTGAATTCATCAGGGATTGTACTTTTGAAAAGAACAGCTCAAAAAAGCTACACTGTCTAGCTTGAAGCTCAGAACAGATTGGTTTAAACTCACCTCTCTTCCATAAACTAGCAGTAATTATTCCACCCACTGAAGTGGCTATACAGATGACCTCCCCATGAAATATAATTGAACATGAAAGACAACCAGCAGAATAAATCTACTGGTGTTGTGCATACTGTGAGATGGATGGAACTGACGAATTTAATTTGTTGAATCTGAATAAGTGACATTGAAGTCACAATAATATCTTGTGCCTATAGACAGCAAGTGTCTGTATGAGTTCCTTATATATAGCACAGGAAAGAAGGAAGAAAGGAGGAAGGAAATGCCACATTAACAGTATTTTTTTTGTCTTTCTAATTTCTCAGTCTTTTCAGATCTTCTATTCTCTTCAGTCATTCCATTACACAAAATGTGTTGTTTTCATAAAACATATTAAATTTGGGTCTGTGACATTGCGTGCATCATTCTGATGTTAGAAAACAGCATTGTATGCCAAGCGGAAGCTTTATTTGAAACGTGAATCATTATAAGATTTTCCATCTTCGCTGGAGCCATGCTTCTTGGTCCTTAAAAGTGCACAGCACTGTTTATGATGTTCATTTGAGAGAGCTGTGGAGAAAGAAATCAGAAAAGGCTAAAAGTAAAAGGATTATGTGTGTGTGTGGAATAGCCATTACTTTTGAGCTGTAGTGTTTTTACAGGCCTGTACAACTGGACAGGAATATCTTACAGTTTTGACGTTGTGGGGCCATTTGATTGATCTCCTTTCTTTTTTTATTTTTTATTTAAAGAGTCAGACGTTTTCCCCTTGGTTACTGAGGTTAAGGTTAGGTTTAGGTGTAGCAATGTATCAATTAACAGCATTAATAATTATGTCAATGGAAGGTCCTCACAAGTATAGTAAAATGTGTACGTGCCCATGGAAAAAAAAAAGAGGGGGGTGGGGCGTGTTGTGCTACAAATGACAATGACATGACATGAAAACATTGGACGTTTTTATATCTATGATAACAAACCAGAAATGGAAATTTGTTCCGCTGTCGCCAGCAAGACATGTGACAGTAAAGAAGAGAATCTGGATCGGAGTTATGCTAATTTCTTCAGTGTGTGTTTCAGTTTGTGTCATGTTTATTCCAATGAACTGTCATTTGTGTCACCTGCTTCTTCAACTTGTAGCAACAAGACATCTGAAAGGATACACCATATGTTTTCAGCTGTCAAAAGAAAGGTAGAATATGAACTGGTGTGCAGTGGCAATATTTCATAGACACCAACGTGTGTGTATGTGGATAAGTGTACTTCATTATTATACATACTGTATAATAATGAAGTACACTATATACATAAGTATCATTCTCAGGGATTGGTACTTTTCCTGACTATAATTACAAATTAATTTTTATACTTGTACCTATTTTTTTTTTTTTTTTTTAACTATATATACAGTTGCAATCAAAATTCATTCAAACCCCATTGCAAATCAGGTTTATTGTCAAAATTTGAGATTGTCAAAATACATTGAGATGAAATTATTTTTGCACATTAAATTCATATTCTTTCTTATAGGGCATGTTTGATTTAGTTTACCTAGGGTTAGTGTTAGTTAATACATGATCTCATAAACATGTACTAATGTGGTCATTATTCACACATGAATTCATAAAGCTCACATTGTGCAGTAGTTAAGGTTAATTATTCATTAGTTTGTGATTAGTACATGCTTTAACTCGTCATTAGTTCATATTTTAGTATTCACTGAGGTATTAGTGCACATTATTCACGTACTGTTATTGTAAAGTATTATGGCAATATTTAATTAAGCTAGAATTTGACTTGCCTAACCAGGTTATGTTACCTACTGGAATTGATGCTAATCAAACCAGGCATTAGCAAATAAAACAGGCTAACTTAGTTAAATATAGCCAGTTAATTTCGCAATTCAAATTAGTGAAACTCACCCGAGCATGCTTTTTTGAATTAGATGGAGTTCATGCCTTCTAGGGAGGCACAGGAGATGCCTCATTTTATATATGAGTATTTGCATAGTCAAGCAAAGCATACTGAAGAATTTAACTGAGGTAGGGCCAGGGGCGCTCATCTTCAGGCAGTCTGGTGACTTGTCAATATTCAAATTTGCATGGATAGCTGCAGCATTGACTGTATTGTGTGGCATGAGAAGGTTATGGCCAGTCGCAAATTGGCAGCATTCCAGATTTATCCCGAGTTTTTTTTTTTTTTTTCCTACAGTGATTAACTTTATTGGGTGCTAAACTGAAATATATGAATGCTAAACTGAAGCCATTCTAATGGTGTGTGGTGTATATGCCAAACTAATACTTAATTATAGTAACGAAGTACAACTACTCAAGTATTGTCCACCCCTTCCCTAAATCTGGAGGATTTTAGAGCAGGTTTTACAGCCTGAAATAAACCAAATGACTGGTGTTACTAGATATTTAATAAGGATTTATAACATTTACCTGATTGTTAAGGTTTTTTATTCATCATATTTTGTGCTGGCTAGTGGGCTGGATGCTATCTAGTTTGCTGTTAGTACAACCAAAGTAGTATATTTTAGCACAAACCACTGGCATACTTTCTGAAAGATACCTAGCGAAAGTGAAGTGTCACTAATGACACTAATAAGTCTAAATAGACTGTCATGTCATACTTTGTATATAATGTATTTTCTACTGTGTATCACAATACCCTTTTTTTTTTTTTTTTTTTAGCTTGCATAGCATGAAAAATAATACAGGAACATTACGACAGTATTTTAGTTTCTAGTTCAAAGATCTTTGGACTGGAACATGATGGTTTTTCCAAACACTGTATATTACAGGCCTACTGTAGAACACAGTTCCCAGACGTCCATTTACATAAAGACAGTCTTTAATTCAGCCATAATTACGTCTTAAGAAAAATATTAGATGTTATTCATTTCTCTTCTGTGCTAATGGTGCTGGAGAAGTGAGTGAAAGTGCAGAGTGTGGTGCCAAGTAATTTATTTAATATTTAATAAGCACCACATTCGGACTCCATGGCAACAAAGTTTGGTGCGCTTAATTAAGTGTGTGCGATGGGGAAGGCTCTCTGCACACACACACGCACGTATGCATGCACACACACACACACACACACACTCACACACACACACATACACGTGTTTGTCTTCCTATCCTTGTGAAAACCTTCCACTGACATAATTATTAATTTAGCTAATTAATGCTGTGCCTACACCTAAATCTAACCCCAACTTTAACCTCAGTAACTAAAAAGATACACTTTGGCTTCTTTTTTTTTCGTTTTTATTAATTTATTTTTAGCTGCACACATACACACACGTACACACACGCACATATCTGAGTGTACATCAGCAACCACTGCATCACACCTTCTGAAGCATATCTGTTCCAACCTGCTGGATTTATTCCCCTTTGATTTTTTTTCTCACTTCAGATGAGCTGTGCACTGCGGACTCTCTCTCTCTCTCTCTCTCTCTCTCTCTCTCTCTCTCTCTCTCTCTCTCTCTCTCTCTCTCTCTCTCTGTGCATGTGTGTGTGTGCCACAACCAATAAAACTGTGCATTTCTGATTCCATTTTTATTTTCTTACTGTGTGTGTGTGTGTGTGTGTGTGTGTGTGTGTGTGTGTGTGTGTGTTGAGATTAGCCAGTGTCTGGATGGCAGTAAATGTCAGCCTTGTCTCATGCTGATCCTGATTTGCAGCCTTAAAAGTTCTCAAAGGCTTTTCCCTGCAGACAATTCTCCTCGAGACAGAGGCGGGAGAGTCAGCTCGCTTATGGGAACAGGGCTGTGGCAGATCTCACACACACACACACACACACACACACACACACACACACACACACACACACAAACAAACTAACTCGCACTCACAGCCATAGAGAAGGCAAGATGAGGCAATACAGCAAAAGGGGATGACAAAAGTGCAAGAGAAGTGAGAACACCGGAGATGAAAATGGGGTGCAGGATGAAGGCAGGAATAGACAGAAAATCAGGATCAGGATTCTGAGAAAATGAAAGAATGAAGGAAGATTAGGCAACGTATTTATGAGACTGCAAAGTAGAGACAGCACAAGATGGAGAGTGCATACTCAGCGTATAACAAATTAATGGCCCCTGTACATTTTTAGATTGTGGTTGGCCGGTATCGATATTTTTGGCAATTTGCCCTCCCTTTCTCTCCTGCGCTTAAGAAATAATTACTCTTTGTTGCCTGTCGTATGATGGATATTTTCATTCTTCTTGCAATTAAGTTTTCACCGAATGCGCCAAGCCCCACATTATATCATCATTACTCATGTGAGTGTGCATTTACTGTCACTCATATACTAGACATCCACACAATTAGAAGATGCATGAATAGTACCTCAGCCCTAAAGGTGTTTGCGATCGTTCCGGCAATTCATAAGGGCTGCTGGGTAATCCCGTGCGGGCAGCAACTCAGGCTTACAAATCAATGGAGAATGCAGGACCAGAATGCAGTCCAACAGAGTTGAATTTATAAAATAATGCTCACAGAACTCATTCTGAAATCTCTCACAACTGTTAACTTAAAAGTTACGCTTTGAGAAAGAGAGCGAAAAATCACTCACGAAGCCACAGAGAACCATATTGAACCTCAATAAACCAGGCGGTCTTTTCATCCAGGAAGTATTTTATTTATTTATCTGTTTATCTATTCATTCATTTATTTCTCCTTTTGTATCACATGGAGGAATTGATTTTTTTTCACCTCAATGGCTCTAGTAGCTGCAAGCACACATCGTTTCTTTAGTAGGTTTGTTGCTTTATTCGATTAAATTGTTCCATCTGTATAAAGTTCTGTCTATAAAATATTATTTACAGCACCTTTCACATGACAAGCTTTTAGAATGCGCTTAGAAACAGCAGTAAATCATGAGACAAAGGTTAGATTATTATTTATTTTATATAAAAAAACTTTTTCTTAAATATGAAACCTATCACTTTGCCCCCAGAAACACTGGAAAGTTCATTTTCGTTCGTAACTAGATATGTGTGTGGGACTGACTTTTTTTTTTTATTGCGCTTGTTTGTTTGATTTTTTTAAATCGTGCTTGGGTAGTTATTATTTTTAATATTAATAAGTATGACTCTCTCTCTTTAGAAACAAAAGTCTGAAAAGAGTCAGACCTGATCAAGCTCCTCCTACATAGGCAGAGTCGAACCAACAGTTCAGTTGGGGGTGGAGACATCTCAATATGTTTCTGGCTGGATAAGTGAATGTGTTTGTTCCTCCATGTTTGTAGAATCTGCCCTGAATAAGCTATTTCACATAACAGATGTTTACATATAGTCCACAAGACATAAAAATAACTGAATTTATACAAATGAACCTTTGTGTATCTTTTGTTTAGAGATCTTATATATTTTTTTCATTTATTACTGCCCTTCAGAAGCTACATAAGATGTTTTCCAGAAGACAAAATAATAACAATTTACCACAATCATCCTGTTTAAAATTGTACACCCCTGTGGCTTGAGCATCAGTGAATGTTTGCACCTTTTGTAATCACAGAATTTTCAACCTCCATGCCCTCAAGGTACAAAATGCAATAAAAAGCATGGACAAGTCCATGTTCATCTTTTGTTAGCAACAAACTAGCAAGCTTACTCTGATGAGAGTTGTACTCACCAAACAGCAAACTGCACAGTCAGTGTTAGAGATTTAACAAGCAAATATGTCTGCACAGTATGTTGATTGATCTAAAGCAAATACTGGTGTGTGTGTGTGTGTGTGTGTGTGTGTGTGTGTGTGTGTGTGTGTGTGTGTGTGTGTGTGTGTGTATATATATATATATATATATATATATATATATATATATATATATATATATATATATATCAGTCCTGCTCAGAATCATTGGCACCACTGAAATGTAAGTACAGAATGCAAATGAACCAATTTTGTATAATCAGAATATTTTAATAACATGTCCAAAGTTATTGAACATCAAGAAGGCTTTCGTATAGTGAAATTAAAAATTCAAAGGTCATGCACAGGCTAAATCAACATAGATAAAGCACTTCTCACTACACAAAGCAACGACAGTGATCTGTCACAGGATGGAGACTGACAAGGCTTAAGTACACCTCTGGAAACGTGCAGCCAACCAATCCTATTGCACAAGGCAGGAACAGGCGTGGACAAGATGTGATCATCCAGTGGCAAGCTGGAACGTGACGCATACAGTAGGCGGGGCCAGGGGGGGGGGGCAAAAGAAACCCATCCCACCACCAACCTAGATACATGAATGGCACATTGAGCAAACAGAAATACACTGGAGAACGTAACACAAGAAGTTCCACAGTCACAAAACTGTTAAGATGCTTCCAGGATGTGGTGCTAAGAAGAAACTTAATGATAGAAGTCTGCAAAGGTTGGTGCAGACCATGGAAAAAACAACACGCAAGACATCTAAAGAGCTTCAGGCTGACCTGGGGCAATCTGGATTGGTGGTTTCAGCCATATGCCGCATACTGAACCAAGTAAGGCTCCTTGGGAGAAGGCCAAGGAGAAAGCCACTATTGAAAGAAAGGCACAAAAGGGCAAGAGTAAGGTTTTCAAACTCTTTCATAGATAAGCCACAGTCTTTCTGGGATAATGTTCTATGGACAGATGAAACCATAGTAGAGCTCTTTGGGAATGCAGAGCATCAGCTTGTTTACAGGCAACAAAATGAAGCCCATAAGGAAAAGAACACCCTACCTGAAGTAACACAAGGTGAAGATTCTATCATGTTGTGGGGCTGCTTTGCTGCCTCTGGTACTGGAGGCATTGAATGCATCAAAGGAATGATGAAATCAGAAGATTACCAAGGCATTTCAGAGTGAAATATGTTACCTAGTGCCAGAAAACTAGGTTTGAGGCAAAGGTCTTGGGTCTTTCAGCAGGACAATGACCTGAAGCACATATCTTACAGCACAAAAGAATGGCTGACAAGGAAAGATGGAGTGTTTTATACTGGCCAGCAATGAATCCTGACCTAAATCCCATTGAAAACCTTTGGAGAGAGCTGAAATCTGCCATTGCATAAAGGACTCCTGCAAATATAAAAAAGCTTGAACACATAGCAATGGAAGAGTGGCAGAAAATACCAAGAGACAGGTGCAAGAAGCTCCTATATGGTCACAAGAAACATTTAGAGGCTGTCATTGTTGCCAAAGGTTCTGCAACCAAATATTAGTAAAAGGTGTAAATAATTGTGTCCATCGTATATTCCTGTCCGTATTTTTAATTTCACTATATGAGAGCCTTTTGTTGTTGTTGTTGTTGTTGTTTAATAACTTTGGACATGTTATTAAAATATTCTGATTATACAAAATTGTTTCGTTTCATTTATTTCTGAAGATATTCTAAATTCGGGGGTGCCAATAATTCTGAGCAGGACGTGCTACTTTGATCACTTCTGATGCTGTGCACAGACATGTTGATTTGACATCATCGAGTGTGAACTCGGAACAAATCATAGTTAGAACTCATAGAAGTCTACCCCGAGTTCCTAAGTAAAAAATTTCAAGTTTAGGGGACGTTTTCTTCGGCTTTTCCTGGCTGGCGGTCAGAACTGTTTCTTAAATTTTTTGTACCTGGCTGTGATAATTATTTTAACAAATTTAGTCAGTTCTATTTCCCAAAACTTGAACAAACTATCAGCCTGATTTAAATCACCTCAGCCCTGACCAGGCAACTACTAAGAATCAATGAGTAACCAATCTAAATCCAGTGTTGACATTCATTCCTTTTCCTTGTTACACACTCCTAGTTTCACCCTTTGTCTCTACTGTCAACCTTCCTGGCAAGCTTTATATATATATATATATATATATACATTAAGAAAACATCATTCATTCTGAATAATGTATTCATATGCCCTAGTATGTCTAATCATTTCTTTTAAGTTACAACATAATTTGTTGACTGTTTAGCCAAAGTCTACAAAAAATATGGAATACTGTCTTGCTTTCTCTGAACATACATCCACCCGCTTCTGTGTCATTTGAGTTAGATAGGCATGCAGAGACACTCTCCTTATGGCTAACCAAACATCCTGTCATAATCTCACACAATGTGTTAAAATGTGTTTTAAAAAAAAAACGATTCAGGACAGTTTTAACACAAACCATATGCCACATTGTGACTTTGATATCACCACAACTGTCTTGCTTCTCTCAGATAAGCACTGCAGAGTGAGTGGTTCAGATACAGCCAGCTTTCATAAATGTGGAAAGACTAAGGAGGAGAAAAAAGGTTTCTATCTGAAAGACGATTCAATTAGTGGACTGCTTTCCACCTTTCTCTTTGAACGCACACTGCTCTCCTTTTAAACTGCTCCTTCAGTATGAGCCAGAAATCCTATTTGCAGTGATTAGGGGAGAAAATGGAGCTAAAAATGTCTTGTGGCTTTGGGTAAGTACCTTCCTTTGGCACCAACGCAGCATGACAAATCTCTAAAGAGGAGATACTTGATGTTCATTTATGTGAAGCACATTTGCCAAAGCAGAGAGATTTAAAATAAATAAATAAATACCTAAATTAATAAATAAATAAATACATAAATAAATAAATAAGTCATTTCATTGCTTGGCTTCCTGATTCTTTGGGAGATGTCAGGCATTGGCACAATAAATGAGTGTTTTTGTCATGATCATTTGGATAATTGAAAATGGCTGGAAAAAAAAAAAAGCTTAATGTTTTTCCAGCACCTGGTGTTTGTTTTAAATGGTTATCACTGATAACAGTTTGAACAGTTTTAATGGCAGCAAGTATTGTTTAACTGATTTTACTGCTTAAGGATTAGATTGGAAGGTTTACTAGTAGCTGTGTGTTCAATGTCCAAAAGCAGCCATTACATGAACAAAGCCTCAGTGGAACAGAGAAGGAAACAGAATGAGAAACAGAATGATTCAGAGGCAAAGGGGACATCAGAAAAAAGAGAGATGGAGAAATGCCATGAAATCTTATGAAAAACAATCAGCAAGAGGAGAGGGAGAGAGTGAGAATGCTGGAGGAAGCTCAGAATGCAAGAAGACTGAGGTTCAGAGTGTATACAGTACTGTGCAAAAGTCTTAGGCGCATGCAAAGAAATGCTGTAGAGCAAAGATGCCTTCGAAAATAATGAAATTAAATGTGTCTCCATTAAAAAAAAAAAAAAAAATACTATAAAGAGAAGTAAACAGTAAACTTTAATTAAAAACAGCAGTCTCCAGTACAGTTAGTGCAGTTTTATAAGGAAATGATCTGGAAGTTTTATTGAGTGTCTTGCAGAACCAGTCACGGTTCTTCTGGAGACTTTGACTGTCGCTCTTGCTTCTTATATTTGCAGCAAAACCCAGCAGCCTTCATTGAGTTTTTTGTCTAAAAAGTGTCTCATACCACTTAATATGCTGCTTTCTTTACTGACATACAAACATTATTCTGTAACGTTTAATTTTGTGCTGTAAAACTAATTTTTGGAAATATAACATGTTTTTGTACTGACTGGATAATATAGAAGTCATCAAATAAAAATCTATAATAAAGTTTGTACTAAAAAAAAAAATAGCGTGGCTAAAAGTTTTGCACAGTACTGTATACCAATAATCTACCGTAAAGGCCAGTGTGAGTCTGGAAACGGTTGAGGCTAGATCTTGACAGGGAGTTCGGTTTCAGTAATGAAATCATTACTGCCTCTGTGCTTATACCTGTGTGTGTAGATACTAAAGTACCCCTCTGTCTAATTGTATAGCATTACAAGCCTCTGCATTACACCCCTACTTAATGCACATGCAGTATTTCCACATGTTTCTGATACAACCCTCTGGGTAACACTTTACATTAACAGTACATTAATAATCATGCACTAATACCAGAATTAATACTCGCTTAAATATGAATTAATGATGAATTAAGGCATGTACTAATCACAAACTAATGAAAAGCTAACTTTAACTATGACATGACTCATGACATGAATTCATTTGTGAATAATGACCACCTTAAGTACATGGTAGTACATGTAGTTAATGTATTAATTAACACTTAAGGGTAAACTAAATCAAGCATGCTCTATAAGAAAGAATATGAATTAAATATCATTTTAAATTGTTTATATAATTTGCCATTTGCATCGGTGTATACAAACATCAGTGGATTGGCACTAGATTACTTTCATAATTTACATTGATTCTCCTTATCTAACGTAGAAAGACACACTAATAATAAAAACCAATAATTTCATCTCAATCCATTTTGCATCATTCTCCATCCACTTCTCTTCAAATCCCACTGTAGTACTAGGACATGCTCTGGGTGGCTATAGGGCCTGGGGCACTGCTCCTTTGCCCACAAGCGTGAAACTAATACAGTTACATTTATTCATTTATCAGACACTATTATCTATTAACATTTAAAACCAGTGTTCTTATAAGATTATTTTTTAGTCTTTTAGTCGTCGATGTTGCTGTGTTTATTTTGACTGCTTTACTGCGTCTTAGTCAAATGAGTCTCCCGGCTTTAAATCATTAATTATTCAATTATTCATTATTATTATTAGTGCATCTTTCTGTTTGATAATAAAAAATTGGAAAATTTTCACCTTTAATTCATATTCTTTCTTATAAAGCTTGTCTGATTCAGTTTACCCTTGTGTTAATTAATACATTAACTAACAAACATGTACTAACCTACTTAAGGTTAAGTCCCTACCGACGTTAAGGTTAGCTCTTCACTAGTTTGTAATTAGTACATGCCTTAAATTCATCATTAGCTCATATTTAAGTTAGTATCAATTCGGGTATTAGTACATGATTATTCATGCACTCTTATTGTAAAGTGTTAGCCACTCTGGATGGATTAGGAATATAAGAAACCATCCAATAAAACAAGCAGATTACAGAAAACACCAACAATCTGCTGGTAAATATTTGATGCTTATATAATGTGCTCCCACCTAACAGTTTACAGAGTCCACTGTTAAAGGTTATAAAGCTAAGATAATCACTCTCTTTAATTGGCTCCAAGGTAGCAGTTAAACTTAAAAGTAGTGTTCCCTGACCTACGATTGGACTCCATTGACCTTATTAGCTTGAGTTTTATGGTAACGATCAGGCACAGAATGGCCAAAGTCATCATGGAATAATGCTGAGAAGTTTTTTTTTTTTTTTTTTTTTTTCTCATTCATGTGTGTGTGTGTGTTTGTGTGTGTCTGCAGTTCTGCTGCTGGGGATCTTTCTATACACACGCTGGCGGAGCTACAAGGGCCTGAAGGAGGGCGTGTACCATGTTTCCGCTCATCATGATGGCTGGGAGGACATCCGCGAGAACGTGCTCAACTATGACGAGGAAGGAGGGGGTGAGGAAGATCAGGTGAATGCTTCCTCAATGACTGCTCGATTAAAACTGTTAACAATGCAACGTCTTGTCAATGACTGTGAAAGTGTGCATTTTTTTTCAGCATACCATGCCATAGCCAGAATGTTAAAGTTAGACATAAGTGGCTCATGTCGCTATGACAACCTACGGTGGGACGTCCAAAAAGTCTGACCGAAACACAGTTGCCATGACGGCTCATGTGGAACTGTCTCCACGGCAACCTTTAACATCAGCAGCCCACCCGATCGGGTTTTCATGCCAACTCGAAACTGTTGAAAGCTGAACGTTTCAAGATACCGTGACAGCTTGACATTTTACCCATGACATTTTTTGTGAAAGTGTATGCGCTGGGGAGAAAGCTCTAAAAGTTTATTCTACCCATGATGGGGGGGTGGGGAAGGGAGTGATGACTATAAAGCATTGCCACTGAGTGAGAAGAAATGCGCCAACTGATGTCAGCAGGTGGTAGATATACTGGTTTGTCTAGGCTATAATTGTACGTCATCTCATCGCCACATTCAGACAGATGTTATGTGAAACACAAGGTTTAACATGATTACCACATGCACATCCTGATTGCCTTTTGTTTACCTGAGTCTTCAAACAACAGGTAATCACACAACCATACCTGGGGCACGCACACTGCTCTATACATTTGGGATGTAACTGAATACAAATACATTATTCAGAATAAACAGTCAGATATGAAGCTTGCAGACAAGCAAAGACCGTGAATCTATTTACATTGTGACTTCTACATTGTGAATATTTAAATTGCCTGGTCTGGGTTGTGTTGGCCAGGCTACTAGTTTGTTTATATTTAAATTTTCATTTTACATTTATGTCATTTAGCAGGTGCCCTTATCCAGAGCAACTTATCCAGAGGGACATACATAAGTGCTTGAAGTTTCAATAAATATGTACTCATACTGATTCACTAGGTCACGGACTAAGAGTACTATCAGTCTAAAAAACCCTGCAGTTAGTATAATATAAAATAACCCCACGAGACATGGATTTAAAATATATATATAGCAACGTGCTAGTTTGCAAACTAAGTTCCTAACCAACTAAATTAATTAGAAAGTATCACTTGCAGGTAGCAGCAAATATAGCAACTGTGAAAGTAGGATTAAAAATAACAACAATCTGATCCATAGCCAGAATTCACCGACCATGCTGACAACAACAAATAAACAAATACCCGTTCTGATTTAGGCCACACCCACTCCAGGTTTAAGTCCAAATACAGCTGCAATACAATACAATACAATACAATAATTCCACTATGCCGAAGTATCAGAGTACACCTACTCTCTCGCTCTCTCTCTCTCGCGCTCTCGCTCCTCTCGCTCTCTCTCTCTCTCTCTCTCTCTCTCTCAGGTGGAAAAACAGGTGCACTCATAGTAGCTTAATCAGGCATTAGTGGCATGAGTCAGGATTTATGTCATTAATGATTAACAGAAGAATGCATTCTGTAATGAAGACACAGAGCCTCTTACGCTGCCAGTGTCTCTTCTTCTGCTCTTATTAGCCAATGGATCAAGAGTTGTTTATGTTACATATTTCATATGCTGACATTAAAAAGAACTGCTGTAGAAAGCATGCTGTATTAACCTTAATTAATGGATATGTCTTTCAAATAAACCTTGTTTATTTCTTAATTTTCTTCTCATTCTTTTCTTCATTTCTTTCAGAATGCTTATGACATGGCAGAACTGCAGAAGTCCCTGCAGCCAAGTCCAGCCCAGTCAGTGCAGTACAGTCGCTCTCGAGCCCTCCATCATTATCACGCCCCCATCCAGCAGCAACAACACCACCTCCATCAGTCAGACCCACCATCCCGAGCTCCAACAGCTACTAGCACTTCTTCTGTATCGTCCAGTAGTACAACCGTGCGCAGAGACGTGCCCCTGAACCACGCTCCTGCCCAGGGCCAGTGTGCCGCCCCTGCAGCTGCCCGCACCACCCAGCTTGCCCGCAAGAGCTTGTCCTTCTCCAGCCAGGACCTAGCACGCTACTTATGCGAGATCATCCGAGATGCCGAGCAACACGCAGACTCTGCACCCGCTGACTCTCTTCAGGTGTTCTCTACTGAAGGCGGAGGTTCTCCAGCCGGTTCACTCAGTTCCTTCAGCTCAGCTGGTCTGGATGAGAGCAACGCTGCTGGACACGAGTGCCTCAAAGATTGGGGGCCACGTTTCGATAAACTTCGAGCACTGTATGAGAGGGCGGAGGCTAGCGACCTCTAAGCGCTCTTTGTATGTGCAGCAGAATGACTACACTTCTGGAAAATGTGAGCGTCAGGGATGGACACAGAATCACAGGGAATTTATGTAATTTTTTTTGTAAAGCCCAACAAGGTCCGCTTTGCTTTCTGTCCTTGTCCGGGATTGTGATTCTTTACAAAACATTTCTCCTGAGATCTGAATGAAACGGAGACAGCCTGGTGTCCCTGGACTATCAATGAGCCACAAATGGGAAATGCCAGTCAAAAAAATACGCGTCCATATATGACACTTATTCTTGCCCTGCAAAAAAAAAACACTTTTCAGCCGCAACTCGTGGGTGACAGTGAGGGAAAGTGATAGCATCCGTTAACTTTCAGTCCGATTGGAGAAAAGCCTCACACTCTGATCTTTTCTTATGTGCTGTCCTACATGTCTGCATTCTATAAGTGTTTTGAATAAAATGGGAAACTGCTTGGAAATTTAAGATGGGATCTTTTTTTTTTTCTATGGCCTTCCTTGGTTTGCTTTTCTAAACGCGTTTACTACTTGTGCTGTCAAAGTTCCCGCAACGTTCATCAGTTACACCCTCCAAACTCGGTCACAGCTTATTTTTTCATTCACACCACTCTCCTCATAAATTTTAACTCCCCTTCAGATGGAGGGAAGGAGTGTCTGTGAAAAAAAATGAGGAGGATGTAGTACGAAGCACTAAAGAAAATGAGGCTGAGAGCAGGCTTATTGTTCAGCCTTTTCTACAATGTTGGATGGGAATACAAATTGTGCCCTATCTCTTGAGCAGAGTCGGAATACAAATGTGTTTGGGACCCAGGAGGTGGAGGTCCATGTTGGAGCAACCCAGAGGATGTAGATGAGGTTTTTAAAGAGGCCTTTACTACAATGTTTATATGAAAGAGCTAAATACATTTCATGAATATACGTGCATATGTCATTTTTCGAGACTGGTTCACATTATTGGGTGGTGTTGGGACTTGAATTCATATGAAGGAGCTGCTCTCGGTGGTATGAGACTGGTGAGGTTCCACTCCATTTTGCTCCCTTTAGGAAGCTTTATGTCCTTAACAAAAACCTGCACAGTGTGTGGCATTTTTACTCCTGGCAAAAGAACTATAACTGGAAAGTGAATACTTTTTCCCTTTGTCACATCACGGAACCCTGCTGAGAAACCTGATGAACCTCAGTATAAAGGTGAATTCAGCCCAGAACATTTTGAATAAAAGTTGGAGGTAAGCGAACCTCTAGCTTCTGACACTAAGAATTTCAACTCGGCCCATTTTAATGGGTTCATGAAGCAGCACAAGGCGTGAAAGTTTGTTGTGCCGCTTTTTGCCCATCTTAAATGGAAAATAGAAAAGTCACAGAGCCTCCTCCTGTGAGGTCGCAAATGCCAACATTGTACTCTATGCATCCTGAGGTTATGTTTCTCCCCCTCTGACTCTCCATCGTTTTTCTTATTTCACATTCATTCCGGCATGGGTTTTGTTGTGCAGCTCTTAATATGGAGCATGACAGTGCAGCTGTGGTGTGTAGGAGTGTGCTAAAAGACATCAGAGCGCTAATCCTAATACGAACTGATTGCTCACTGTCATGCTGCAAACCAAAGCATCATGGGAGATGGAGAAGTCGGTGGAAAAGTCGTCACTCTTATTAAGGATCTCAAAAGTGCCAATTTTTCCAGAGGCAGCAACATAAACTCGGAAACGGTACTCGCGTTTTCACAGACAAGATAAAGGATCCAACAGGACTGCGGTTCAGATTCATCCTCATAACACGATTGAAGAGGGGGGAAAAAAAAGTTGTGAGGTGAAAATAATATTTGAGAGACATAAATGTTCTCCCAGGTTTTCTATCATCTCAGACAGATCAGTGTCATCTTAATTTCACAAGCATATTTTTTTGTGGTGAATATATAGTACTGCATATTGTGAGCTGTTTTTACCTCATTTGTACATATCAAAGAAACTTACTGCTTTTCAAAGAAATATCAAGATCCCATTTGAGGAATATCAAGATATCAAGCTTCTGCTGTTGAACGTGAGCTTGTATTTTATCATTTTCCTTTTTTAAAGCATATTTCTTTCAGTGGATGAAAATATATTGACGTTTTGCATTTTTCTTTCTCAATGAATAAAGTTATTTACTACTATTCTTGTTTCAGTGTTATCTATCTCTATATCTGTTTATTTTTCAAGGCCACTATTTAAGTTCTTTCTCTTGTATTAATAATTAAATGTTTTCTGGGGGAGAATTATTGTAATTGGGGATATTGGTCAAAATGCAAAACACAGAAAGCAGTATCTGTAAATTTCATTAGGAAATCTAACATGCGGCATGGAAGTGGTACTGCATCATAAAATACAAGAGCCTATTAGATTCCAATATGCAAATATCTGTAGCATGATGATGTGTCTAAGGTTGAGGTCATTTCCAATTTGCATATATAAATTTGCATACACTCTGAATTGCTTGATTAGGGTAAAATTGTGTGTGTGTCTGTGCCTTATTATTTAATTTAGCATTCAATACTAAGGGAAAACAGGGGAAAAAATGAAAAACCTCACAAACGATAATGAGCAGTGTTCAGTTTGTAATCGTTTGGGAAGAATAACAATGAGATGTTTTCTTTATTAGTGCCTGCTTGAGCTGCATATATTTAAGATGTCATGGTGTCTGAAATTTGAACAACGAAGGAATCAAGACGGAGCACTCAACGAACAAATCCTTTTATTAGAAAACACAAAAGGTAAACATTTAAGCTTTTATATGAGGATCTTTATAACTACTCGTACACTCAAAACATTATAGGATCAAGCTAGTGCAATTTAGCACCTTCATTGAACAATGCCCGAGGATCCAAAACAAATATAATGTCCCTTTGCCATCCTGACAAGTGAAATAATGATCTCAGATATATGACTGAGACCCTGATTTACTACCAGACCAAATAAGACCAAATAAGTGCTAAAATCTCCAATAGCTAACCTACTGGGAAAGTGGAATGCCCATTCTTATGTTTTGATTGGCCAGAAATTTTTTAGCCTAATCAAATAGGCTACAAAAGTGATCAACATAATAAAGAAATGGTGAGCAAGTTGGCTAGATCAGATGAAGCAGATGAATGGAAATGCATAATTATACAATCAAGTAGCACATAGTATTTATATAAAAAAGTAACGTCATGAAGGCTCATAATGCCTGAGAGCTGTGCTGTTCTGTTCTCATATCACGCATACTGTAAAGATATTATTTGAGACTGGATAGCATCTTTATTACCACAAATACACAACTGTATGTTATAGAGTCACACAGTGCTACATGTAAAAAACTAATAGCCTGTACACAAAATCTGATTATCCCTAGTGATTTGTTCACCCTTGTGGATAATTACACATCACATTAAATACAGGAAAAACTGTTCAAAATACAACGTGAAAGCAAAATAAAACAAACAAATGTAGTGCTGCCCTGCAAAAGCTATTCTGCATAATAGATGTTATATATATATATATATATATATATATATATATATATATATTCCACAAAACACAATAATGACTGAATTTACACAAATGAACCAGTTCAAAAGTTTACATACGCTTAATTCTTAATACTGTGTGTCGTTCCCTGGATGATCAACGACTGTTTTTGTGATAGTTTTTCGTGAGTCTCTTGTTTGTCCTGAGCAGTTAAACTGCCCACTGTTCTTCAGAAAAACCCTCCAGCTCCTGCACGTGCTTTGCTTCTTCCAGCATATTCTGCATATTTGACCTCTTTCCAACAGCAGCTCTATGATGTTGAGATGTTGACAACTAACGGACTCGTACACAACTATTACAAAAGGTGCAAACATTCACTGATGCTCAAGAAGGCGACACGATACATTAAGAACCAGGGGGGTGCAAACTTTTTAACAGGATCATCGGTGTAAATTGTTCTCATTGATCATCCAGTTAGCGACACACAGTATTAAGAATTAAGCGTATGTAACCTTTTGAACTGGTTCATTTGTGTAAATTCAGTTATTATTGTGTCTTATGTCCTATATCCACACATATGTTATGTGGAATAGCTTATTCAGGGCAGGACTAAATAAAAAAAACAAAACAAACAAATGAACAATTTACAGTATATAAGGCATATGTAAACTTATGACTTCAACTGTAAATGTGAATAAAAATCTTTTCACGAATAAATGGCGGATATGTAGTTCAAACTCACCATAGTACTGTTAAGTTATAATTCTGAGATACTAAAGTAAAATTTCGATAAACACTCCCCATATCAAGGTTTCTTAAATGGATATATTTTGCCTTTCACAAATTCGGTTGTATTAATTTGTCTCTGTAACTGTCAACCCCACTGTGACTTTTAGGTTAGAAAAATCACACTGCAAGTGTAAGACAAACCCATTTGTAAAGACACCCTGTATTTTGCACTTCTAGGTAAAAAAAAATGCCACAAACTGCATATTTGTTAGGGCAAACACATAAAATGAACATGTTATTTTGCTAATTCGAAGAACACCATCCTCCACGGAGGCTCTTATTAAATCAGCTTGCACATTTTGACACACGCACACCTTTACTAAATCAGGGCCTCAGAGCGTTAAATTGAAATGTTCCATTGTAATCAATGCCGTGAGTGCAGTAATAAAACACAGGGCTCTCGTACCTTATCTCTATCATAACACACAGCTTTATTTCGACCTGCTGATTTCACACAGCATGAACTAAGGATCTCTTTATGAAATGACCAAGCGGGTCTATGTATGAATGTATTCCACTGAGGATTTCTGTTACAGATGTTGTGAAGAACATCAAAGAATTAATTTAGGGCATGATGATGCAATCCCTAACTGAATATATTTCAGTAGCACCCTAGGCCTGAAAACAGGCCAAAGAACACATTCAAATTAAATTGCGCTGAATTGTGCTTAGATTTTGGGTGCTGCAATGGGCTGATTGGGAAAATGTTTGCAAATAGCAAATTCATAAAAGACTTAGTAAACTTAATGGAACAATAATAATAAAAAACAAAAACAAACAAGTAACACCATTAGTTTGGATTCGTTTCTTGCAAATAACACGCAATATATTACACCACCCTGTATATAAAGATTTTTTGTAGCTGTTTCACACTTTAGATGTGTCATCTATGCAAGTGAATGTCGTATATTCGTACTAAATCTACCAGCATTTGTTAATCCAGTTAAAATCTTACACAATAGTCTTTACATTTAAAAAAAACAACAACAAAAAAAATCGAATTCATCGTTCTTCTGCCATCGCTCATGGCGATGTGCCAAGCACTAAATTATACTCCAGCTAATTAAATGGAACAAAAAAGCAATGATATTCACAGTGCTAGAGCCGTTAGGCATTACAGTGAGAATTTATGGCACTTCTGCTGAACCCGTGATCAAGTCTGCCTCTTATTAGTCACTGTTAGAAGAGCAGCAGATGTACGCTTGTGGACATGTGCATGGAAACGTGCTCCGACAGTGAGCTATGACTCCAGCTACAGTGTAATGACAACAATTATCTCGATAGTTCAGACAGATTCTCCGACTATCACATGGAGTTTCTTTTTTTTTTCCCTTTTCTTTTTTTTGTGGAAACCCATGCCACATCCCCCCCACATCTCATTCAGAACATGACGAATAGAAGAAAATTGTAGAGAAAACAGAAGGACATAGTGTAACATGCTTCTGTTCAATAAGTATGTTTTAGTAACATATGTGTAAACATGTTTAATGCATTAGATCACGTCGAGAGAGTGAGGATGAAGGAAAAACAGATGGCGAGGGAAAGAAAAAAAATGTTTTTTCATCTCATGTTCACTCACTGTCTCGCTTGCTGTTCTTTAAACATGAGCTCCTGTTGCTTTAGAGAGTCTCATACGCACCACACATCATCTGCCTGCACTGGATTAATCAGGTATCCGTACACACACATACACACACACACACACACACACACACACACACACACACACACACACAATACACTCCTACTGTGATCACTCACTCACTAAACATTCCTCACAGGCAGCAACGAGGCGGGTGGCTGATTTGGAGGAGGCACTGTCCTTCGTCTACACACCCCCATCCTTTTTGCCTTTCTTCTTTGATTTCTTTAACTTGTAGACATTAAAAGTTTTATTGTGAAAGACACGGGTGAAGAGGGTGGAATAGGGCGGATCACCGGTCTTTACTGCTTGGCAAAACCGTGGGTGAGAGGCGGGAACCAGGTCAGGGTCGTTCTCTCCAGGTCCGTCCATGATCTGAGGCAATAAACAAACAAACAAACAAACAAACAAACAAATAAATAAATAAATAAATGGAGCTAATCAAGTGAAGGATAGGCAAAGAACAAAACATGATCGGGTGTGCTGTTACAGGAAATTAATCAGTGATAGGATGGTGTGATGCCACATTTAAGTTAATTATTTTCCTATAACAGCACATCCTTGAGGTCTTGTACTGTTGGTTTATTAATAAACAATATTTAATTTATATTCATATATTTGATCCGTTTATACGTATAATGTTACGGAACATCCACAAGACAAAGTTAGTTCCAGGTTACAGTGCAAAACAGTCACTTTCTAACCAGCTTATTTTTTTTCTCTCCCTTGAAATTAATGACAAAAACCCCACAGCTGAAACTGGAAGTTCTCTGACACTCGAAAATGTTAAATAAACATCTCCTCACATGAAACATCACTGTGAATTTAAAAGTTCAGAACCTTCTTATGTCATAATAGTTGAGAACAAAGAAAATCTTGATGATATGTTCACTAAACCCATTCATAGTCTTTATGAAGACACCAAAAGTTATAAGCCATTATTGTTTACATTGTGTTAATTGAAGCATGAAAAAATGCTTGCGTGGACTCTGATCTTTCTTTCGTGGGTATTCACAGTAATACAGTGATGAACTTATACTAATTTATTCAACTGAGCATCATCAACATCACTTAAATACTGAAAACTCACAGAATATACATTATACATCAATCTCAACTTGAATATTACTAATTATTAATATGAATTAACTATTAATATTATATTAAATTATTATATTAATATTAGAGCAATTACTAATGAGATATGTTGAAGAAATCTGACAGTAAGTTAACAATGAAATTCACTCAGCTGGGCTTCCGCCATTACTCAAAGCTGATTGGCTGATTTCGGTCATGTGACTGGACTTTGATCATTTTGTCATAGCATGGCTTTATTTTAAATGAGAAATTCTGTGACCCTGATCTTTCTATCATCCAAGTACATTTATAAGATCATTCTTCGATGCTCACTCAACAGCCATGGATGCACAACTCCAAAAATACAGTTTTGTGAACGTTTTTTCATTGTGGTCTTCGAATGATAACATATTAGAACAAGGAACAGGAAATTTCTTAACCATAACTTCCTGTTTCCGGGGGTATAAATATGAGGTAACACACAGGCCAAATTCCCTTAGTCAGTCATTCATTACAATGGGTAAGACCAAGGAATATAGCTGTGATGTGCAACAAAAGGTTGTTGAGCCCAAAATGGGAAGTGGCTATAAGAAAATAGCACAAGCATTGAAAATGCCCATTTCCACCATCAGGGTAATAATTAAGATGTTCCAGTCAACTGGAAATGTTATGAATCAACCTGGAATTGGACATATCTATATTGTCTCAACGCACTGTGAAGAGGATGGTTCAAGTGGCCAAAAAGGATCACAGCTGGAGAATTGCAGAAGTTAGTTATGTCTTGGGGTCAGAAAGTCTCCAAAACTACAATCCGAAGTCACCTACATCACCACAAGTTGTTTGGAAGGGTTCAAAGAAAAAAGCCTCTACTCTCATCCAAAAACAAACTCAAGAGTTCGTCAGTGTGCCAGACACTACTGGAACTTCAAATAGGATCGGGTTCTATGGTCAGACGAAACCAAAACAGAGCTTTTTGGCACTAAACACCAGAGGTGGTTTTGGCGCACACAGAGAGTTAGCCATTTGGAAAAGTACCTCATACCCACGGTTAAATATGGTGGAAGCGCTTTAATGTTTTGGGGCTGTTTTTCTGCCAGAGGACCTGGACATTTTGTTAGGATACATGGCATCATGGACTCTATCAAATATCAACAGATATTAAATTAAAACTGACTGACTCTGCCAGAAAGATTAAAATGGGCTGTAGTTGGATCTTCCAGCAGGACAGTGATCCAAAACATACATCAAAATCAACACAAAAATGGTTTAATTGGTTGGACCTCGAGATTTGAAGGATCTGGAGAGATTCTGCATGGAGGAATGGTCTCAGATCACTTGCCATGTATGCTCCACTGTGCTTATTTCTATAATTGTTCATTGGAGTTGTAACAAGTCTATGTAATGGCTCAAAGGCAACACTCACACTCTAGGTTCCCCCAGCTATTTTATTTCATCTCATGTAGAAATCTGGTACTCCTTATAGATTACAAGCCACCTAAATAAAGAATAAATGCCATTTTCATTTCCTTTATTATATTCACTATAGTATTTAAAAGGGGCTTCAAGTAAAACACAGCGAAAATGTAGCATGTAAATTAAATCTAGCACATGCCGGTGATGACAACTAGAAAAACAACATCTGGGCATAGTGGTAGTTAGGTGGTAGTTAGCTAACTAGATAGATTGTTTGATTGATTGATTTTTTTTGTATCTACCAGTGACGAGCAGCATTAAAAATAATATAAAATATTCAAAGTAAGCTTGAATAAATAATTGGCAGTTCTTTCATTTTTCCAGAAGAAAAGATCACAGTTCATCATCTTCTTTTCTATTGGTTCATGCTTGGAGTGTGAAGCACAATTTGCTGTTACTGGAATTGACCTCCGTTTTTACATTGGATGGGACATTCTACTTAATCTGTATGCCCATTTTAATTTCACATGTACTTTTAGGCAGAAATGAAAAAGGAAACGGTTAAGTGTGGATGCAAGCCAAGGTTGGTAGGGTAACACACGATCTTTAGGGACGAGACCTGGAACAATTCCTAGGTAATTAGCCAGAGGCTCATGCATGAACAAAAGTTAATACATTATCAGGAAAGATGCTGACCTACTACAGATTCCCTACCTACTACAGCAATTGAATTATAAAGGAATAAGGAATGTCTGGAGATTAGAATGATTCAGAAATGAAGGAGTTGTTGACTGTTCATGTCAAGGACGAAAATTTTCAGGGTATGAGTGCTACAGTACAAGATGCATTATTTATGAACGAATTGGGAACACAGCATACGCAGAAAGATGATGCACTTGATAAATAAATTAAAGGGTTTGAAAAGTAAATTCCAACAAATCCATTTATTCATAGGTTTGTAACACTTAAGCCAAGTGTGTGTGTGTGGGAATGATGCCAATACCGTACATTGGAAGTAGAAGTATGCCGATGATGTCTCTGGTATGGAATGTGAAAGACATTTAAGCGAGTAAGCTTTAAATGTGCTGAGGAAATGGTGCTAATTATAGCTAGTTTAAAATTCTATATCATTAGATGCAATCTGCTTCATCTGTACTGATTTTCAATAAAGATAAGGACATTTGGCCTAAAAGCCTCCAACTTTTAAATAACAAAAATTAATCAGATCATTCACATGCCAAACACCAGTATCAGAAAGACCAGAGGCACCAATTTGATTCTAAACACACTTCACCTGCAACACTAAGCTGGAGCTCCATCGAGCCTGTCCAGAGATATCTATAAAGATCGAAATTTATTTCACGTGTTTGTATAAGAAATTGCATTGCATTTAATATGAAAACACAGTGAAGAACGCATGCTGTGTACGGCACCACATCCGTTGAACAAGACAGTCTGGAGAAACCCCATCTGCCAATGATTCATCTAGCTACATCAAACGAACGAGGGATTTTTTTCCCCCTGACTGAGTCGTGAACATCAGAGGAGGTGAGATGCACAACTTCCATCAAATCTGTAATGAAACCCTTTCAAAGTAGTCTCTGTTAGCAGTAGGAGTGATGTCTGTGAGACCTGATGAGATTTAATGACAACTAAAGCAAGTTTATGCTTTATTCTCGCATCATGCTTAGCTCTATTCAGACATATTAACACTTTAAAAGTGCAATCTCAGCTTCAGGAATTTTACTGTCTTATTGCTTGGTGTCTATGAAACATATCATAAGCGATATTTACCATGCAAATCATGTGCATTTGTAACAAAATATTGCAGCCTATTTTTTGAGTCCATTAGTCATAAATATGACCGACTAGTCATGAATATTCATAAGCAGACCCTGCACGTTCATGAATATTAATTAGCTGACGCACAGAGCTTCTGATGTAGAACACGAGGAAGAAATAGGGCAACATATTCAACTGTAAGAGCTTAGGGAAGTTTCAGACCAGTGATTTTATTCTACAGTTTATCGGTAGCAACTGACATGAGTTTGGAGGTAATGTCCGCTTGCTCTTGTAAATCAGTTAGCTAATAGCAGGCTCTTTGAAAACCTTTCCTGTCAAAACAAGCAGAAACAGTCAGCATTGCAACCCGTTGCTGTTCCAAACCTATACAGAAATATGCTGGTTGAATTAGCTTGTTACTGTAATTAAACCCAAGTCATTTAAAGAAGTCATATTATGCTTTTTAATGTTGTCCTTTTTTTGGTTGTGTAATGTATCTGTTTGTGCATGTATAAGATCTGCAAAGTTACAAAGCTCATAGTCTCCCCCAAAGGGATTTATTCTATCTAACAGAGAACACTGTTACAGACCTGCCTAAAATGCCTCAATTGAAGTCCAGATATTACTTCCGCAAACATCTATGTCACTATGTGAAATATTAGCATAATCCTGCCCAAAGGCAGTCATGAAAAAAGAAAGCGAGGCTTCAGTGAACTGTGTTGGCGCCATGTTGTGGAGACGCTGTGTGATTCGGTACGAAAGCAAAACCCCTTTGATTGGCCTTCCGAAAACGGATGAACGGTTACTGTTTATTTATAACGCTGTCCATGAGCCAACCCAACCCAAACGTTGTACTGGGAGAGTACAAGACAGGCTATATACGAAGGCAACCCCTGTAAAATGGGGCAATTTCCAGTTTGCTTGGACAATCTTCTACATCTGAATCAGAACCTGTAAGTAAGTTTGATTATTTTATTAAGTATCTGCTATTGACTGTTCAGAGTTTTGAGTTGTGGCCCAGGGTTCCTTTGTAGACCTCTGCTAACGTGTTAGCTAAAGTTTTGATATCCAGCTGTGTGAATTTTTACCTATAAACGTGCAGAGTAACACACATTCCCGTGATGCGGTTACCTGTCTGTATTTTGTGTCCTTTTGTCTGTCGATTTCATAAACCAAATTAAACTGTTATAACATTGTATCTGAAATTCTAAGAGAGTTACAAAATAAAAACTTACCACTGTGAAATGTTCTGCTCAAGTCGTGTTGATCTGCTTAATCATCTGATTTTCTGAATCTGACTCGGGCTCGAACTGATATGATAAAACCAACGACATTATTAACTGTGTTGCTTAGGAACTAAGAATTGCTTTAGAAGCCTTGAAAGCTGAAGCTCGCCATTATGGTAAGGGGCATTTCATTTCCGACACACGCCTGAAGTTTTTGGCCAATCACAACGCAATGGGTCAGTTGGCCAATCAGTGCACTCTGGGCTTTTCGGAAGGCGGGGCTCTGGAGAAACCGGAACTCAATAGAGAAACCTGGGAATGTGGGTACTGCAATAATGTATAGTATGTGAAAAATAATGTGTTTTTAGGCATCAAATCATGTTGACCAATTCTATTACACCCAATAAACAAAATAATGTTTTAAACTTTTAAAAACGTTTAAAAAGCAAAACTATGACCCCTCCTTACAGTTACACTGGCTGTTTTGCCAGTGTAGTGCTGTCCTAATAGAAAGAGAAATGGGTCTGTACTTGGAGGATGAAAGATATACATAACAAATGAGAAAAGTTTCTTTTCTTTCAGGAAAAAATGAAAGGATTAATGAAACTTTGCATTGTTGGAATGCCAGAAGTCATATTTATTCCTAAAATGTCATTTTAAATTAAGTAATTTAAGTGACCACTAGACAATATTAGGACACTAGGCAGTCCCCACCTACACAATAGCATACATAAAGTACTGCATATCAAAATATTCCACCACCATTTGGCACTTGTATTATTAATAGAAAGATAACATTGTTTGAGACATAGCCTGCTTCTTGCTTGCAGTGAGTACAGGCTAGCAAGTCAAATTTTTAGCTTCACTAGAGTCTGGTACATTTTGCCAAATAAACATAACCAAGAACCACCTACTGTCAGAAAATGAGACAATTTGACTGGCATGGCAGATCACCAAAAGATTTCTCACAACCCAATGACAGATGTGTCTAGGTTTACCAAACACTGACTGCTTCATTCAACTTTTAAAGACATAATTCCATCAACATTATTTGATCCAGTGACTACACATTGCTCCAAATAGCTCATCGAGCTACTGCTGTGTTCTAAAGTTTGCGTCCTTGCTGGAAACTTCCACATGGAAGTGCAGAAAGCAATCAGTTTCTAACCTAAAAGCAATCAGTTTCTAACCAGAAAAGTGTACAGGAGATATCAGACTCTCTATGTCCTGTGGGCGGCATGTCTGAGACTGAGACTACAGTGTGTATGCAAATGTACCTCTCAGCTTACATAAATAAAGGATTCTTTTATGGCTGAACAGAAGAAATTACACAAGGTAGATTTCACATTTTACCATTTTGCTGAATCCTTATCACAGCACACGCACACACACACTAAAAAAACCCCCAGTAAATACAGGGGGAAAAAAAAAATCCCAGTTCACATTTTATTGTGTAGGCGTGAATGATCTAAAAATAGACAAGCTGGTATTTTTAGTTGCGCTGCACTGCTGGAATATCGGAAGTGAAGTATATTTGAATTCAATATGTTGTAAATCTCCGAACAAGACTAACAAGACAAACGTTTCTATCTGCACTTTGTCCTCCATTTTGGTTTTTTTGCTTGTTTCTTGCTTGCTCTTAGAGCTATGATGTGTTTGGTCTAGAGATAAGAAGAAGAAAAAAGCATTCAATGTCACACAGCACTTTTTTGAAAGTTGAACTTTTCTGAACAACTTCAGGGGGAAAAAAAAAAAGCCTCAGAGTTTTTCCCCCTCAATCCTATGGGGCTGCTTCCCAGAAGATTAAGGGGGAAAAAACTTAAGGTTAAGGGGGATAAATTTGTAAATCTGTAACTCTTGGTTTTTACATGTTAAAAAAGCTAATGATATGAACAAAAAAAAGCAGCATCTTAATAACTGAACTACCGTTAATTATAAGAACAATGTGACATTTAAGCACGGAAGTGTGAATCACACAAGAAATAACACAATAGCTAATAATAATCAAAGCAGCACCTGCTGGCTTGGGAAGACATTGTTTATACAAAACAAAACACAAAAAAAGAGAGGTTTGTTTTTAATCTCGGAAAATTTCATTACTTAGAATGAGCTGTACTAGTGAGTGCAAGAAGAAAGCTGTGGGAATTGAGAGTGCTGCTGGGGTGAGTGACCTACATGTCCATTGGCCAGGTCGAGCAGGTCCCTCAGTCTGCAGCCACGGCTGTGACGGCGCTCGTAGCAGATGCTGTCCTCTAACACCACGTAGTCTGCTCCTATAGAACGCAGGAGCCTGTGCACCTCTTCAGCAGACTGACGTGCGTAGATCTGATACACCTGCAGGAGACGGATACAGGAGACATGGGGAAGAAGGAATAATTTAGACAAAACAAATATCACCAGCTCTGTAACTAGTATGAGAAGAGTTACGCAAAATAAGCAGGCAAAGTGTGAAAGCACTACTGAGGCCAGAACCTTTCCGAAATCTTCTGCCCCAACCTGCCTCCTCATCAACATTCATGTTGAGCTTAATAGTTTCAGAAGCAGATCAATTAATCTGTGCTACTGAGTGTGTCCAAATACATCACACGTCCTCTTAAAAAATAAATAAATAAATAAATAAAAAAGAAAGAAGGGTGAGGGGGGCAAGAGGATGGGCACTGACAAGCCTGATCCTCCTTGATCCATCATCGATAATAATATAAAATCATAAAAAATGTCCGACTGTTAGTCCATCCTGCCTGGTTCCGTTCAGGGCTAATGTGTGCTTGGTAGTGTCTGAATCTGAGCTCTGCGTCATTAAGTATTCACCAGGAGTGGTTCACATATTAAAAAAATAAAGAAATGAATGAATAAAAATCCCCAATGCTCTTTGTTTATGTATAAATGAGCAGGAATGAAGGAAAAATCAGAAATCTTACCTGCCTGGTCCTTTCCCGCAGTGCTTGGTCTTCATAGTGGGGGTGGTTGGTCAGCACTCGGCCTGTGCACAGCTTTATTCCAGCCAGAAGCTGCATACTGCCTGCAAACACAGCACGCTTGGGGGTCTTGGAGCTGTGCAGAGAACAGAGTTCACTTATTTTTCGTTTCATTAACATTTATGCGTTTGTGTGTATATGTGTGTATAAATGAGTGTGTGTTGGAATCGCACAGAAAGCTGTAGTCAGCTGCTGACATTCATTTCAAACAGAAGGGAAGGACGTTAACCGGCTCGGCAGGAGGGCGCACACTCGAGTATACGCTCTCATTACTCATGTGCAAAACACTCCTATTGGAGACATTTGGGACGTGATCATCACTTTTAAGGCTCATTCGGCTGCTTTAGAGGGTTACACACGGCATCATTACAATAAGTGCTGTCTAACAGTTTTTAAAGGAGTAACACAGTGCTTATTTATTTATTTATTTATTTATTTAAACTTATTTAATCTTTATATACCCCATGGGTAACATATGGACGATTAACAGTGACAATAATTTCAACACTCTGTAATTTCTCTGTAGTGAGAAAAGAACAGAAAGCCCATTGAGTCAAAACTCACTTATAATGAATGCCCAAAGGCACCAAATTCAAAACTACAACAGGTCATCTCTACTGTAAAGATATTAGAACTATTTTTATACAGTTTTATGCAACTTTTAGAGGTTTTGTGTTATCCACATTGAATGAGGTGAAAATGAAGAGCAAAAAAAAAAAATCCTCCATCTGAATTAGTAGCCCAGTTACTTGAATTCATGAATGCAGTCTACAAAAATGCAACAAATGACCATAGGTTGCTATTTTGAGTGACTTTTGAAACAGGGTGTTTATTCATTTCTCACTGTGTGCTAGTGTTTTATCCATGGTAATGCCCCCTAAGCAACAAATAAGATAGAGATTACAATGAAATCCACAACATTTGTTTTAAACAGAATCGGTGTATAACTGATCTGAAGCACAGATAGTTTTATTAGCTAATAGCTTTAAACACTGTCTGAAATATTTAACATTCAAGACATCGCAAAATGCGGAGCCAGTGTTGCTAACAAGAACCCCCGCGCCCCCGCCCTCCCCCCAAAAAAAACAAAAAACAAAAAACAACAACAACCTATTTAATAATACTTGTTTTAGTGACCAAAAAGTGATGTCTTTTTGTTTTCTATTGGCTCATAAGAGCAAGGGGCAGGAATTCACAGGTCAAAGTTCACTTAAATAAAATCAGGTAAATGTAATTACCATTTGGGCTGACGTGTAATCTTTCAGGTAGCTCTCATATCGCCCTATGACTGGGTCAAAAATCATAATCGTAAATGCTACAGCTAAATCGTAGATGTTGACACCTCTGCTAAATGTATCTAAATCATGCCAAACTATAGCCATTCTCACAATCCTTCACCAAGAACAGCTATTGCTATTAACAACAAGGCACAAAAAATCCATTGGTGTTAGTCTCAAAAATGAGGTGATAGTGTCTACTTACAGTGCACACTGAGCGCAAAGGACAGTGTCATCATGACAGATCTTTGGCTGGCAGGAATGTTTTATTATGACGAGCACGCATTTGGAAGAACGTTCCATTACAAAGCAGAAGTGTTGCGTACTGGGTAATTTGTCCTCGAAGAACCTCAGAAGACTTTCAGCCAGGTCAATAAGGAAGAATCAAGGAGGTGACAGTTACATACTGTACAAATACACCCTCACTTCTACGCTTAATACACACACAATGACACTACACGAGCTTTCAATTAGAGCCGAGTGATACACTGGCAGAGTTGAACAAGGTTGAAAAATGGCTACAATTACAATAGGCTCTCTCTCAGCGTTCCGTCTGCCCAACTCTTTGGCGACATCCTCACCTCTAATCAAGTGGAGACAGAGAGAAGGAAGGAAAGAAAGATACGGCAAGAGAGAGATGAAGAACACTGAAGAAGAAATGGGCTAGTGAGGGAGAGCAAGTGAGAAAAGAAGAATGAAAGTAAAGATTCTAGCAGTAATAGACTACGCAGGGGTTGCCATTTGTCAGTGGGAGGCAGAGCGACTTGTCCTCTGGCGCTGGCTAATGTGAGAAGAAAACGAGGTCCTATTGGACTCCTGAGGGAAGACTTTGAAGAAGCAAACCACCAAGTACAGAACAGAATGGCATTGCTGCTGTTACAGCTACACACCCACTCACACACAGACCCACACCCACCCACCCCAAAGCTCTACAGCCGAGAAGACATGTGGGAGGCAGGATTTAGTGGCTAAATAGCAGATGTGTGCTTTTATACACCACCAGCTCCACATTCAGTCCAGAGGGAGGATTAAGCTACAACAAACTATGTGAGCATGTCTTCATATTTTTCACATATGTGAATGCGCACATGATTTTCCATAAATCCTATAATTCCTGCTCAAGGCTGAGTGCTCCCTTCTGCCCAAGTCATTGCATTATCAATATTAAAAAGGAAAACAACCTGATTATCTGCCAGCGCCACAAGAGAGTGGTGGTGTCCTCTTTCAAAACAGCTTTTCAATCCTGTATCTCATGTGATTTATCCAAAGTGGACATAAAATTCATCATCCATCATTTTCCTTTTCAGCTCCAGACCTAAAGACAAGAATTGCTATGAAAGACTAACCTTTGACCCTCTTGTCTGGGCTACTTCCTGCCATGGGAAAGGAAGGAGGGTCAATTCTGCTTAATTAACTCTATATTGACAAGAGATTCTTCTGGCCCTTGGCTGATTTGCATTTTTATATTTTATTCCTGTATTATATTCTCTTGCATAAATGTCAGCTCATGTTAGTTTGCACCTTGCTGGCATTATAAAAATTGATTAATTGCATTAATATTAAAACTACTGGGATAAGAACATTGACCTTGCCAGTCACTGTCAGGCAGGAAGATGCATGTGTCTTTATTATTTTATTTTTATAATACACTGGTACTGATCATTATATTAATGACCAAATACTGGACACAACCAAGTAACAAATTTATTAGGCAAATGGTATTTCTCAGCTAATTTTATTGGTGAAGAAATACAATGGTCTTAGTTGATCCTAAATGTTTATTTTGCATCAAAATTGAATGTTTAACAAAGAAAAAAATATATTTGTATTTCTCATTGGAAATTATTAGCGTGCACAGTCAGTAGGAAACTTTTAGTGTGCACAATTATTAGGCAACTAAATTTCAAATGATTTTTTTTTTCACTTTTTATTCTTCAGTCTTAAAGTATTATCTAACAAATAACTAATACAAAATAACATATAACAATTAACAAAAAACTATTTTGGACCTTCAATATATTCAGTGGTGACCACAGCCACCTTTCTTTCCAATAACCACAATGAGCCTTCCATCCATTTAATCTGTCAGTTTCTTGATCTGTTCACGACCAATTTTATCTGAGGCAGCCACCACAGCCTCCCAAAAGTTGTTCAAAGAGGTTAATTGTCTTCCCTCACTGTAAAGCTCACACTTGAGAATGGCGCAGAAGTTCTAAATAGGATTTAAGCCAGATGAGAAATTGGGCCAGGTCATCATTCTGTCATCTTTGTTGCCTTTGCTGGCTAGCCAAGCAGTGGTGTACCTTGCTGAAGCATTGTCCTGCATAAAGATCATGGCCTTCTTGAAAGCTGCTTCTTCTTCTTCTTCTTGTATCACTGCTTGAGAAAATGTCTTCAGGAAACTGGCAGTGGATTTGGGAGTTGATTTTCTGACCATTTTCAACCTGAAAAGGTCCAACTAGCTCATCATTAATGATACCAGCACACAGCAGTACCCCTCCTACACCTTGCTAGTGCCTCACTCAAACTGGTACTCTGTGCCCATTAGTGATCCACGCACAGGCCCACCCATCTGGTCCATCTAGAGTAACTCTCATTTCATCTGTCCATAAAACCTTTCACAAATCCATCTTCAGGTATTTCTGGGCTCAGTCATGATGCTTTAGCTTGTAAGTCTTATTCTGTGGTGGTCCTGTTTTAGCCTTTTCTTACCTTAGCCATGTCTCTGAGCACTCCTGAAAGGTTGCAGTTCTGAAATATGGTGGCACTGGAGGCTAACAGGTTCCTGGTAACCTCACATTTTTTCTTCTTTTAAAGTCTTTTAAAGTCAACTTGCCTCTTTTCTTCTCTACTCGTTTTTGAGAACCTGTTGAGTATTCATAACAAAGCATTTGATTGTCCGGTTGTCACGCCTTAACAGTTTTGCACTCTGAAGTGTGTTGCATCCCTCTGATAGGCATGTTACAATTTTTGACTTTTCAGTCTCAGTTAAATCTCATTTTCCTGAGGTAAAGAAGCTGCCTAATAATTATGCACACCTTATATAGGGTGTTAATCACTTTAAGCCACAAGCTCTCATACCCATCATACCCAGTTAGCATTCAGGTTTATATGGTTTATATGAGTTGGATAATATGCATAGAAATAATGAGTAGATTGTAATACCAACTTGCCTAATAATTGTGCACGCAGTGTACTGTAGATAGGATACTGGTCTGTGAATGTAAACCCACACCTTAAAATAATCAAACGCAACTTTTGTAAATGGAAAAGGAGTAAATGAAAAACTCTAAACAAGGGGAAAAACACTCTTGAGGTCTGAGGTGCCTAGAAATGCATATAATTATGGCTGACTGATACGTGTGAGCTTGACGTTCCTGACAACTTAAAAGTGATAACTTGATAAGATGCCTACTTATATACTAGGCTATACCACCAAACATTAAAAGCAACAAGACTTTGGGCTGTTCTCGCGACCTGATAAAAAGTAAACATGTTCTGATTCTGAAGAGGAAGGAGTCAAAAGTGAAGTTCCTGGAGGGAATTGTCAAGTAGAGAAACTGTGTTATCAGGTAAAGGAATTGATGCTGGAGAGGATTAGAGATTAGAGTGTCTACAAAGTTTAATGCAAATGATGTTTCGAGGCAGAGTATAAAGAAGAGCAGTGGGTGTTTGGTGTAGCAGAGAGAGTCAACAACTGTAGATAAAGTGAGTGTGATGAGGTCGAGCTTGGCTCTATGAAGAGCGACTTGGGAAAAAATACTATAGCTGGCAAGTTATCAAGGAATCCTTATGTGTTGGAATCATAAGAGATGGGAATGCCATAGTAACAAAGCCATGGAAAGGACAAGCCATGGGCAGGAGGAGAAAAGAGATAAGGTATCTAGCAGAAGACTTCAGCTAGAGTGAGAAAATGAGGTGGTCCTGCAGGCTGGAGTGGCAACAACAAACCACCAAAGAGCGTCTTAAATTAGAAATTGGTTACGAAAAATTTATATTCCTGCACTGCCTATACTTCAAAACTAAGAGACAACAATTTCCATGTCAATGATTCATAGACCCTTCCTCCCCAAAAAACAGCATCACTCCCAGTGTTCCCAGGGTAGCCTCTGGATCCACTGCCACTCTGACCAGGGTTGAATTAGTGACTGAATTTGCTGTAATGGGGCTCAATTAGAATTTAGCAGGAATGCAAATTGTCTAGTTACAATGTCAAAAAAAATAGTATCTAATCAAAATGAAACACAAATTTCAAATTTACAGAAGAATATTTTTAAATGGCCTATCGATTCAAGCTAAAAGGATAAACGAGTTCAGTAGTGGGTGGACATAACACAACTTAAAATCAGTCAATTGCTCTCTAGTTAGTCAGCAGAAAGCCAGCAGAAAATCCATTCCAATGTCAGTTAGCTGGACAAAGCACGGCAGTACAGCCCACGTGATGGAAAGAGAGACAGAGGAAAAAGGCTAAAAGACAGACTTTACTCTCTACCACCCGGGATGTTGGATATTATTTAGAGATGCTCCAATGTATTGGCATCGGCCAATAATCGGTATCGGCTGATAAAGGCAAATTTTTAAGTTTAAAAACATCCGATGATCAGGGCCGATTATATCTTGTCAGACAATAGAGGGCGGGAAAACACATCGCATTCATGCTGTGTGTAATGAAGAGGTCTCTTGTGTGGAATTACTTTGAATTGCGTGACAATGACGACAAAACTTCAGTGTGTAAGCTCTGCACTGCAAAAATTTTACACCACATGTTGCAGCAGAGCAGAAGCAGTGCCTATTTTTTTCGGTGTGCATGTTAACGAATGAGTGGTTTTACACCGGATGCTGCAGCAGTGAAACGGGATTTTCGGTGTCGAGTTAAAAAAAAAAAAAATTGTCATGCTGCTTGCGCTGAATTAAAGCGCCTGTACACGGTTGAAAGATTTAAATGAAGTTGAGTTGACAAAAAAGGTATACATATTGAACAGAAAAATATATTTGTAGATTAGTATGTTTCATATCCAGTTAATGTTAATATGAGTTAATATCACTAAAAAAAGTTATTATATATTACCAGTTTGATGTTCAGTGATGAAGTAGAAATGCTTTTGTTTGTGGTGAGTGAATGTGAGAATAACAGGAGGTTTTTTAGAATTCAGTCAATGTTAATATGAATTAATAACATTCAATAAGTTAAGAAATCTTAATTTAATCTTCAGAATTTAGTTCATGTGGTAAGGTTAATTCGAGTAATGTGTTTTCTGTTTATGAGACCAGTTACTGTGAAACATTTTCTTTCAGAATTGTGGAATTAATTATTATTAATTTAAAAGATATAAAAGGCAGAGTCGGTATCGGTCGATATCACTCTGAATAATCAGCTATCGGTATCGGCTGAGAAATTTAGTATTATTGCATCTCTAATATTAATACCGCGAACAAATCAACTCCTCTGAATTAGTTGATTAAACTCTAACATACTTAGAGGCAACTTGATCAGCCCTAGTACCAGAAAAGTGTTATATTTACCTGTGAAAATGTACATGGCAAAGATTCAATAAGTTGATTAAAACTTTGCTTTGGGAAATTGCTCCTGCTGACTGAAAAACATTGTGTAGTGTCTGAGATTCCTAATGCATGCTGTGAACCTGCTGTTTCATCCAATTCCCAATATACTCAGTTTCTTGTTTATCAAACCAATTTGAGATGATGCATGGTATAGGTCTTATTATTCTGTTGTAACATTTATTTGAATAAGGAAACATCATTAGCAAAAAGATATCCAGTGGAAAAAATTATGCTAAAAATTATGTTAGGTGTGCCATTAATCCGCCATAAGCCTGCAAACTGATATGACTATATCAGGGAATTCAACTACAATTTGTGAATCTACAATGAAACTCCAATCAAGCAACATGAAATTCCATGCTTACAAAAGGTCCATACAAGCAACTAACATTAAAGAATGTTAACAACAGTTACCTTTTAATGTTTAACCCTTAGGGATTAGTTTGTGGTTGTTTTGTTTCACACTGGCACTTCATGTTACCACCTTTAAGTAGTGCCACAACCTCTGAACAGATGAGACATCCATATGGAAATTGAAGTGGAGAATAAATGTATAGTTTTCTTTTCAATCTTCTTTAAACATAATTTTTCCATTCCATCAGAAAAAGTTTTTTAAGAAACCATGTCACTAATCAATTCTCTAACCTGAGATGGGAAAAGAAGTAAATAAAAAATCAAGTATCAGTTGACAGAATCTTCTACAGAAGCCTTGATGAATAACTAGAGTCAATGAATTATGGCCTTTTTTCATGTCAATCGCTTCCGTTATAGAATTTTTCAAGTGCTTGCTTGTATCCCCTGAATTACTTTGCTGTATCTACATCTTGACCATGGTCTGCCAGGTGATGGCCTCTTCACTATACAAGTATGTGATTCATCAGCTATGCTTATTTTTTCTCTTCTCATTTTTACCTTGTCCTATGGAGCCTTGCATATTTGTTCTTAGGTGACCCAAATAGAGTGGACATCTGCTCCAAGAGGAGACATCGTCTATTCTGTTGTCCACCATGGTCAGAAAGAAAGGTTTTTACGGACTTGAAGAAGTATGACTTCACTCATTAAAAAATGAAGTTTTTTTTGTTTTGTTTTTTTTTGCATCAAATGCACCATTCTGATGTAAACTTCAGAGAGCGTATCTTAGCTGTACTGGAGTTTCACAAAAGCTTGAACCTAAGTCACCGAGGCCATGGTTTTTGCCCACACACATGCTTGGTAGAACAGATAAACCTCTTGACCATTCTGTATTGAGTTGCACATGGCTGGCTGTTTTAAGAAGAAGTGCATTTGTATTAATAAGCAGGTGTCCCTAAGTGGGCACAAAAAGTGCTTGTCCCTGCCAAAAAATGTACCATTAACCGCCTACATTTTTGATACAGAGCACTGAACTCTGTTGGCCCTGCTCATAGCCTTGCCTTGTGAACCTTTTAGCTTTGATAGTGAACCAACTATTTCTGAACTGCACAGAGCTGCTGGAGATTTGTCAGCAGGGGCCACCAAAAGTGTGTGGAGAGAGGCAGAGGCAGGCAGCAAGACACAACAAAGAGAAAGAAAAATAGACAGCGAGAGTGAAGAGAATATATTTTTTAAAGCTCAAATTCAGTTCAATTATTATCTAATCGTTTGGGTGAGAACAACCACTAAAATGCCACATGACTGATCTGCAGATGAGGGAAAGTGACTTGGTATGAACTAAAAAAAAGCTTTTTGAATGTCAGCCACCGTCTAAAATAAGCAATTCGACAACCGCAAATTGGGTGACAAGTACCCGGAAAAACGTGTTTAATTATACCACAATTGCACAATTAAAAAAGAAAGTAGCTAAGAATTATGGTAAAGTGTGACAGGCCAGATGATCTGTCAGCTGATAAAAACCAGGGAAGTGAGTCAGGCCACAGTTGAAGAAAGAACTTGAGCTTCATGTTAACAAAGTTTCTTCTGACGCAGCTACACTACTACTTTTAACTAAAAAGAAAACTGTGCAACATACAACCAGAATGGAAGACAAAAAGGAGGGCTGCAGAAAACACAGTAGAAGAAAAAACAAAACAGACACTGCAGCAAGCATAAATGAAAAGTGTCTTTTGTTCATTCAGAGAATATAAATTACCCATGCTCCAAAGGGTTACAAAAGTTTTTTTTTCCCTTCAGAGGAAATAAAAGGCTAATTTGTCTTCATTATTACAAAACAAGGCAACATTTGGAAAGAATGCAGTTTTTCCTCACTGACAAAAGGACGTGTGGTATAAAAATCACAAAACCATAGAGAGGAAATTAATTGCATGGCAGACAGACATTCGGAGTGATAATACTAACTCTGATGACAGAGCGTTGCAATGCTCACAAAGACCACGTGCTGATCTGTGGGACACAGGGAGTCTGAGTGAAAGGCCATGGATCACTCACACTAAGGAGAAACATTCTCTCTCTCTCTTTCTCTCTCTCTCACTCACACACACACACACACACACACACACACACACACACACACACACACACACAAAAAACAAAACAAAAGCTTGGTGTGTCACCATATTTGGTAAGCTCAGAGAGCAAAACTACACTCTGTCATACACTACTCATGCAGAACTCTTACACACATGCCTTAATTTTAGCTGCAGATAACGGTTAACCTAGCGTGTGATCATCACAGGTCATGACTTCACGGCTTTGAGCAGCTCTTCTCCCCTGCCAAAAAGTGCTTCAAACCTTTATCGAACATGAAGAGGCCGGAATCGGGTGTGAAATCCAACAAAGACAGAATCTGAATCAGCTCTTGACAAAGTCCTTACTCCAGATGTGTTTCCATTATCTGCTTAATGTGGAAAAAGAGGAACTATGCAAGCCTTTTTCAGCTCTACTGAGAGTAACTACTGATAGTATATCTGCAGTTAATGAAGCCTGTTAGCAAGCTGGTGCCCCAAAAGCATCAGCATTTCATGAGCAGTCTGGACCTCATTAAATAACTTTTTCTCTCTTGCTTTATGACTTGACAAGAACTTAATTCAGTTTAATTTAGCTCAATTCAAGACAGACCTTAAACAAATCCATAAGTGTACTAAAAAAGAAAAGCTAGGTCTGGCTGGCTGATTGATGACCATGTGCCACAAAATGCATAAGCTAATGATGCTGGGGAAAAAGGCAAATCACAATTCATTCCTCATATCATTAACGTAGCTTCAGTAGGGGAGAAATAGCATTAAATTTAATCCACTATCTGGGTCCAAAATGTATGTAAAATAAGAAATCTGTGTCATAAATATGCATAAATCATGCTTAACTTCCTGTTTCCTATTTTGTGGTTCTCTACAATGGGTAGGTTCTTTATGCATCCTTGATCGTACGTCTTTCATGTTGTGCAGGGTTGTTACAGTGCCAGGGTTTCATGGTAGTCACAGTGTATGATCAGATGGCTCTTGACATAACCTCAGCATTGGTGCATTTCAGTCTATTTCTGACTGCCCATTAATTTTTTACCTAATCAAGTTCCTTACTCCAGTGGTTCTCATCTCATTTGTGTATGGCTGTGACTAACCAAACATTTTGCAATCCCCAAATCATACTACTGCAACCTCTGTTTCTCTGTCTTCCAATTTATAATGACAGCATGGTAAATACTGACAGTTTAGAACAAAATAAAGAACAACAATTGGGGGCGGGAAGGGTTGGGGGGAGTCTTTCTTTTGGTTCCTTTCGGTTATATAGAGTGTGGTCCAAAAATCTGAGGCCACTAGTGAAAATGCTTCTGTTTTGCTTTGTTTTATAATTTAATAAAATTGTTTTCATTTAAGCAATATTACACGATCATGAGTGCTGTTATACTGAATATTAGCACGGCTGTGATTAAGCCTTACGCATGAAGCCACAGACTGAGTGCTGCAGGTAACAATAGCTGTGCTGATATTCAGTACAACAACATGTTTGCAAGTGTGATATTGCTTTGATAAAGCAGTTCTATAAACAAGAATTGAATATTGAGTAGCTGACATTTCAGACACATTTTGAGCAAATATTTTGTATATTTTTGTTGTCAGCAAAAATAGTTCCCAAAGAAGCCACAGCTGGATAGAGTGCTGCGCACTGGCAATGCAAAACAGAGATTGACTGACAGCCCACAGTATAGTAATAGTTTAATGAAATATAATGAACCATTGCTAGAACTGGATTTTTATATAGAAAACACAGACAAGCAAAGGGATACAAACAGTGAAGTGTCCCAGTCCTGTTGTACTCAATCCGGACTGCAGAATCTCTCACCATCTTCAAAAAAACAGCTAAAGACCCACCTCTTCCGTGAACACCTAACCAACTCATTTATAAAAAAAAATAAAATAAAAAATAAAAATTTGCACTTACACCTCTACTCTGTGCACTTTGCTTCTTCTGGAACTCAATTAAAGGATCTTGTATGGTAGCACTACTCGTTTTGTTCTCTGCTTGATATATCGCTTTGCTTGTATTTTTCTCATCTGTAAGTCACTTTAGATAAAAGCTTGAAAACAAAGCATCGATAAATGGCATCAATTTAAAATGACACCTCAGTGAAGAAGGATGTCTGAATTGGCAAATAAAGTATGTCATCATTTCCTCTGTCCATACAGCTAATCCTTGCATGTCTTCCTTGCCTCCCCAGAGGGAAGAACTAAAATAATAAGAAAGACATGCATGTCCTCTTTCTTCAGCTGCAGTCTGAACACTCCTGGATCCCTCACCCAAACCTGTCTTTGATTTAAAATCTTATTTCTTTTCATTGGTCTGTTTATACATAGCTCCAACTTTGTGTGTGAACATGTTATGTCTGCAAAACCGAGCTGTGTTGACAAGTTTCTAGTTCAAGCCTGGAAAAGGGTAAATACAGAGACTCCATGTCTATGTTTAATGACTCATTTCCAGCTCTATTTGCAAAAGTAAAAATAACTGGGCACACATCAACATGAACACACTGAAAAACACTAAACAAATGCTTGTACACGGTTTTGATCCCGAAAAGGATTTTCAAGTATAATACCATATTTCGCACAAACTTATTCATATAACCTGTCAATTCCCTAAACTATAGAGGTGTGCAATGGGACCTATGACCCAGCAGTGGGCAGTCAAATATGAAGCTTGCAGGACAAAGAAAATCCATGTTCAACCATGTTCGTTGTGATCATTCAATCATTGATCTTGAGTAACTGTTTCAGTAAATTACTAATTTGTTCATATCTTGAGAAATAGAACAAACTAAGCTAATTAGAAAATATGTGGGCATGTAAATAAAAGATAATAATCACAAGAGCAGGCAGGATTGGGCAGAATTCTTTTGGGAGCATGTGGGAGTATGGGATTAGACTTGTATCAAAAGTATTGAACATAACTTTTCAAGAAACGAACAAAAACATACAATGAGAAAGTAAAAAAAAAAAAAAGACTCTGAAACTGAAAACAGTGAACTCTGTCTTCAATTCTTTATTAATAGTTTTCATTAACGTTAGTTAACGTTTCTGGCACAAATCTCACGTGTGGGCGGGATTAACAGTGATTTACTCTCATTGGCTAGTGAGATATGGATTGACAGCTCAAGTGGTCCAGCTGAGGCAGACAAGGAGGAAGTCGATGATGACCATGACGATGATGACGCTTTGTGCCGCTCCTGAGAGCTCATCTCGAAAAAATAGTCATATGAGACCTCAAATATTAATTACAGACTAATATACTGACTAGGTAAGTAAGTAATTGTGGCACTGAAGTCTCTACTTCATGGTCAGGGAGCTGTCAATCCACTAGCCAATTAGGGTAAATCACAGTTAAGCCCCGCCCACACAAGAGGTTTGTGCCAGAATAGCGAAAGTAAACTTGCGAAGCGTAAACGAAAACTCTGGCAGCACATTCATAAACCATGATTAGCAAAAATGAAGATTAGAAAACTATTAACAAAAGAATGCTTTCTTGAAAACTTATGTTCAACACTTTTGCCACAAATCTAATCCCATGGAGGGAGTGGGATTAAAAAAAAAAAAAAAAACTACAACAACAAAAACATCATTGGGCACAACTAGTGTTGTCATCATAGGTGGACATATTACATATTACTGAAAGTGATTAAATATTTCTATACTATTTATAAACTATTTTTCTTCTAGTTATACTATCATAATGTTTTCAATAACACTAAGGGACAGGTACAAAAAGCTCAATTTCAATTTCAGGGGTACTTTAATAGAGACTACATGTTAAATCTCTATTAAAATGTGTCTAATATAAATTCAATATAACTCTCCATGTAATAGTTTTTCTCTCAATATTGCACCTCTTCTATTAAAAACATGTTCCCAAACTGTAAAATAGCACAAATGCTCTGCACCATAGCATACTGTGAAATGTATAGCAACTTATTCATTATGATTATGATGATTATTCATTATGATGACTTCTAATAGCACTTATTTTCAGCAATTACTATTTTCCAACTTCTCCTTACCTTCCACATGCTTCCACATGTGCAACAAACCCCACAGGCCTTTTACAACATAACTTTGTGCAGTATAAGTGATGAAATCTTTCATTTTAAAAACTTTGAAAGAGTGGTTGAAGGTTTTATACCTAAAGGCATAGTTACACTGCACCTAACCTAACACTCAATACCAACATTTATGCAGTCGAGTGCAAAAGGTTTGCACGCCCTTAGGATAAAAAGAAAAAGGAATTACATTTATTTTATACCAATAAGACGTGTGGTAGAGTGTTAGGTTTCACAAATTCCTTCATAATCACAACATATTCCAAGAGCACACTTTTGGATATACTAATCATGTAAAAATTAAATCAGCTGCCAAGTTTGCATCTCCCTGTCCGAGTGTGCGCTAAGTATTTTCTAATAACCTGTATGCCTGACCTTTGCCTTTATAACTGCCTCCAACTTCTCTCATACTATTTGAACAGCTTTTCAATCCTCTGAGGTGTAATACTAAGATCTATCATAGACTAGATTTCAAACTGCCTCATTCAGATCAGGCAACAGAGAAAGTCATGATAAAACCTTTTCAAGCTCATTTTTTCTGATGAAGTTACATTATGTTATGGCTTGAAGGCTTGTAGTTACACCTGCATCTCAGTTGTAATGTAATAAAACTGTAAAACAGAGAAACATTTTACTTTTTGTCCATTAAAAAAAAAAAAAACTTCCAGGGTGTAAACTTTTGCACTTAAATGAAGTTATTTATTTAAAAGTGTAAACACTAGACCAGTGACCAACAATCGCATTACACTAGGTGGACACTATTATGGGCGTAAAGAGTTTGGATTTGTGACGATATTAGATTCAATTAAATAACACCATCTAGATTGTTTTATGCTTCTATCTACAGTGACATCATTAATATTGTCCAATAGTGATTTACAGACATACAGGTATACATGAATTTGTACAGATGTCAGCACTGTTGTATTACTTTTGCACTTGAAGCATTATCACTATTTTCATTCATTCACTCATCTTCAGTAACTGCTTTATCCTGGTCATGGTCATGGTGGGACTGGAGCATCTGGGAATGCTGGACGGGAATACAATACATCACAGGGCAACACGCACATTCGCACATACAGGGGTATTTAGAGTTGCCAATCCACCCACATACCGGCATGTTTTTCCCAGAGAACCTGAAGGAAACCCACATGAACACAATGGGAACATACAAAACTCCACACAGAGAGTAAACCAAGCTTGGGCACAAACCAGGAATCATGTTTGCCATGAGATGGAAATGCTATCTACTGCGCCACTGTGCCGCCTGCATTATCACTATTTTTCCAAGAATAAATCTGTATGCAAATGTCAAAAAGTTCTGGTTTGACAAAATAACAGAACTTGAGCATCATTTCACCATTCATCCATTACTAGAATAAAATCCTGACAGCCCATGTGACATGCAAGAGATTATCATAAAGCTAGGTTTTTACTCTCATTGTTGCCGATTAACTATTTTGAATACATTTTTACTGGCTTCAGTTTTCACTGTCTATCTAACAGGAAAACAAAATGCACCGTTTACTTGTTTGTGCTGCTTAATCATGGCCTTCATTTCCAATATTTTCACAATGCATGACAAGAAGCTAAAAATACACACATATTTTACTGTTTATCCACTGCTCCCCAATCAACACTGCATTCTTTATATGGAGCGTATTTTGGAATCAAGGATGTAGGGGAACGGCTTACTCCCCTCTCTCTCTGTCACACACACACAGACACACACACATACGCACACAAGGACAATTTTCCCAAATGAACAGAGATCATTGATAATCTACATTTGAGACAGAAAGAGCTTTAGTAGTAGCGGCACTGCTGAAAAGTGATCCCTCGCTTAACTCTTTCATCAGCAGGGTAATTAGCGTGGAGAAAAGGCTTAGCACCACAGCACCAGTCAAGGTAACTCCACACTCTAATCCCCAACACAAATTGGATTTTCTTAGCACCGAGAAAACCTGTGTCCTGTACCGTCAAATCTCACACTCTACCCTCTCTTTCTTACTTTCCCCACACACACACACACACACACACACACATACATGAGCAATAAGAACTCCAGGCCAAATATGTTTTATCTGCTCTCTGTCTAAACACACTCCACAAAGCTAATAATAACAAATAACTCCAGAAAGTCTAATAACAGTCCAAAAAAACTCTGCTCCTTTATCTGGTTTGTAGCCAGAGTTGTTAGGTGTGTATGTGATTAAGTGTCACTGTGTGTTTTTTTTCACGAGCGAATACGAAGTGTGTTTGGAGTTCTCTATTAAATTTGCAGCACATTCTGTTATAATATCTTCTGTGATTATATATAATATTCTGTGATCATGCGTTTTTGTGTCTTACCTAATCCACGTCATCAGCTCCACAGTGTCCGGGTCAAAAAATTCTCTCAGCTCTGAAAGTTCTTCTGTCAGTTTGGGCCAGAACTAGAGCACAAAAGCATGCACACATGAGAGAAAGACAGAATGTTTCAAAGATAATGCTACAGGTTTAGGAATACTATAAACCCCACACCCACAAACACATACACACACACACACACACACACAACTGCACATTTTATGCTTGATTGCATATTGCAATTCCGCTGTTGACAGAGCAGAATTAACCCAGCAGGGGCAAAAATCCTCTTAAAAATAAATGCTTGGAGAGGGCTAACATTTTCCCTCCAAGTTTCTATGCATGGCTGTTTGAGCTAAGCACTTCCTGCCACCCTGCTGCCCAGGCAGATTAGCGCAATATGCAAACAGAAAAATGATCACCTGCTGCAAATATATTACCTTGTAATAAAGGAACGCCAGCAGCACGACCGGAACGGAGTACCTGATCAACTTTAGCTGTGGAAAACACAAACATATAAACACACAACAAGAAAGAAAGGAAATAAGGTCTTGTTTTAGGTTGTTACTACATTGCCACCTAGTGAGGGAACATCTGAAATGCAGGTGCTTTGCCGTGGAAAACAAACATTCTCTGAAACTCAATCTCCTCACACAAGAGAGTAATGCAACTCTCAAGATACACCTTCACACCGAGATACGATCTATATCCTTATTTTGTCAGGTTTCAGATTTACACGGGTTGAATTGCTTATCTTCCCGAGCGGGGATGTTACTGCGGTATCTGATAATACAAGCATGAGACCTCTCGGACACCGAAAAAAAAAAATACCCTAAGCTACGGCTTAGTGTATTCGGTACAATAATCCCTGAACAGAAGGTAAAATGATGATCTTCAAAAGATTACCTGACTGATAATCTTCTAAATCAAAGCTGCAAACTCCAGGGTAATGACAATAAAGAAGACACTCACTGCAAGTCGCAGTATTTGATGCTTAAGGAAAATAATGTGGGTGGGTCTGCTGCTTTGAAACACTTAATTTAGCCAAAACATATGGATAAAAATTGACCAGAATCCATACTACGACTTCTGATAAATGTGGCTGAGGATGTACAAGTTTTTGCCATCCTTTTAAGACTTAAAGATGCGGTTTATAAGGTTTAAAATAGTTTCTAATGATATAACAATAGTATAATTTCTATAATAACTTAAGATAAACTGTACTTTACAATACTGCAATGCCTGTTTCTGATTAGTGTCTTCATTTCTGGTTACTTTAACAAAAAAATTTCTGGCCCGGAAATTAGCTCCGTCCCAGACCTGACCAGCACTGCAACTTTTAAAGAAGGAATACAGGGGGAAAAAAATTCAACAAAAGAATGGGGTCGATTCAAGGGAAAAGGAAAGGCTTGTCATTAGAAATGCAATTTGCAGCAGAGCACTCTAAAAATGACAAACTGCTACTTTAATATTGTGGTAGACCAGGATATGTATGCAAGATCTCACCTTTCCTTCAGTGTTGCAATGGATCACTCGCAGGCACAAAGTCCACATCTCCTTACCGCACACGCCAAAGGCAGTAAAGGCGCACATATGACCGGTCCACAGATACTTCATCCTATATCCAGAGACAATGTCACAGCTTTGTGCTACTTTTGTAATAAAGAACAGCATCAGATGCTGCAAACACATTATCTATGAATGAGCATGCACTCTCAGACGTGTTAGTATTCAAAAGACACCAGAGGGAATTCCGAGTGGGATATATTGCGATCTTTTCAGCAAAATAATTCGCTCGGCATTATTGTTTCTGCAGAAGTAGCCGAAACCACCCACAGCTTGCGGCTTCCACTAATAAGATGGAGATTAAAGATTAGAACTGGTCTGAGTCAGTGGAAGAAAAACTGATGAAAAAAAAAAAGAAAAAAAAAAAGAAAAAAAAAAGTTGATTTTCAGCAGAAAGAAGAGGAAAAAAAGAAACCGAGAAGGGATTTACGAATAATAAATGAACACAGGAAGGTTCGTGAAAACACGGAGGTATAAAGTTTTATATCAACTACACCTGACTGGTGTGAAACTTAAATCAAACAAGTTACTGAAGTCTTCGGCAACTTTAAGTTTGAACCTTTTGTTGTTGTTTTTGTTTATTTTAAAAGTCATGTAAAATGCAATGAAACTAAAAAGAGAAGGAACTTACAGGGGTGGAGATTTGAATAAGAAAAAACAAACAAACACAATACTCAGAGTCATTTCTATGATATGTACGTGACGTATCACGATATACACTCACTGAGCACTTAATTAGGAACACTGTACAGTACTAATACTGGGTAGGGCCTCTTTTTGCTCGCAAAACAGCCTCAATTCTTTGTGGCAAGGATTCCACAAAATGTTGGAAAAATTCCTTTGAGAATCTGGTCTATATTGACATGATTGCATCATGCAATTTTCAGGTGCACTTTCATGCTGCAAATCTCCCATTCTACCATATCACAAAGATGTTCTATTGGATTCAGATCCAGTGACTGGGAAAGCCATCGAACAACACTGAACTCATTGTCATGTTCATGAAACCAGTTTGAGACGACTTTTGCTTTGTGACATGGTGCATTATCATGTTGGAAGTAGCCATTAGAAGAGGAGTAAATCGTGGCAATGAAGGTATGCATATCCTCAACAACAACACTCAAATAGGCTGCGGCATTCAAGAGATGATTAGTATTAACGAGCCCAAAGTGTGTCAAGAAAATATACCCCACACCATTACACTACCTCCACCAGCCTGGACGGCTGACACAAGGCAGGTTGGGCCCACGGATTTGTGCTGTTGGCGCCAAATTCCAACCCTACCATCTGTGTGCCTCAGCAGAAATCATGATTCATCACACCAAGCTATGTTTTTTCAGTCTTATAATTATGATTGTAGGTGTTAAGGTGCTAATGTGTAGTGCATATGTATTTAATGAATGGACACATACTATAGTTGTTGGTTCAGGGTGTAAGTATCTACGTGTGTGATCTACATGCAAGATCATGTATGTATAGGCAAACATAGGGTAACTGTATGAGATGTATGAAAAAGAAGAGGAACAGAACAACACCCAACACCGCATGGCCACTAAAAACAGTTTTTTTAGGTCACTAAAAACGCTGTCAGACCCAGGGAATTCCCATCATCCCCACGCCAACTGGCTGCCCCCATTCCAGGCAGGCCATTGTCCGCACGTCACGCTTACCCTTTTCTTTTGTGTTTCCTCTTGCTTTTTTTTTTGTTTCTTCGTTTTTTCTTTTTCCCTTTCAAGTTCGTATGTCAGCACTCAACTAGTGTAATGCATTAAAATAAGCGAGTCGAGCTATTGCACCATTCTGAGTAAACTCTAAAGTTTAAAATGTGAAAATCCCAGATCAGATTTTATTATAGAAATACTCAAACCAGTCCGTTTATCACCAACAATCATGCCACAATCAAAATCACAAAGATCACATTTTTTCCCCCATTCTGACAGTTGATGTGAAAATGACCTGAAGCTGCTGCCCCATATCTGCATGATTTTTGCATTGCACTGCTGCCACACGAGTGGCTGATCAGATAATTGCATGAATGTGTGGATGTACAGGTACTCCTAATAAAGTGTTCAATGAGTGTATAGGCTTGTTCACAAACTGAGAAGTCACACTGTTGTGGCTGCATTCATGACTGTTGCAGGCGCAGCTGCGGTGTGAGGAAATTCTTTACTACTTTTTGATCACAGTGACTGCATGTCCCTTTAATAATCATTCAGTGCAAAACTCAACGCTAAAAGCATGAACCGGTCTTAAAACTCCATGTCCATATGTGGAACACATAACACTTTAAGGCAGATACATGTTTTCTTTGTAGTTTTGTTTAACACTGATGTTGAAATCTATTCCAGTTGACAAATTTCATAAACACCAACAAGCATAAATGTTCGACATGCTAAGAATAAACTGATAGGTAACAATAGAAGTATTCTATAAATGCTTTGTTGATTCTTTGTACAGTGTCTAATGCAAGTTTTTCAAATAAAGAACTGCTCAAATTTCTACCAGTGTCTTATATTGACACCAGTACACGATCCACCACTACTAGTCTGCTAACAGAAAACATGATTTCCCTCGCATGGAGTTTAGTTTTTGTTCTCAGGACTATCCGTTTCTGAATCTTCTGCTCTTTACCTCATGGTGGAGAAAGCCAGCAGGCCAAAGAAGACCGTGTGGAGGAGGTTGTAGGCAACGTCTGGACGCATGCTGAATGCCATCTCCTCTGGGACTCCAGATGTTCGTCCAGCTCCAAACTCTCTAGACCAGACAAGGAGGAAAAGGGAATATAGAAAGAAAATAGCAAAAATTAAATATTTCAACTTTTATTTTAATTTTCTGCATTGAATAAAAGAAATATGCAGTTAACCATTCTAAAATGTCTTTACAGATAACATTATCTCTGAGATTTTTTAAAACAAAGTTTCGCTTCTGAAAACAAGGTTTTGCTTCTTCTTTTATTTTTTTTTTTGCAGAGAATTGTAATACCAATATGGTTAACTATTATGAATGCTAATGGCATGACAACATTACTTGAAATGATTTTTTGTTTATTAATAATTTACTTTCAATCTATACTTTGGGTAAAAATGGAGGTGGTACAATATCACAAAATGTTTGAAAATTTAAAAAAAAAAAAAAGAAAAAGAAAAAAACTGAGCATTTAAATTTCTTTCTTCCCTGACCTTCTGGAAATTCAGATGATACAACTTCCTGTTGTACATGTGACTTATGGAATATTGTAAATATCTGATAGGGGTGAATGTATTCAGGTAACAGGGTTTTGTGTAACACAACTAGAATATACACTGTTTCATAACCTATAATGGATGACTCATGGAAAATTAGATGTTAAATGGATTCACACAGGAATGCCAAAAATTTCTGAAAGCATTTTAATGACTTTATTTCAAGGTAAAAATGTAGCTCAGTTTTACAGTAGTATGTTTCATGTTATTTATCCAAAGCATGGACATAGGTTGTAATAAAGGCCACTTTAACTATGTTTAAAATCTATTTTACTTTACATACATATTCATAATTGCAGTATCACTGGGATGCAGATGATATCCCAATCATAGAATGTCCCATAGAACACTGATTATTCATCACTGGTAATTACAGAGGAGAGAACATGGATAAAACACAGTCTATGAGCAAAGGCATGGACCCATGATGAGTGTGTGAGCCAATTAAAAGGATTGATTTCACTCTACATCTCTTAAGGTGTCTTTTGCTTGTTTCTCTTAGGGAACCATTAAAAGTTCTACGCAGAAGCCTAGAACAGTGTTTCTCTATCAGAAAGGGCTCCACTTAGGACAAAGATTAACCAAATAACCTTTAAAGAACCATTTTTTTTGTGTACATGTATACACTAACATAACAATACATGCAACACTTACTGTTTCAGATTTGTTTTTAGTTATTTACTCAGTAATGTTTTATTGTTATGTGTATTTATCTACATTTCACATGTCTCAGGTTGCCCACAGGAACCATGCACAATCCACCATCTTCAACTCACATCCATTTTAACACAGGTTAATTTTTCAGTAAGACAAGAAAAAAAATCAAAACATGTATGGGATGTTTGTATGAGATTGGTACTGTGTGTTATGAACCGTATTTATAATGCATGAACAATTCATAATGTATCAAAAAGATAGCTATAAAGTGTAATGCATTTTCATAAGCAATTACAACAGTGGGGTCATCAAACTGGTGGCACACTGATCAGATGCAAACTCTAAAGTATTTCAGAGGATGAAACTAAATACTTGTGTGTGTGTGTGTGTGTGTGTGTGTGTGTGTGTGTGTGTGTGTGTGTATATATATATATATATATATATATATATATATATATATATATATATATATATATATATATTTATTTATTTATTTGAGTTGTTTTTTTTTAAGTGGAGCTGATAAATGTATGAAAAAAGGTGTAGGTCTAATAAAAAGTTGGTCAAAAAAACAACAACAAAAAAGCCAAGCTGTAGTTCAGTGACTCACGTTGTCAAAAGATGAACTAGATGAGCTTCTGTAGCAGATTCTCTGCTCTGACTTGTTGCAGTCCATCTCATGCATTACTATAAATTATTTAGCTGAAGGCTCATCAGACCAGAGACTAGCTCCAGAAATGAGCTCAGAAACAGTATCATTTTCACAGACTTTCATAGATTTTTTTTTATTTTATTTACCCGCTCTGGACTCATTTTCTGACGTGTTTAAAAAAGTCAATCCCCAAAACAGAATGATTAAAGATGAATTGACAGAGACATACGAGTTTATTCTTTCTATGTCAAATTGAAAACACATCCAGTCAGAATCCATGACGTTAGACAAAATCGATAAAGTTAAGCGCCATTAGGAAAATGACCAAAATTTCAACTTCACTTCAAAATTCAAAAACCAATCACTTTAGATGAGTAGTCAGTACTTAAGAATTAAAAGGTAACTGTTGGTGCCATTTAGTCACATTAGGCGCTAAGTCGTTATGAAGAGAATTCTGAACCCGTTAAAAAAGCAATCATAATTTCAGGGCAAATGTGAAACACAATACGTAGGTGGTACTCTTTTTCATTAGCAACACAAAGCCAATGTGCCACAATGAAAAGCAAAATGTTAATCACACTGTTGCTTGCATTGCTTGTTCTCTTCAGTGTAGGAGACCGCTTTATAAGACTTAAAATGCTGAATGCGTGTCAGAGATGAAAATTATCCATCAGTAAAAGCGATCCGAGTTGTATTTCACTGTGTGGTTACGTTTATGAAAAATACAATACACAAATTATATATAATACACAGAAAATCTTCCATACTGAAAGCAAAACCTTCACTGCATTGATTTTACATTGCTCTCTCTCTTCAGTGGGAAACAAGGCAAACTATCAGCAAATAATGAAACATTTGTTTATGTGGATACCTTAGGTTGGTGAGAGCAGCAAGCGCCAGCACAATGGCGAGTACCAAGAGTGTACAGAGGTAAGGGTACAGCAGCAGAGTAGCAGCTAACCGATCAAATGTGTCCAACGGCAACAAGCCAAACGCCTCCTCACACAGATACAGACTGGCATCAAAATCTCTGAAAAAGAGAGAGGGACTCATAAGGACAAGAAATGTATTTGACAATATATAATATTTTTCTTTTTACCCAAAAACACCATGGGCCATTTATGGCAGCTTTTAATTATGCACCATAACATACTACTGGGAATTTGTGTGCGTGCAAATGTGTTAATGATAAACAAAAAATATATGTAATATTTATTCTATAGGTTTTTATTCCCAGTATTATTGCATCAACTTGTAATTTCTTTCTCAATATTAAATGTGAAGCATTCATGCCAATAAAGTGATTGAATAAACATTGAAATAAATAAATAAATAAATGGATAGATAGATAAATAAATAAATAAGAATCAGAGAGAAAAGCAGAAACTGGGGACATAGATAATGTTAGAGGAAATTTAATTAGAAAAATAGAGACTGAGGTGTGATCACTGATTTATATATATCTCATGACACCAACAGTGCAGCTACTGCGCAACTGTCTTCGTATTCCCTAACATTCTGAACTCACTATGGGTCGTAATCACTGATCTCTCTCTCTCTCTCTCTCTCTCTCTCTCTCTCTCTCTCTCTCTCTCACACACACACACACACACATATACATATATATATATATATTCATACATATAAAATTTGTGGTACAGCAGATGCTTGTGTACAGAGAATATTAAACACTAACACTTAAGCACTAAAACACTCACACTTAAAGACCAACACTTCAACACTACTGTAATCTACTGAGGGAAAAGATACAGAAAATAATATACACTATAACACACAGCTGTATGAAATACCTGATCATTCAACGCCCACTGGTATAATAAAGTCATTATTTTCTGTATCTTATCCCGCAGTAGATTACAGTAGTGTTGAAGTGTTGGGGTTTAAGTGTGAGTGTTTTAGTGTTTAAACATTAGTGTTTAGTCGCCGGTTGTTGCTAAGCTCTCTGTTCTTACCTTTTGACCACAAAGCTGATATTCTAACAGCGCGGAGTGAAATCTCTATAAGAACACTATTGGTACCTTTGCTTTAAAAAGGGGATGTTGTATTTTTACTGTTGATTATTAAGATTATGAGGGATAATGCCGCATTTGTGCTTAATAGGTACATGGTCTGTATAAATTACAACCTGTGGGCACTTCTGCCACATCCTTTAGTGAACGTGGTTTTGCAGATAAAAGCAGCACCTCGGGTCATCTTGACAATTTTCGTCCCTTGGCGGTCGGCGCCCTCTGTCGGTAGGGAATACGGTGGTTTCACCTACTGCTGGCGGTTTAGAATTGTATGAGCTATCCAGTTTTATATATATATATATATATATATATATATATATATATATATATATATACATACACATAGATCAGTGGGTGTGATACAGTCATTAAGCCCTGCAGGCAGGATGTAATGTGAAAGCGTTGTAATATCCAGTGAATGAACAGATTATTTTGCTTTCCAGATGACATTTTTCACAGCAGCGAGACCTCTATAAATCACAGAGAATAAATGGCTCTGCCTAGCCCCAGTGAAGAGATGGATCCTGAATAAAACACTGCTTTACTGACCCTGATTAATGACAAAAGGTTTAAATTTACAGAAGGGGAGAATCCCAGTGCAAAACCTACCTTGTAGCCCCCAAGCCGAACTTAGCCTTTATGAACTTGAAGATGTGCTCGTCTGATCTCAGCTGCAGGACTCGCTATCATTAGGAGCAAAGAAAAAGTGTAAAAAGGAAGACGTGTAAGGTGAATTGAGTTATAGAAGACAGTTTGTCAGGAGTAGAGACAGGTGTACAAAAAAAAAATAAATAAATAATAAATAGAGCGGAACAGCACTCGAGAGGCAATAATCAGAAAAACACAAGTCCATCAGTGGGATTCAGACTACATGAGGATGATTATTAGAATAAATTGTCACAATATGCTTTATTAGGCATATCATCTGGACTTCCAACATCATCACTAATCATGCTAGCTGATTAACAAAAGCTTTCCCTCTTGTTCCTGTTTCACTCAAGGTTTTTGCCTCGATGGTCATCACTCATTTTAAATGCGATCCTATGGGAGCCGTAAGCAAGACAAGCTGAACGTAGATGCTATTAAAAACACTCCTGTCATCATTTTTCCAACAGAGCAGAGAGCTTCCAAAAAATGTGCAACATGAAACCAAGTTCATTTTTTGTTTGTTTGTTTGTTTGTTTTTTAAATCATCCAACCAATCACAGGTAGCAGCCTAGAGGGCTATGCAAGAAAAACCAAACGACATGTGTGAAATCAAAGATATATCACCATGGAACGAGCAGAAATCAATCTAACTTTGCTGTTAATAAATGTAGAAAATAAGTAGCAGCAGAGCTGATAAACTTATGGAAAAAAAAGTTTTCATGAACCAGCTTGACATCTCTAGCTGATCCTCTATTTATCCAATCACGTGTTTATGTAAATTATTTCACTGAAAGCAGCTCATTGGACTAGAGATTAGCTTCAGCACTTGTCACTCTTTCATATAGTTTCCGTAAGTCTTCACGGCTTGAATAAAGAAAAGTCAATGACAAAAACAGAATGTTTAATTAACAAATAAGCTATGCATGTATTCTCCGCATACCAAGCTCAAATATATGTCGTATCTTTTCAGAGTTCATGGTACTAGTCAAAAAATGGTAACATCTATCTAATATAAGATTTAAAATGAACTTTTTTATACCTATAAACTAATTATTAAATGGTAAGACATTAAAAAGTAACTACTGTCACCATTCAGTCATGTTAGCACCTTATCCATTCCTTTATAAGCAAGGAATTTCATGAAAGGACACTGAGTGGAATTTGAGTTGAACAACCCTGTGATGGAATATTTTTGACTTGACTCTGAACAGATGTAGCCCATGTCTCGGCACTCACCTTAGCTGTATAATTGATGATGAGGGTTAATGCAAGCACCAGGACTGCATGAAGAGCCAGCTTTCCTACACGCATGACAAAGCCTCCCGTTTTCAGTCCCGTCTGAGATGCACAGGGAAAAATAAAGGAGCAGAAAAAGTAAAGCAGACCTGGTAATTAAAAAGGTTAATTGTAATTACAGATACTGACTTCTGAGCTGTGTAATTTTACATAATGCTCAGTTATTGACTGTGTATACACATTCTGTTATACAACACTAATTAATCTGCACATAAGAATAGATGTAATGATCATCATTATCTGACAATGGCTGCCAACTGGGCAAAAAGCAAAAAGCAGCTCAAGAACACACACTGGGAGAACAAGTGCACAGCCTTATTCAAACAAAGATTATAAATATAAATAGAGGTCAAAGTAGAGAAAGAAAAAAAAACATTGATATAACTACAAAGTGTTTACTCTCCAGTCAAGTCTCCTACTATCCCATGTAGTGGGATATAAAGATCCTAGCTACATCTTAAAGCACACACTTTATATACCTCTGGTGCAGTCAGTGTGTTTACGCTAGGAAATTCAACCAGATGGTTAATATAGGATAATGTATTACAACCACCAAAAAAAATAAAAATAAAAAACAACCTCAAAACAAAACAGGAACTAGATTGTCAAGTACATAGTGTATGGTCAAAGAGTGCAATTTCTGACCCAAGCACATATAGCTAGGCAAGCTAGCATTTGAAGAATTAAACAATTAATCTCTGTTTTTACAGACGCATGTGTTAATTTGGCTCCTCATTTATCTAAAATGATTTTGCAGAATTCTAGGCATGTTTAGAAGGTTAAAATACAATGTTTCTACATTGTACTGTAGCTGTTATACAGCTGAGGTCATAAGTTTACCTACGCTTGCAGAATCTGCAAAATGTTAATAATTTAAAATAATTATAATAATAATAGTAGTAATAATAATAATCATCATCATCATCATCATCATAAATTTAGCTTTTTTTATTTAGTCCTGCCCTGAATAAGCTATTTCACATAACAGGTTCAAACAACACAAACTTTTACAGATGTTCTACACACAGATTTCTCAGTTATTAACTGCATCCAGAAGAGAAAAATTGTAAAATGTGACACCTGGTTGCAAAAGTATGTAATTCTGTTGTCAAAATAACATAAATGCAATACAGTATTGTTCTAAATCTATTGACTTTTTCCCTTGTTTTCGAAAATGGTTTCTAAGTTTCTATATTTTTCCAGGTTTGGAGATGAATGCTTTTAAATAGGATACTTTTTCCAGACTTTCCCCAGTGAGCACTGACTGATCAGAGACATCCATTACTGGGACAGTCTTGGCCACAATTAAAATGGCCCATAAAAAGACATTGCTAATGGTCGACATTTGGAATATCTGTGCCTTCTTTGGTCCATAAAGTTTGATGGTTTGTATATGAACACAACAGTAATCTTTTCTACATCTTGAAAAAGAAGTATTATTCTTGGCAAAATCTAGATGTCCGATTAACACTGGCAAATAACTTATTTCTGCAGAGTAGGTCCAGATGTGTGGATTAGCTATATTCATATACACAGTACTGTGCAAAAGTCTTAGGCACCCTATTTTATTTATTTTTTTTAGTACAAACTTACATTTTAATTAAAATCGATTTTTTTTTTTAACTTCCATATTATCGAGTGGGTACAAAAACATTTTAGTTTTCCAATACATTAGTTTTCCAGACACAATCATAATGAGTGCTTCTGGGTTTTGCTGCAAAAATAAGAAGCAAGCACGACAGTCAAAGTCTCCAGAAGAACCGTGGTTGGTTCTGCAAGATCCTCAGCAAAATTTAACAGCTCATTTCCCTATAAAACTGCACAAAATGTACCTGAGACCATTATTACTGTTTACCGCTCTTTATAGTATTGTTTTTATGTAGAAACATTTCGTTTCATTATTGTTGAAGGCATCTTTGCTTCTACAGCATTTCTTTGCATCTGCTTAAGAATTTTGCACAGTAGTGTATTTCACATTTCGAGTGTCAGCTTTCCCCTGAACTAACCACAGTTGGTCTACTCCACTGAGAGGAGTATCAGGCTCCACTTTTCAGGTCATCACTTGAGTGTAAAAAAAACAAAAAAAAAAAACAAAAAAACAAACACTTTTAGTGATTCCCTTGTATTATAGTAAATGCGAAGGCTGAATTTCAGCTCATACCTGGAAATGTTTGATGAAGAGCACAGCCACGATGAAGCTGAGCACCAGTGAGCCCAGCACCATGGAGTTGCAGAACTGCAGCAGCCACACACACAGCAGACTCAAAACTTGTACTAGATACAGAGACGTCGCCTAAACACACGTACAGAGAGGGTAGGGATGTAACCGAATATTAATACATTATTCGTATTGAACGGATAATGTGTTCACAGGACGTGCACCAATATATAGATAGCGGCATTGTGTTCCACACATAACAGAGGTTTACAAACACCAGATGCTTCTGTAACCCTGGGTTTATGCCGCACACTTTGTTTGCACGTGTTTGTGTTACCTGCTCGGCTGTGAGAAAGTCCAGCGAGTCGAGAGTGAAGATGAGGAAGGCCTGAACCAGCAGGATGAACTGATTAAACTGCCATGTGAGACAGAAACAAAGCGTGCAGACAAACACCAGCCACAGCACCACCCTCTGTGCAGGGAACACACACACACATACACACACACACATACACACACACACACACATACACACACAATGTTAAACCTCAACTCTCCAAACCTCAGTACAGGATGTCCCTGTGATGGAGAATTCTTCCACCACATAACAATCTGTCTGAAGGATAGGCTGATGGAACATCTCACACAGTTAAGCACCAGTTAAACACTAATGTCTCTTTCAGATTTTTCACCAATATTTATAAACCTCCATCTGAGCTGTTACATCACCTTAGCACTCAGACGAAAAACAGAACAGTCAAGAGAAAAAAATCTAAACTCTGCGGCTGTCAAAAGCAATGATGGAAAAGTCTTCCCCAACATTCGGGCCGCACAATTAATCGGCCAAATGTGTGTGGACACCTGACCATCACACCCATGTGTGGTTCTTCCCCAAACTGTTGCCACAAAATTAGAAGCACACAATTGTATAGAATGTCTTTGTATGCTGTAGCATTACAATTTCCTTTCACTGGAACTAAGAGGTCCAAACATGTTCCAGCATGACAATGCCCCTGTGCACAAAGTGAGCTCCATAAAGGCATGGTTTGTCAAGTTTTTGGACTAGAAGAACTCAAGAGGCCTGCACAGAGCCCTGACCTCAACCCCACTGAACACCTCTGGGATAAGCTGGAATGTTGACCAAGACTTCTCACCCAACATCAGTGTCTGACCTCAGTAATGCTCTTGTGGCTGAATGGGAAAATCCCAATAGCCATGCTCCAAGGTCTAATGGAAAGACTTCCCAGAAGAGTGGAGGTTATTATAACAGCAAAAGGGGACTAAATGTGGAATGGGATGTTCAACAAGCACATGAGTGTTGTGGTCAGTTGACTATAAACGTTGCCATGTAGTGTATTAATTTTTAGATGTATCCATGCCATATTCGTTTGAGCGAGAGAGAGAGAGATGTAGTCAGAAGTGCAGGCAGGCTAACAGATAGGAAGAGAGAGAGATAGAAAGGCAGATATTCAAACTGAAAGAAAAAAAACAGTCAGAAAGACAGACAGAGACAAAAAGATGGCAGAAAGGCAAAAAGGCAGGCAGACAGACAGGTCAGTGAGTCAGTCTGTGATACATAATGGTAATTTCAGCATTGAAATAATGAAAATCCTACAGTTGTGCTCAAAGTATAAGATATAATCAAAAAAAGAATAGAATCACGTGACAAACGTGTACCTGGTGCTGCAGCCGGAGATGAGGACGCAGGTAGCAGGTTATGGCAGCCACCTGTAGCGCAAAAAACGGCAGAGACCAGTTCTCTCTCAGAGAGATGGTGAATTCCACACGTGTTGTGTCTACTCTACACACACATGCACACACACACACACACACACACACACACACATACATACACAAATACAGTCAGTACCCTCACTCACAAGGTCATATGCAGTAGTCGAAATGTTCCTTTTTCTTAGAAAAAAAATACATCAATGGAATTATTCAGAAAGCCTTCCCTGAAGCCAAAACCTTTCAGAATAGCAATGAGGTCCTGTTTCATGGGAGAATTTAAATTGTGTCTGTGTGTGTATGCGTCGTACCTGTTGAGGATGTACCAGACTCCAGCAAGAGTCCCAGCCAGCCATGACTCACTGAGCATCCAACTGGTGAGGAAGAGAGCGAGTACATACACTGCTTGTAGAGCAAACACAGTGTAGATATAGAAGTACACTGGCTCGAGGTAGGACTGTAAACACACACACACACACACACACACACACACACACACACACAAAAGTATATATTTTTGTCATTTTAAAGGCCAAGCATGTCTAGGAAGTATATATGAAAGTAACAGGAAGTACATATGAAAGTAACATATGTCGGCCAGAGGAAGGCCTACCCCGGTGAAATTTGGGCATTTTTTTCAAAATATATACAATTCTAAAGACTACAGGCTTTCAAAAGGGGAATATGTTACTCTAACTCTAATGATGCATCTCAACCGGAAGTAAAATTTAAAGAGACAATGGAAGTAACTTCGTCATACTCTCTAGGTGGGAGGGATTGCATACTTCATCTCACATGTCAAATCACAGTGACACTAGCCAATCGTGGGCATTAATGAGCCCATAATGAGCAGATAATGCTTTCCTCCGACTGTATTACACTGTCCTGTCATGCAGCATGAGCAGCAACACAAAAAGATTGAAAATGACTGCCTTCACCCTGCTCATCATCATGTCACTGATCACTGACTAAATTTCTTGTTCTTAATTTGGTTATATAGGCATTTTAAAACTTCTGTACAACATGTGTAAGCGCTTTTCTCTGTTTTGATGATGATGTGACAGTGCAAGAGCATTGCAGACATTTTGACAGACAGCATCTAACTACGAACGTACTTGATTAGGTCTCTGTCTGTTTCTCTATTCAAAAACACGATCAAATGGTGAGAAAAATCACAAGTAGCTAGCATGGTTTCAGACATCTTTAAGCAGACTGACTGTTTTAACCACTGCATTTGTTAAACTGATTTCTTACCCAACATGATCTCTGCATGTTACTCTTTTGATCTCTTGAGAGATCTGCATGATCTCTTTTCTTACATTAGGGATGTGAAAAATACAATTTTGTCCAACATTTTGATCATTTTTGGCAAGAATTCAGCGACATCTAATGTGTGTTTTTTTTTTTTTTCCCTCAACTGGCCACACATATACAGTTACAGTATATCACTGTTTATGGATTACATTACAAAGTGCTTATATTAACATAACCCTTTATAAACGTTAGGCTATACCTGAATGGGTAGAATCCTGTAGAGTATACTCAGCAACACCTCCTGATAGATGTTCATACGTTGTAGGATATTAATAGTCCTCATAGACTCTGTCGTGTTGTCAATTATGAGCTCAGACAGACCTGCATACACAGGAAAAAATAGTTTTTAGCATCTGATTATCACCAAGCTGAATAATGCTATTAATACCAAAACCCTCAAGACTCATGTTTTACATCAACATTCTTTTTAACTGGCATAAAATATGTTAGCACTTCATACTTGCATTAATTAAAGTTTATTCAATCTATAACTGAACAATAATATATAATGTAATATAATAATGTTACTATAGTAATTGCTTATAATTAACTCAGCTTTGGGTGTTATTGAAACTCCTTGTGAATCATCATGTAAACCACTGTAAATGTATTCATTAGCAGGGATGCAGCTATATTTCTCCTCTGAAAATGCTTGACCAAATACTTGACCAAAAGTTTCATGCACACATGTCTTTATACATTCACATACTATAAAGAAAATGTGGCCTAGATGTTCATGTCTCACACATCAACAAATATAATTTTTGAGCTTTTATAGCTTCTCCTGATTGTTTTATTTATTGTCAGCTCATTTGTGTGCAGTAATGTCCTACCGAAATGACTAACTTGCCAATAATAGTTTATTTTTTATTATATTGTAGTTATTTAATAATGATTATTTAAAGGTTTTCAAATATAAAACGCAAAATAATTACAATATAAGCAACAACATGCTAACTAATAGCAACAAAACAACAACAACAAAATAATAATAATAATAATAATAATAATAATAATAACAACAACAACAACGTGATAGCTTTCGGGTATTATTATTAGTAGTAATAATAGTAGTAGTATTGTTGTTTATTATTATCATCATTATTATTATTATTCAGTAACAACAGCAACAATACTACTACTACTACTACTAATCATAATAAATAATCCTGCAGTTCAGTTTTGTCCAGTGTTTAAACTGCCACATTATTATTACATTTTTGCTGCTTTTTTAGTTTAAAAAAAGAAAGGAAGAATTTAAACACCAGCCAAATTTCTCCACAAAGTCAAATTTCCTTATTATTTCCTTGTTATTATAATCTGCTTACACAAACACACTTGCTTTGAGTTTGGGTTTAAAGCTATATAGATCTCACTTAGCAATGCTACAGAGACTAAGTAAAAATTCCCTTATAAACATACTCAATAAAGAAGTGAACATTTAAGAAGGCGCTAAGCTTATTTGCATGATGATACCCAATTGCTCAGGAACAATAAAGCAGCATCCAGAGAACAGCTATAAGCATTGTTGCTGCAGCAGTCAGTTTCTTCCTGATGGCTAATGGCTTAATTTTAATGTTTTTTTTCTCCATGCTGGAGCACAAAAGTGATTTGGCTCACTTAGAGCACTTTGAGAAAGCTCTTGTTTTATTCCTTCCCTTCTAGAATTAGCAAAGCTCCTGTGATTGTGCTCTCTTTACATGAACAGTAACGGAAAACAGATAAAGTGGATGGGGAGGCATGACTGGTCAGCTCATTACTTCGTTTATATTTCATTCAAGTTTGCATTGGCTTGATGATTGAACCAAGAATGGGAAGAGCAAGCTAAACGGCAATTAGCAAAAAAGCTTTTGAAAGCACAGGAGGACTCGCGTTGATTTAGAAACAAAACACACATGCACTTTTAAATTATTTAATGACGCACAGCAGGAGTTTCTGTCGAAATGAAAAAGAAACTACAGGATGCATCTATCTGATAGATCTACTCTTCTGAAATCAACTTCCATGGACACTTGGACACTGATGCAGAAACACTATCAACATCAATCTCAGTCTGATTTATCTTAATTTACAGAGCTGTCCAGAATTATTGGCACCATTCATGCAAATGAGCAATAAATAAATAAATACTATAAAAAATATATACAAAAAAAAAAGAATAACACATGCTAAAACATGTTGAATAATGTGGAGACAAATTTACAGGGATCCCGGTCCACTCCTCCATGCAAAACATTTTAAGCTCCTTGGTTTTGTTTATATATGGACTTCACTCTTCTGTTCAGACCACAGGTTTTTCAGTAGCGTTCAAATCCCATTGATTTTCTGTATCTTTTACCATTTCTGTGTTGTTCTGGAAGCTATGGAAGTTATCTTGTTGAAAGCATTGTATGGCAAAACATTCTGGTAGAGGCAAATATGTTTTTACCAAAATAATTTGATTTGATATGGTCTCATCTGAAGGGGGCATGGTGGCTTACTGGTGAGCACATTTGGCTCACATCTCCGGGGTTGGGGGTTCGAATCCTGCCTCTGTCTTCTGTTGCATGTTCTCCCTGTGTTTTGGGGGTTTCCTCCCCCAGTCCAAAAACATGCACTGTAGGCTAATTGGCATATCCAAATTGTCCATAGTGTGTGAATGCGTGTGCAATTGTGCCCTGTGATGCATTGGCACCTTGTCCAGGGTGTCCCCTGCCTTGTGCCCAGGCTTCCCCATGACCCTGTGTAGGAAAAATGGTACAGAAAATGGATGGATGGTCTCCTCTGACCATAACACAAAGCCATTTGCTCTGCATTTTGGGGCTTCTTAATTTTTTTAATGCTTCCAACTGCTCATTTTTATGAAAGTGGCATTTAACAGTTGATTGTGAAACTTGACAACCAGGGCAGGGGCAGAGAGCTCATGGGTCCAAAGTTCCTGCTCCAGACATGTGAAACTTTTTGATATGGCTATAATTCTGCTTAATAGTATTTTAACTGATTGTCTATGTTTTTTATATTCATTACTTGATTTGTTCAGGTCAACAACCATCTGTGCATTTGCTGAAAGTTCTTTGGCTTTTTTTATTCCCCATGATAATGTATGTAATGGATGGGATTTGTACATGCATCCAACCTCATATTTATAAGACATGGTTAAAAGCACCAGTGCAGTTTCTGGAGACTGAAAGTGGAGATGGATCTGATACCCAATCCGATACCAGCAAAAAAATGGTGCATCGGATTTTGGACAAAACATTTTAAAACTTAATAGTTTTTAAAGAAAAGTATTTGATAGTTTTGATAGCAAGCAATGACTCCAGTCATAGCGTGTGCTTGTGGCTTACATTTCAATCTCGGCAAATGATGGACATTTAGATTGGCAACAGTTGTATTGCTGTCTGCTCCGTTTAAATGTTGTGCATTTGGACTGGATTCTGCTGGACTTGTAAATCACTTTGGATAAAAGTGTCTACGTAGAAATCTGGCGTTGTTTTCATATCATAGTGAAAAAACAGCAGAGCCTTCAGGCTATTTGGACAGCAGGTTTCAAAACTGAATAAATCTCCATACCTTCCTGGATAGACGAGGCGCTGAGCATCTGTTTGTAGTAGGAGTAGTAGAGGCCACATTCTGTCCGAAAGGAGATTTCACGCTCCACTTCCTGCCAAGATATCCAAAATATGACAAATGAGCAGAGGGATAAAATAAAAGCTATGACATATGGTGTCTTCCGAGTATGTAACAGATGCTTATTTAAGCGGTACATTATTTTCAAACAGATGTCGGCATAATGGAGCTACAAAAAAAGTTGTAGACAAACTGGTGCATTAACTACGGCCGGTTAAATTAGTTCTTATAACAATCGCTCCAGTCTAGTATGATTTAAACAGGTACGAAGAAGAAAACCTCCAGCACAGATCAGACAAAATATCCTGTAACAACAAATCAAAACTTTTATGGACGGGAGTCCCAACCACAGTGTGTTCTTGCTTTACGCACAGTGTTCCTGTGATAGGTCCCAGATCCACTGAAGCCCTGACAAGAATGAAGCGGTTAACAAAGATGAATGAATAAATGGACAAACATATCAAAAGCATATGAAATCATTTACACTATGAGAGGCAATGAAAATATGACATTTTATTAAGTACATTACTAATCCCTGCTCTTACAGCCCCAACTTTTGCTCCAAAATTTACAACTTACACAGTTTCTTCAGTTTCATTAAGAGGTAATGAAATACATAACATATTAATGTGCCTTTTCAAAACACAGACAAAATGCACTGTAAATCCACTTGAGAAATAATAAAGTAACAGTCGCAACTTTCTGACAGCAGAACTCATTATAAAGTCTGCTCCAAAGCTGCTCTCAAGTTTCAATAGTGCTTGCTTGTGTTTTTAGGAATATAATTATCTTTATAAAGCAAATTTAATGCAGCACACTCTTAGACATATCGGACTATGAGTAAATATCTCAGAGAAACACTGGGATTTTTTTTTTACATTGTAGACATAAATAGATATAATACCAAGTTTGAGATTTACATCTCATCACAGGTTACAAGATTAGTATTAACCAAACTTCACACCCAAAGATCTACAGAATTGCACATATATCTTCAAAGTGGTCCTTCTTACCTCCAGTTGGGAAAACCAGAGCAGGTTTTCATGGATAGAGTAAACAAACCAAGCATGGAACAGTCCAATCACTCCTGCCAATGTTAAACCAGCCACCATGCCAACAGTCTGCCAACAGCTCAAGTCATTAAGTCTCATCCATAAAGAGTTCCAGGAACTTCTGTCCAGCCCCTGCCTCGTTTTCAGGACCCCTGTGTGTTCTTTTGATCCAGAGTTATCCAAAAAGACGCTGTCCAGAACGCGCTCTTGCATGCTCTTGCCTCGGCGTCTTGCCTCCATTGCTGCTTTCTCTGCCTTTCTGAAAGCTTTTTTTTTCTGTTTCTTGCCTTTCACTGATGATCAGTGAATGAATCCAGCCTACACTTTCCCAGTCTTGAAGGAGGAGCTGGCTCAAACAGTGCTCCAAATGAAAAGATCCAAATTTTACAAGATATTTTATAAGATCAGCAAAAATTCGGGAGATGTTTGAAGGCACACAAACCAACAGTCGGCCAAGAGAACTGACCGTTCCACGACCAGACAAGACACAAAGCTGAGATAGGAAGGAAGGTATTTGAGCAGCACAACTGGTGACCTTTTGGTGTTTGCAGGAAAAATGGAAAAAGAAAGCTGAAGACTTGGAACATCACTTGGAAAATGTAAAAAGCATTTGTCCAAGCTTTTTAAATGATCTAAAACTCCGGTCTGAAATGACGTCCACAAGGTACTATAACTGTCATGGACATGACTTCACACACTGCGAATTCAAGAGAGTCCTGGCTGCAGCTGCTTTGTGTCTCACACCGGTATCCCAGAGGAGATACCAAGCTGACATCAGACCATTTTAGCACAATGTCTGAACATTAACAACATATGGCCAAGATCTAGAGAGTAAAAGCCATGGGTTCATGGGTTACAAAGATATCCGGTTCACTTTAATGTAACCTTAACCCAAAGTAAGCAAAGTAACTTTGCTTGCCTCATTATGACTCAGACTTGTACATGTACTTGTACCTTGACAGAACAGACTGAATCAACAACACTGCCATCAATTATTTGCACTGTATTTTTTTTTTCTCCAAACACTTCCTCAGTCTGCTCTCTCAAAGACCAAGGAAAATGGATTTCCAGCATGACAGATCTTCATTACAAATAAAGCGTTTGCACTCCCATGAGCCTGACGCACCCCAGGAGGCATTTAACCACAGGAGAAAAACAAGGAACATTCTGGGAATAAAAGCTCCGGTCATTTATTCCTTCAAAACAAAGTGAAGCAGCTCCCACATTTATCGAGCGAGAGAACAGATGACAGCGGAGAATGAGTCATAACCGGGTCTTAAAATACTACACAGCACAAGTTTGCATCACTCTTGTTCTTTCCATTACAGTCATGACCGGACTTGATTTAAACACCAAGGCGACCTTTTTATGAGTGAACCAGCACATGCTGCATTCACCAGGCGGGGGCGGCCAGGGAACGACAGAATGACTGCATGCACAGCAGGGCAAATAATACACCACCAAGAACTGTTATGTCATAATTTGTCAAAAACTAATACCCAGAGTTTCTTGTATGGCTATTATAATTCAAGAAAAGAAAAAAAAAAACCAAGAATAAACTGTTTATAGACATATGAAAAAATCCTGACAGGGAACATATCTGAAAGTCCCGTTTGCACTCTCCTAATTTAAAAACAAAAATGGCACAAAAGTTATACAAGAAGCTGACTGTACAGCCATACTCATTATCCTCTCAAATGAAATAGTTTGTGATTTAGTACATTATGATCTCGACAACAAGTTGCAAAGTCATTGGCCATCGTTTTAGCTATGAGCGACAGTGTTTTGTCCACATATAGTAAGTAAAAATATGATTTGTTTAACTGTGAGATGATGTATGGTGCATGTTGTGTTAGCAGGAGTGTTACAAAAGGTTGAGAAGCTCTTTGTTATATAATACATACAATATAATATGATTTTTATTACATTCAGTTTGCAAGACAATCTGTATTTCTAATGAATGCACACATCTGTGTAATCTCAGAGATTACATGTCTCATGTCCCAATTACAACTGCCCTGTCTTGCACATGTACTCAACTAATACACTTTTCTTCCTGAGCAAAATGCTAACGCTGTAAGGAGGATATGAGGATAAACCACACTGCCATCTGATCTGGGGAAGGCCTTGTGTTTAGACCTTCCTGTCAGTTCAGAACACGGACTAAAATAAACGTCTCTGTCTGAACATAACAATTTCTTGGCTCTCTTCTGGACTTCTGTTACAGCTTTGGAAGCTATTGTATAATCTCATGCCCACTATAAATACATGGTTATCTGGGAAAGCAAAACATTCACTCACCACATTTGCAGAATAAATCACACTTTTCCAGCAGGAAGCATGCACGTGTGTTTAAAGTATCAAGTAGAACCTCAGACAACAGCACCAAATAAACCTGTTCCTCAGGAATTTATAACCACAGAGCTGCTTTTTACTTTCACATCGATGCTCTAATATCTCCTTCAAGTTCTCTTCCAGCAAAGATTACAAATAATTTAAGTCATGGTTGATTGAACTAGGTGTGGCATGGTATGATAATGCAATATATAACGGTTTCCATTACATTGATGAGTGCTGATTTCTTCTGTTTTTGTGTATATCTCATACTAAATAGTTTTAGATGTTCAAATGAAAAACATAAAACTAAGGCAATCTGAGTAAACACACAATAGTTTTTAATTAAAAAATGTTTTTATTGAAGCAAAAAAAAGTTATCAAAACACCTATCACCCATGTGAAAATCTAATTGCCCCATTAAACTTAAAATCTGGTTGTGCCACATTTAGCAGCAATAGCTGCAACCAATGCTTCCGATACCTGGAGATCAGTCTTTCACTTACATATAGGACTAGAACTTACTCCTATGCTTTGGATCATGAGTCGTTGCTGTGCTCTTGGAGGAATTTTGGAAGGTCTGCCACTTATGGGAAGGTTCACTACTGGGCTGAGTTTCTACATTTGGAGATAATGGCTCTCACTGTGGTCCTTTGCAGTCCCAGAGCCCTTCAAATAGCTTTGTAACCCTTCCTAGACTGATGTATTTCAATTACCTTCTTCCTCATCATTTCTGGAATTTCTTTAAATTTCAGCATAGTGGGTTACTGGGTAAGACCTTCTAACAAACTTCATGCTGTTGAAAAAGTTCTATTTAAGTGTCGATATGATTGAACAGGGTTTGCAGTAATCAGGCCTGGTTGTGTCTAGTACAGCTGAACCCCAATATGAATGCAGTTTCATAGATTTGGGGAATTAGTAACTATGGAGCCAAATATATTTTCACACAGGCCCAGTTGGTATTAGATAACTTTTTGCTTCAATAAATAACATTATCATTTAAAAATTGCATTTTGTGTTTACTTAAGGTGCCTTTGTTTTATCTTAGATTTTGTTTTAAATTTCTGAAAAAATTTAGTATGTACGACATATACACAAAAACAGAAGAAATCAGGATGGGGGCAAATACTTTTACAGCACTGCAAGGTATCCGCAGGTTTATCATTTTCATTTTTTTTCATTATCATTTTAAAAAAGGCAACATATCACCCTGTAAAAGAATTACATTAAAGTATAGTATTTCCCTTGTATATCATATTTCAGTTATATACATTAGAGAAGTAACAAGTTCACCATCAAAACAAATTTTGCTGTTTAAATGTGTGACTGTTTGGGGAAAACTCACCGGATGCCACTGTGGCTGAATTCTGGCAAAAATGACAACGAATCAGGTTTTGACCAAAATTGGGTTCTCTGTCTATAATATACTCCGACACGCCAACTTTAACTAAAGTTAGGAAATCAATATAATCAGCCTAATCAATGAAGTTTGTAAAAGTATCCTAGCAGTTAAAAGGTATGTGATGCAGGTGCACTGCAGCCTGAATAAAATCATTACATGCAATTACCTCCATTTTTACTTTGGCTGGTAACCACCCTTTAAAATGTGATCACATAATTTGTTAACATACCAGTCCGTACAAGATTTCAGAGTACACTTACACGTAATCACGTACAGAGGTTTTTTTTTTTTGCGATTGTTGTGTCAAAAATGGCTGATTTTTCTGTTACTTTTTTCTTCCAAAACTTTTTTGTGGAAATCTACTTGAATTGGTGAAATTGCAATCGCACAAAATTATTTTGCACAGTCTTTTATAGTTATCTTTGTTGGTAAATAAGATAGAATAAACTTTATTTAAATTCCCTTGCTACAGCAGCTCAATTACACAAAACAGATAAGAAAGAATACACATTAAATAGAATAGACAAATGTCATTATTATATATATATATATATATATATATATATATATATATATATATATATATATATATATATATATATGGAATAGAAAAATAAGAATAATAGTAGTAAAAAATAATACTGGTAATATGTACACTATGAACACCGATGTATGTACAGATGAATAAGAATATGAATATATACAGACAAGTAACACCTCCTTTATATACGGATATGTGACAGGGCATGCAACAAATAGTAATAAATGAATAAATAAACATTTATTTAGAATTTTATGCAGAATTACAATACGTTTATACAGAATTTTATGTATGTGTTGGCTAATGTTGCAAAAAACAGCTGGCACTGATACATTATTGTCACAATCTCCCCTGCAGATGGCGGTGTGGTGCGCGACGTGCATGGAGAGCCGGAAGGCACGCGACGTGCACAAATAAGAGTGAGTACATGCTCGTGGATTACGCAGGAACTAGGGGGACGTTGTTTACAATGGACACGTGCGGTTGTTTTGGTTTCTGTTCTGTCTCCTCCTTGTTTAGTCCAAAGGCGTTCCTCCTGGTGTGCCAAAGAACACTCCCCTCCAGTGGTGGTCCTGGTCCCTTGGGTAACCTGTCCTTCGCTGAACTAGGAAACTGAGCAGCCTCCACTGTAAATCAAACAAACGGAACCCCTACTTCGGCAGGAATGTAGCGCGGGGCGACGTCCTCGGTGGGGATGTAGCACGGGGCGACGTCCTCGGCGGGGCTGGAACGCGGGATGGATTCCTCAGCGGGGCAGGACAACGGGACGGATTCCTCGGCAGGGCAGGACAACGGAACAGCTTCATCCACAAGACAGGACAGCAAAGCGGCATCCTCAGCAGGACAGGGCAGTGGAACATCTTTCTCCACAGGACAGGGCAGCGGGGTGGCCTCCTCGGCAGGACAGCGGGGAGGCCTCCTCGGGAGGGCAGGGCAGCGGGGCAGCTTCCTCAGCAGCTGAGACCTCCCCGCGGGTTTCCAACTGGAGCTCTGAGGTCACCTCATTGGCGCCCCGAGGTCGCCTCGTTGACCTCGGGCTGGAGCGCTGGAGCTGAGACCTCCACGTGGGTCTCCAGCCGGAGCTCTGAGGTCGCCACGTTGACCTCAGGCGAGAGCTCTGAGGTCATCACATTGACCTCGGTCTGGAGCACCGGAGCTGAGACCTCCCCGTGGGTCTCCAGGTGGAGCTCTGAGGTCGCCACGTTGACCTCAGGCGGAAGCTCCGAGGTCATCACACTGACCCCGGGCTGGAGCTCCGGAGCTGAGACCTCCCTGTGAGACCTCCCCAGACCTCCCCATTTTAATGTTTAGACCTCAATTTATGTTTGACCTTTGTTCGAGAATTAAACGTATAGACGCCAAGTATATGTGAGCTATCTGGATGCTAGTGGTCGTGTTTTCGTGCCATGTGATTGTTCCACGCATGAACCTAGTTAAGTTCTGGTTGTAAATAAAGACATTCATCTGCAATTGCTTCCGCATTGAGTCCGTTTTGTAACAATTATGTTGTTATTGATGAGAGACAAACGGAATATTGCACAGTTCACAGTAAAGGATAAGCAATAGAGAGTAATAAATGAATAAATGGAATCTATATTGGCTGTATTTATGTTCAACGTAAGTTAATTGAACAGGGCTTTGGCTCTGTGCGTTGTGATGATGTCACATGATACATCTTGGACCAAATCTGCATAAAATCTGTGGTAATTTTGAAAAATTGCAAGCTCCTCCGAATATTGCAGAGTTTGCTCGATTTTGTATTCATTTCTGCAATCGCAAAATCATGAAATCCCAAAGGGACTGACATACATGCAAGAGGAATATGTCAGTTCAGGAAAACATACTTTTCAGTACTATATGGTAGAAAATGACAAAGTTTCACCATATGGAGGGTTTTCCCAGGCCACCACAGAAAAATACATACTATTTAGTCTAACATATTAGAAATTCAGGAAGTAGGAAGTCATATAAATAAAATTGACAAAAAAATTAAGACTTTTAAGCCAATTATTTTGTTATGTATCTTTTATAATCTGAATACTGGAAGTGTTCCACAAATGTAAAATTACTGGAGATCCGAATCAAATAGTGATTTTCATATCAGTGCATTACTAGTTGCTACAGTACTATGAGCGATTATTCAAATGCCCTATCCATGAGATGTGAGGACAGTTTGAAATCAGATACCAGTATAATTATGAATGATGTAACATGAAACTACTGCCTTGGCCTCACATGTAAATTAATATTTCTTTTTATAATCGACTGCTTTATACAGCAACTTAGATTACTTACACTCTGGGCGCAAATATATCAGTTTCAAATTATGCTGTGAAACCCATATCATGAAGAAAAAGGTCAGTTAATTTCCTGGAGAATGTCAGATCTTACAATCTTTGCTCAGCTAGTGCTTTGCCGGAAATATCAAGTAAACGCGTGCATCTTCTCTTCTCCATATCTCTTTCTTTATCTTGTCTGAAAATGCCATAGAGTTCAAGGCAAAACAAAAGGAATGAGCCCTGGGAATACTTCTGTATGCGAGTTAATTTCATAAATTGATACAGTGATACTTGAAACTGGCCTGAGGGCTAATATCTAAAGAGCAACCATAAAAGAGTAACTTCTAAAACGTGTCCTCCTCAGACTGTTAAACTGTTTAGATCTGATGTTTTGACTTACTATTTACCAGCCCAATGTTTCAAACTACCCCCAGGTTAAGAACCACTGGTCTAGTACAAGTTATCACTTACAAAAAAGCAGAAATGCTGCCTTTTTCTACCCAATAAATGGGAGGTGTGCCAATCAACATATAAATCTAGAATGATACAGGCGTTTTGAATGCTCTGATATTAACGGACACCACCTGAAGCCCCGTCCCCTTCTCCGAACCTCACATGCTATCGACCAGACTCATTGGGCACCCATGCCTTCAGTCAAGGTAAATGGAGAATGTTTTTAATTCATTAATGTCAAATAAAATCTAACAATGTATGTTTGGCACATAGCAAAGTATCCTGCACTGATGAATGCTCAGACCTGTTCAAACACTGGGCCACAGAACAGTGAAAGTGTCGGCCATGTAGACATTAAACAACAAATTGTGAAAGGATGATTGGAAAAGATGTAAGAAAAAAATGTATATTACTCATTACTGGAGAATCATGTAAAAATCCACCATCCAGTTAAGTTTTTTGCAACTGCCACTGCCGGCTAGCATTTCCCGACTGCATAATATTATTATGCCTTCCCATACTCTCCTTATCAAATCAAATTTCAATTTTTTTTTTTATTTGTCACATACATAACCATACAGTGAGGGAAAAAAGTATTTGATCCCCTGCTGATTTTGTACGTTTGCCCACTGACAAAGAAATGATCAGTCTATAATTTTAATGGTAGTTGTATTTGAACAGTGAGAGACAGAATAACAACAAAAAAATCCAGAAAAACGCATGTCAAAAATTTTATAAATTAATTTGCATTTTAATGAGGGAAATAAGTATTTGACCCCTCTGCAAAACATGACTTAGTACTTGGTTTAAAAACCCTTGTTGGCAATCACAGAGGTCAGACGTTTCTTGTAGTTGGCCACCAGGTTTGCACACATCTCAGGAGCGATTTTGTCCCACTCCTCTTTGCAGATCTTCTCCAAATCATTAAGGTTTCGAGGCTGACGTTTGGCAACTCGAACCTTCAGCTCTCTCCACAGATTTTCTATGGGATTAAGGTCTGGAGACTGGCTAGGTCACTCCAGGACCTTAATGTGCTTCTTCTTGAGCCACTCCTTTGTTGCCTTGGCCGTGTGTTTTGGGTCATTGTCATGCTGGAATACCCATCCACGACCCATTTTCAATGCCCTGGCTGAGGGAAGGAGGTTTTCACCCAAGATTTGACGGTACATGGCCCCGTCCATCGTCCCTTTGATGCGGTGAAGTTGTCCTGTCCCCTTAGCAGAAAAAAACCCCCAAAGCATAATGTTTCCACCTCCATGTTTGACGGTGAGGATGGTGTTCTTGGGGTCATAGGCAGCATTCCTCCTCCTCCAAACACGGCGAGTTGAGTTGATGCCAAAGAGCTCCATTTTGGTCTCATCTGATCTCAACACTTTCACCCAGTTGTCCTCTGAATCATTCAGATGTTCATTGGCAGACTTCAGACGGGCATGTATATGTGCTTTCTTGAGCAGCGGACCTTGCGCGCGCTGCAGAATTTCAGTCCTTCACGGCGTAGTGTGTTACCAATTGTTTTCTTGGTGACTATGGTCCCAGCTGCCTTGAGATCATTGACAAGATCCTCCCGTGTAGTTCTGGGCTGATTCCTCACTGTTCTCATGATCAATGCAACTCCACGAGGTGAGATCTTGCATGGAGCCCCAGGCCGAGGGAGATCGACAGTTCTTTTGTGCTTCTTCCATTTGCGAATAATCGCACCAACTGTTGTCCCCTTCTCACCAAGCTGCTTGGCAATGGTCTTGTAGCCCATTCCAGACTTGTGTAGGTCTACAATCTTGTCCCTGACATCCTTGGAGAGCTCTTTGGTCTTGGCCATGGTGGAGAGTTTGGAATCTGATTGATTGATTGCTTCTGTGGACAGGTGTCTTTTATACAGGTAACAAACTGATATTAGGAGCACTCCCTTTAAGAGTGTGCTCCTAATCTCAGTTCGTTACCTGTATAAAAGACACCTGGGAGCCAGAAATCTTTCTGATTGAGCGGGGGTCAAATACTTTTTTCCCTCATTAAAATGCAAATTAATTTATAAAATTTTTGACATCCGTTTTTCTGATTTTTTTGTTGTTATTCTGTCTCTCACTGTTCAAATACAACTACCATTAAAATTATAGACTGATCATTTCTTTGTCAGTGGGCAAACGTACAAAATCAGCAGGGGATCAAATACTTTTTTCCCTCACTGTACATACTATGAAATGCAGTGAAATGCTTACTATGACTACACAATTATATAAAAGAGAATAAAAATAAAATAAAATATAATAAAGATAAAAAATATAATAAATAAAAAGAATATCATCTAATGGAGAATAAAGAATAAAAGTAGAAAATATGAATAGAATTTTGTTTACAATTTGGAATATAATATAAAAATTACAAAACTGAAAAAGAAAAAAAAATACAATTCTAATATACTAAATGGAATAGAAAAAATATACATGTGCAATTTGAGGTGTGTATGTATGGAATGCAAAATATGGTGTGTGCGAATATAAAGATATAAAAATGTAATAACAGGCAGGATGAAGTAGTGGATGTTGTATGTGTAAATCCAGTTCTAGTCCTTGGTGTTCCCCTGGTTGAGGGCCTGAATCGACTGCAGGGAAAAGCTCCTCCTCATTCTCTCTGTGTTGGCCTTCAGAGAATGGAAACGTTTCCCTGACTGTAACAGAGAGAACAGTCCATTGTTGGGAGGTCCTTCATTATCTTCCTGGCCTTTGTCCAGTACTGCTTGTTGTAGATGGACTACAGGTAAGGGATGATACCCTCAGCTATTTGCACCACCCTCTGGAGAGCTCGTCAGTCTTGCATGGTGCGATTCCCAAACCAGGCTGTAATGTTTCCTGTTTGGATGCTCTCAATGGTGTAGGTTTAAAAGTTCCTGAGCACTTTAGAGGGCAGTTTAAAGTCTTTCAAGCACCTGACGTGGAAAAGATGCTGACGAGCCATCTTCATCAGCGTGTTGATGTTACAGGACCATGTCAGGTCCCGTGTGATGTTGACATCAAGGTAACGGAAACTATCCGCACACTCCACTGGAGTCCTGTTGCTCTTGAGTGGATGGTAGCTCCTCTCCTGCTTTGTGCTGAAGTCCACCAGCTCCTTTGGCTTGCTGATGTTCAGGAGGAGATTGTTCTCCTGGCACCAGTTCTCAAGGCTCTTAAATCACCTCTAAATAGGCCATCTCGTCGTTATTGGAGATCAGGCCCAACACAACAGTGTCATCAGAGAACTTAATAATAGTGGAAGAGTTGGAAGTGGCCACACAGTCATAGAAGTACAGGGAGTACAGCAGGGGGCTCAATACACATCCCTGGGGGCCACCAGTGCTGAGGGTGAGGAGGGTGAGACATGTTTGCCCACCCTAACTGCATGTGGTCTGTCCGTCAGGAAGTTGGAGATCCACTAGCACAGAGACGGTCTCAGTCCCAAGTCCTCCAGCTTGGTGGTGAGTTTGGAGGGAACTATAGTGTAAAATGCTGAGCTGTAGTCAACAAACAACATTTTGACATAATTTCCCTTCCTGGAGCCCAGACGGCACAGAGAAGTGTGGAGGAGATATGTGAAGGCATCATCTGTGGAGCAATTTGGGCGGTATGCAAATTGTACTGGATCCTAAGTCTCTGACCAGTCTTTCAAAGAACTTCATCACAACAGATGTCAAGGCGACAGGACGATAGTTGTTGAGGCAGGGGGGCTGGGATTTTTTTGGGACAGGAATGATGGCGGACTGCTTGAAGCACGTAGGGATTACTGACTGTTCCAGGGAGAGGTTGAATCTCTCTGTGAACACCAGTGCTAGCTGGTCAGCACAGGCTCTAAGGACCCAATCTGTGATGCTGTCTGACAGCCATCCTCACATCATGCTCAGACATGATGAAATTATTTTCCACTATGGCATTCTTCGTCTGCATGCAGTCATTCACGCTGACTGTGTTGGTAGTGCTGTTTGCTGCAGCCTTGAAAAGGCTGCCACAAGTCCCTGCCACAGGTTTCTAGTGCTACCTTGTTGGAACTGTGTCTCTAGTTTCCGTCCAAAGCACCGCTATGCCTCCTTCAATGCTCTGCGCACGTTGTAGGACATAGCCTTATATTCGTCCATGTACCCGGCAGCGAGCCCTGTGTTATAGGCCATAGTGTAAGATCTCAGAGCATCGCGGATGTTTTTATCTACCCACAACTTCTGGTAGAGAAATGTTCTGACTGTTTTTTTTTCTGGACTGTATCATTTGTTAGTTTCCTGATAAATCCCACAACCGCTTTCATAAACAATTTGACATAGTCAGAGCTATGCCAGATCATGTCCCAATCTGCATCATCTAGCGCATCTTGCAGCGTGGTCACCGACTGGTCCGTCCAACCTCCCTCTGAACCGGGAGTTGTGATTTGCCGGTTTATATGATGGTGGAAGATGGTGGTGACAATGGAAGATGGCGGCGTGGTCCGATTTTCCAAATGGTGGATGAGCCTGTGCCTTGTAGCTATCTTTAAATGGGGTGTAGCAATGGTCCAGTTTTCTCTTGCCCCTTGTGGGGCAGGTGATGTGCTGGTGGAGGTTTGACACTGCATGTTTGAGGTTGGCTCTGTTAAAGTCCCCCGCTACAATGAGCGCAGTATCCCGGTGATTTGTCTGATGAATGGTGAGAGCATCATGAAGCTCACATAAAGCAGTGTCTGTGTCTGCCTGAAGTGGAATATAAACAGCGCTAACTATGACCAAGGTAAATTCCTGTGGAAGGTAGAAAGGGTGACATTTGATGGTCAATAGTTCCAGATTGGGTGTACAGGAGCGTGTTAATGGAACAATGTTTGCACTCTCACACCAGCTGCTGTTCACAATCAGATAAACTTCACCTCCCCTTGACTTCCCCGATTCTGTTGTTCTGTCTACGCGGTGAATGGAGAAGAACTCGGCCGACTGCATGGCGTGGTACAGAGCCGCTGGGTTCAGCCATGTTTCGGTGAAGCAGAGGAGGTTGCAGTCCTAAATATCCCCCTGGAACTTGATCCTGGCCCTGAGGTCATTTAGATTGTTCTCCAAAGATTGGACGTTGGCTAGCAGGATGTTAGGCAGGAGACTGCTTAGTGCTCCTGACTTCAGCTTGTTTCTCTCAGGGCCGCCAGTATGGGTCGCGTCCTTTGTTCCTTCTAAGGATCTCACTAGGCCAGGATGGCTCTGGTACTAAAGGCAACAACTGGTGATTGTTTTGTACACCAATAGAAATAACAGCATTTCTGTCGTAGTTAACAGTAGCTATGGTGAAAAGAAAAAGAGGTAGAAAGTAAGAAAGTTGTGGAAATTAAACAAAAGTATACAAAAAAGTGATGGAGCAGTCATGACGGTAGCCGACCCCACCGGAGCCATCTTGAAATTTTCTTCGATCTGAAATGATTAAATGCTCATTTTCCTGTCTTTCCTAAGCTATGGGGTCTGCAAAATTTGATCATTTATCACAATATTTAAAAATGGTAAATCGCAAGCATGGAAAATCAATATTGCCTAAGTTTACTCTAAACACTGAATCCTAAAAATAGATGCACATTAACAATACAGAACAAAATAACAATTCTTGAGAACTGACAATTCTTCAGTAAACAAAAAGGGGCTCTGATAACTGTGCTGAAAATTTATTCATATTTAATCAATGAATATTTAATCTCACAAAGTCAATGATTGATGCTTCTGTGCCTGGTGAGCAGACTTCTTTCTTTCATTAATTAACTAGGGTTGTTAATGTGTTAATAATGAGTCAACCCAATGAATTTAAAGCACACTATTTTCTATCAGAGCAGCTTGACATAACACCACACAGTCTCCACTGCTCTATTACAATGTCTCTGCAGAATAGTGCACGCCATTCAATGCTCTATCAGAGTTAACACAGTCCCGGATGCTCTCACACTGACATTACAGAACAGTGCACAGTCTCTAAGCACCATCAAAGCAACTCTACAGAAAGGTGCTCAGTCTCCAATGCTCCTGTTCTGTACGCTCACCAAAGGTAAGTATCTAAACAGACTCCAACACTAACAGTATCTCTACAGAACAGCTCAGCTGCAATGCTCTATTTCAGTGTCTCTCTCATTTTCATGAGCATGTTGAATGCAAAAATAAGGCAAAAAAAGGCAAATTTACATAATTGAATTCCATCCATATACCGATACCAGCTGTAAAAATTTACGCAATGCTTCTGCAACATCATCAAATGGAATCTTACAACTTAATTTTCTCCCTTTTCACTTTTGGGGGTAACCACACTTTGCTAACACTTTACTTGTGGTTGAGATACATGCAAAAGGGAAATATATTTAAATTCATACAAGCCTGTAGTTTTCAAAACTATATATACACACACTATACACCACACCATGTGAAGTGTTTTCCCAGGTCAACACACCCTTCACATTTTCTACTATATATAGTTCTGAAAATTACAAGCTTTTCTGAAATGAAATTGGTGCCTTATTTACACATATTTCAATCACAGATTACGTTCTAGCATTTTAAAGTTAAAAATGTACAAAATTACATTTAAATATGTGAAAAAATAAGTATACCCCATGGAAATTGTTCGCTTTTTTGACGTATTTGGACAAGCAAACATTTGATCATCTTTAAAACAGCTCCTATTAATAAAGATGTACTTGAACAAAAAAGGAACATTAGCGTTTTCAACCATTTATTCAACAGAACTATCAACAGATCTGATATTCTTATGTGGAAAATGTAAGTACACACTTGGCCCCAGAAGCTAGTATTGCCCCCTTTAGTAGAAATAACTTGTAGGCATTATCCACCTGGACAATTGCTGCTGGAATTTTTGACCATTCTTCCATGAAATTTTCTTTCAGTTGCAAAATGTTTAAGGGTTTTCTTGCATGTTCTGCCTGTTTAAAATCCCCCCATAACATTTTAATGGGATTCAAAGTCAGGCATTCACTAGGCCATTGCATAACTCTCAATTTCTTCTTTTGAGCCATTCCTTGCAGGATTTGCTAGTGTACTTAGGATCATTATCTTGTTGAAAGGTCCACGTTCGGTTGCACTTCAGCTTTCAGACAGATGGCCTCACACTATCTTCAAGAACTCTTTGATATGATGCAGAATTCATACTTGAATCAATGAATGCAAGCTGTCCAGTCCCTGAGGCAGCGAAACAACCCCGAACAATAACATTTCTACCACCGTGCTTCACAGTCAGTATGAGGTGCTTCTCCTGAAAAGCTGTCTTTGGTCTGTGCCAAACATGTCTGCTGTTACTGTGGCCAAACAACTCTATCTTTGATTCGTCTGTCCAGAGCACATTATTCCAAAATGCCTGGTCTTTGCCTATATGCTCACTGGCAAACTGTAGTCTTGCAAAGGCATTTTCCTGGTACGCCTCACATGCAGGTCAAATTTGTGCAATCTCTTTCTAATTGTAGAGGCATGCACTTTGACACCAATAGCTGCAAGACTTACTAGCAGATCCTGTGATTAAATTTTGGGGTTCTTGGAGACTTCTTTTTGCATCAGACGGTCTGGTCTTTGGGGTGCAGTTGCTGTGACGCCCAATCCTAGACAAATTTGCAGTCGTATTTTTTAAATATCTTTTTAAATCCTTTGCCAGACTCATAGGCACCCACAACCTTTTATTCTGAAGGTCTTATAGAACTCTTTAGATCTTGGTATAGGGAACACCAAACACTAGATATGAGAGGAGTATAAATAAGACAGGTTCCACCTGCACTCCCTAAGCAGGTTCTAATCACTGGCACCTGATCTTGAACACCTGACTCAGATTATGGATTTGAAAGTGTGATAAATGTAGGCGTGTACTTACTTTTTCCATGTGACTAATGTTTTTTTTGGTCATTTAAATTGTGAAAATTACTACAAAATGTCAATTTTATGTGTCCTTTGGTAGAGTGGATCACATTTATTAATAGGCACTGTTTCAAAGACTGTTTCAAAATGTTTCCTTGTCCAAACATGGGGTGTACTTATTTCTTCACATGACTGTATTTGATTCCACTCCCATTCCACTGAAAGATGCCCCACCTACCTCTAAATTTATAACTTATTCTACATATGGGGGAAAAAACATTAATGCCAAAATGTAAAGACTTATACCTTTATAGTGAGGGTCAATTATATTAAGTATATGAAATAACAAAAACAAAACATCTTTATGATGACTTCTTATTAGGTCACTTATATTCTTTTTTTGGTCCACTGTCATCAGTACAGAGCGTGTAATCTCTCCGATGTTTTTTTGATGATGAAGTGATGGTGCAGGAGCATTACAGATGTTTTTACAGCTGATATCTGATTATAAACTGAGCTGATTATGATTATGTCCATTTTGCTCTTGCAGGTAACTACCCAACAACTTGATCAAAGCTTGGCATCCATTCTGTGAGGAAAGTGAGTTTCATAGCATTGTCTCTGTGTCTCAATTCTGAAGGTCTCTGGTTTGTGTCACGATGTACTGGAACCACATTGTTTTGTGTTCTTGGTATGTGTTGTTTTGAGCATCCTAATCACCCCATCTTTCGCCCTCACTACCTCTCTTGGTTCTTCTTCTTTGCCTCTGGTACAAACCTACATAATAGATGTTCTGATTTTATCTTTAACCTGTTTCAATTGACATTTATCATTCTTTATCAATATTTCTGTGTATAATATACTATGCTTCTGTATCATTAAACTAAGAAGCTTTCATTGAACGATTGTATCGATGTGACTTCTTCCCGAGCTCAGACGAGAGGAATCAGCCAGTGCAGGCTCCAAATTCTGGTTCTGTGACTGGTATCGGACAAGAACTTAACAGCTAGCAAGGCTTTAGACATCTTAAGGCAGAGTGACTGTTTTACCACTGCCTTTAAAACTGCCTTCTTATCTGAGGTGAGCTTAAGAGGCAGATAGTCAAGGCAAGTAGACCGTATTATTAGAAATAATAAATTAGAACGTAGCCTAAAGAAAAACATTTCCACCATGTTTTTGTAAAATTATTCATAAAATTATTTAAATAAAATATAATAATAATAATAATAATAATAATAATAATAATAATAATAATAATTTCTATGTCATTTTTGGCTTTTCATCAGAATTCAGCCACAGTGACAACTGATAGGTTTTCCTAGGCCATCGTGCAGTTGATGTAACACTTTCTTCCCCATTTTTAATTTCCAATAGTGGGAAAACTGCAATACATTGTTTAAAAAAAAAAAAAAAGTGCCAGGTTAAAAAAGTGTGTTAGTGCCAGGTTAACAACTACCTGATGTACATAACGAACAGCTGGAAAATACTCATACATTTAAGGGTTAAATAATAAACACAAACTTTAATATAACAGGTACTTAAAAACCTTCTGGGCTGCCTAGCGTATTAAATTTCCTCTTTTTTATTGGACTAAAATATTTCTTTATTAATATAATTGAAGTGATTTTCCATGAAGTGCTTTGTACATAAACCAGTACCATCTACTGCTTTATATTACACTGAAAGCTCACCTTTATATTGGAGAACCACAGGTCATTTTCATGAAGTGTAGCCACATAGATGCAACACAGCAGGCCCAGACTAACTCCTACTATAGAACCGATGATAACACACAACACCGTCCACCATGATGTGCCTTCTGAAATCACAAATATAATTACATCATGATACTGCCCCATGCTACATTAAATGCTTAGACACTGCTATTTAAAATCAGGAAAATGACACTGACCAAAAGTTGTTTTATCTAAGTTACCAGCTGCATGCTCACACCGCTGACTCCGAGGTTCAAGACCCACTTCCTTCACTTTACTGCTTTTTCTCTGTCTTAGGGCAGTCATGTTTGAAAACAGATCCTGGAACACACACAGAGACGGAGGCTTCTTATAACAGACCCATGATAAATATCCTGAAAAGTGAACAACAATTTCATTTTATAAATAATGCACTTACTTTCACAAGGGGTTTCTTTCATATTCTACAATACAAAACTACAACTGATACTGCCATGCTTCTATTTGTTTTAACTTTTTAAAATGCTTTCCCTATACTTTTTTCCTCAAATGTTTCATTTCATAAAAAATGTGAAAAGAGAAGTCACACTACTCCTTTCAACCATACTTATGCAGATTCAATTTTAAAACATGGAACAACAAGGTGGACAATGTGAAGTTTGTCAGAACACCCTCTTGTCCCTGATATTGATATATACTCTTATGTTGTCAAATAATCAAACATTATTTAAGGTCTCATCTCAAGATAACTTGATGTATTGATACAGGCCAGTAAACCCTATAAATAAATAAATAAATAAATAAATAATTTATATATATATATATATATATATATATATATATATATATATATATATATATATATATATATATATATATATATATAAAAAAAATAAGAATAAAAGAAACATCCTATCACATTCTGCTTTTATCTCCAGCAAATTTCTTAACATGTGTAAATATTTGTATTAGCATAAAAAGATTCAACATCTGAGACATAAACTGAACAAGTTTCACTGACATTTGATAAACAGAAATAAATAATAGTAATAATGAATGAAAATAATAGAATAATGAGTCCCTGAACAAAGTGGGAGTCAATATTAAAAGTAACAAAAGTAAGTAAATATCAAAAGTAAGTCAGTATCTGGTGTGGCCAGCAGCTGCTTTAAGTACTACAGTGCATCGCATCCTCATGGACTACACCAGCTTTGTCAGTTCTTGCTGTGAGATGTTGCTCCACTCTTCTACCAAGGTATTTGCAAGTTCTCAATCATGTCTGGGGGGCACACATGGCTACCCGTGGTTTGCCACCGCAAGGAAGATCAGCTGTTCTTCCTGTCTCCCTGTAGCACCATCTTACGCGTCTTACATTACGGACATTGCAGTTTATTGCTCTGCACACATCTGCAGTCCTCATGCCTCCCTGCAGAAGGCCTAAGGCACGTTCACGCAGGTGAGCAGGAACCCTAGACATCTTTCTTCTGGTGTTTTTCAGAGTGACTAGAAAGGTCTCTTTGGTGTACAAAGTTATTGTAACTGTGACCTTAATTGCCTACCACCTATAAACATAAATACAAATACACACACACACACACACACACACACACACACACACACACACCCCTAATGAAAAATCAAGCCATTTTTGAGCAGACATTAGATACTGTCAAGAATCCGATACAACTCTTCAGCTCACATCACAGCTGCTGGATTTTTATTGGGCAAATTATTGGGTATTATTAGTATTTCATAACTGTTAGCATTTTGTAAATATGTAAATAGTTTGACATGGTTTTGTAAATAAGTATAGCTTGTGGTGCCATAACTAAAAGGACATCTTTTTATAAGAAAGAAATTTTTCTTATTATTATTTTCTATTCTGCTAAAACTCTTTCTATTCTGTCTTCAGAAATTCTTTATTCTTCATGTAACACGTTTTTGATATGCAAATAATCACAACGATGAACTGAATATGCAGATCAGTCTGTGGCGTCATCAGGCGCCTTCAGCATGCATTAGCTACCTTCCCCTGAAAAGAGTTTTCAATAGCAGAAAGCACAGTGTACAACATCCAGCACAACCCAGAGATCCACAATGCACTGAAATGGATGTTGAACTCCCATAATGCACTTTTCAGAAAAGAATAAACACTAATGATGCAATCTGAAGCGCATAATGAGTCAATGAACTCGGGGTTAACAGGAAAATTGGAAAGCAACTTCAAACAATATACATGTGTTATTCTGCTTGCAAATAAAGACCGTTATCCTGAAGCTATGGCTTGTCTTTTAGCGGCTACATGCGATTTATAGCTGATGCGTTGTTTTACAAAGCAACCTGCTTCTAAATATGATGCAAAAGCTGACACCCAGTGCCACATCACTGCAAGCAGGGAGATATGAGATATATATATCATATCATATGTGTATGCGCGCATCTCTGTGATTGTGTTTCCCATTCATCCGCAGGCCTTTTTCACCGCACCGCTCTTTCCTGCTCACGCCGCCGCTAGAACTACATCGAATCCCCGCATGACTATCACAGTTGCTACCGCGCCTTTGGGTGTCCCAGCTTTCGCATGCAATTGAATCGGTTAAAATAATGATACAATTCGCCTGCGAGTTCGCGTCTCACCCTGTTCCTCTGAGCTCGGGGTAGGTTGTCGGATATCTGGTAACGCCTCCTCGTTTCGCAGGGCTGTGAGTCTGAGACAGAAGCAAGCAGCCGGAATGATCTTAAGTGCAACGCGTCTTCTCTTCGCTCCTAACGATGATCAAACTCCATTATGCGCAGGTTATCATGCCTGAAGTGTCCGATTGACGCTGTGTTTGTTTCCCTCCTCGGTGAACCGAGCTCGTACAATAGCGCAGCGCCACGTGGAAACACACAAGGGACGGTTCACAAGCGTCCCATAAGAAAAGCCAGACTTAATCAAAGAGGAAATGAAAATGAAGTCTTGGTTTAAAAACAAATAAATAAATACTTAAATGCTCTCTTGTTGCGTATCTGTGGTTTTACTCGAAATGTCATACTTCCTATATATACACGCAAGATACTGCTGAATATATACTCTCATTTTACTTTGCTACATATATACTAAGACAAATAGCGAGAGCATAGCATATGTCATATCAGTTAGTATTAAAGGAGTGTGTATGTATGTTAGTATGAAGTATTAATTACTTAAATAGTAGTCTATGGCATTTTAACATAATATTAAGAGCTATTCTATGTTGACATACTATTTAGTATGGTAGTTTGGGTGTAACCATGGCAACCCTTGAGAACACGACTATTAGTGGCAGTCTATATGAGTACATACTACTGAGTACTTTAGTATGAGAGTTTAGCTGTAGCCATAGCGACCTGTGAGAAAGCGACCACTGTTAGCGGGCTCTTCTCATACTTAATATAAGCTTAATTTGGATTAAGTGAGCAATATTTTCATGTTGTACCCCGAGCTGGTAGTTTATTAGTTATTAAATCTGTGTTTGTAGTCTCTATAACAAGTGTCTTATTTCCACAGGAGCCTACAGCTTCCCTCAATACGGTTTACTGCATGTTTACAATTCATACTTAGCTGCTAGTTCTCCAGACAGGACGTTTTCAAGCATTCAAAACATATCACTAGTCCATTTTCAAGATAAAGTAGACATTACTGAGACACTGTAGTCAATTCAGTTTCTCTTAATGAAAAAGTTTCAGTGGTCAAGGCCAAGTCTAAATGTCTTTATTTATGCATTTCAGGTAGGTAAGAGTGAACATGTTTGCATGGGAGGCGTTTGAAGCTAGGTTTGTGGTATTTTGTGTAGACTGGGATATAATCTGTGACCCTTTAAAAAACTTTAACAGAATCGGCGTCCATGATATCAGTTGACATCCATAATAAACCACCTGAAGACAAAAGAAAGCTATTTTTTGTGTGTGTTTTTTTTTAAAGTAGACATTGACTATATGTCCTGAGGCTTGCTGGAAAGACATGGTCTACTTGGTTTTGATGTCCTTTTTTCCATCCATCTATCTACAGTGATTTACATTTACATATATTCATTTAGCAGACACTTTTATCCAAAGTGACTTACAAATGTGGAAATACAAGCAAACGATATATCAAGCGGAGAACAATACAAGTAGTGCTACATTACAAGATCTTTTAATTGAGTTCTAGAAAGCAAAATGCACAGAGTAGAGGTGTAAATGGGGTTGGCATTTTAGGGGTTAGTTAGGTGTTCACGGAAGAGGTGGGTCTTTAGCTGTTCTTTGAAGATAGTGACAGATTCTGCTGTCCGGATTGAAGTTGGAAGTTCATTCCACCTCTGAGGGACGGTTAGTTTGAAGGTTCTGAAAAGGGACCTTGGCCACAGTGAGTAGGCTCTACTAAGCGTCAGTCGTTAATCGATCGCAGATTGCATCAGGGAACGTAAGCCTTCAGGAGAGTGTTGAGGTAGGGTGGTGCTGTTCCAGACAAGGTGTTGTATGTGAGCATCAAGGCCTTGAATTTGATACGGCAGGCTACAGGAAGCCAGTGGAGGGAGATGAAGGGGGGTGTAACATGGGTCCTTTTGGTCTGGTTGAAGATGAGGAATGCTGCTGCATTCTGAATCATCTGAAGGGGTTTGATGGAGCTGGCTGGGAGGCCCGAGAGTAGTGCATTGCAGTAGTCCAGTATTGATATGACAAGAGCCTGGACTAGTAGCTGTATAGCCTGTTCGGTGAGAGAGAGTCTGATGTTCTTGATGTTATACAGAATGAGCCTACAGGACTGTGCAGTTGTTGAAATGTGGTCTGTAAAGGTCAAGCTGTCATCAAAAATCGCCCCAAGGTTCCTGGCTGTCCTGAGTGTGGTTGAGCCGAGCTGATTGTTTTATCCTAGGCATGGTCATGTTGATTCCGGGGCTTATCCAGGGAATACCGGATCAAGATTGGACTACATTCTACATAGAAACCCAGCCTATCTCAGATGACAGTGCACGCATTTGGAGTAGCTATGCCACCTACCATTGTGTTTTTGGGTGGTAGGAGGAGACCAGAGAACCTGGAGGAAAACCACACAGACACGGCAAAACATGCAAATCTCTAGACACACAGTATCCTGAGCTGCGGATTGAACCAGGGTCCCTGGTGCTGTGAGGTGACAATGCTATCCACTGCACCAATGTACAACTACAACCCTTCCTTTATTCAACTGATGAAAACTACACACTGTTCATGCTGTACATGTTACCAGATCCAGTTTTCTGAGTGAGTTTCTGAACGGAAAAACCCCTTTGTTGGGTCTACATTTAATTATCACACTGTACTGAGTGAGTCTAGAGAAATTGGACAAGTATAGTAGTACGCAGTAACACAGTCAATGTCCCAACCCCCCAGGTAGAGAGTAGTACTGCATACATGAATAAAACGTGCTCGAACACAGTAGTTTGAATTTTGATCAAATCTTGCATAGGCTTTTAATTTGGTCATGGCTGTGATGATGATGGTAGTTACAATGATAATAAAAAAAACAGTAGTGACATACATTTACAGCGTCATACTTCAAAAATATAATACCCTATCCTTGGTAGGAAAAATTGCACAATTTAGTGAATCAGTTGGAGGCGCTACTTAAGTACTTGCCAAACACAGATTGCTCCTTGCCAACTGTTGCCATGGTAGACACGACAGCAACACACCATTACTGAAACGGAGCACTTTTACCTGTCAGAATAAATGCACATTGAATATTTTAATTAAAAGATTCCACTTGAAAGCTTATGAGACTCATCCTTATCTTCAAGTGAAAGAAGCACCTCAAGCAACAGCTGCACGCGTCCTGAAAACAGTGGTATGAGACAGGATTTATTATCTTGGTAAAAAAAAAAATATATATATATATATATATATATATATATATATATATATATATATATATATATATATATATATTGTAAATTGTCCTAAAGCATAGTTTCTAATCTAATAGTTTAGCATCCACTACAGAAATGACGCAATTATCAACAAGTTTGTTGTTGGAATTTGATTATATAGAAAATGCTGAATTGAATTGCTTATCTTTGGTGGACCAGCTAATGAGAAAAGATAATGTTAATAATTCAGGAATTCTGGCTGTAGTAGAGGATGGCAGCTTAAACCCTAAGGGTAATACATTGGCTGTGAGCTGTGCAACGCCTTTGTTGACTATGTGAGTAACTTTCAAGCAAACTTGTCTACTCTCATTCTGTTTTTAGACGCATCTAGAACAAGCCGTCCAACCGAAAACAGCAACACCACATCTCTCCCTGTGGAATCGATTGAAGAGAAACCTGAGGAAATATACACTTTAGGTAAAGGAGGCTTCTCATGTTACACACAATTTATGCAAGAGAATTCAGAAACCATTTCTTCTTAGTGTGTGCAGATATTTTTGTATATCTTTCAAGCTGATCATAGGAAAAATATGTATGAATTGTTATGAGTGAGAGTGATTCTGTTGCAGAATATGTGATTGAATCCAGAAGAAAAGCTAGTGAAGCTTCCCAAGACTACTAGTGAAATAGATCAGTTTGTTTAATAAGATTAATAATAAACAATAAATGTTTTCCCTTTTTTTTCCATATCCAAAGGAAAGCAGAGGAAAGAGCTATAGTAGCGTATTGGGATCCACACCCAGAAAAATGAGCAACACTTGGATTATTAAAGAAAAGCTGGAGCAGATCAAGGCAGAAATGCAGAGACTTTCAGAACGGCATGCTCTCACTCGCCCTGAACGGTCAGACATTAATATCTCAACAGTTCTCTACCACTGTACAGAGATTTGGTGAACATACAGATAAAGGAAATTAATCAGTTAATAATATTTGAGCTTTATGGACAAATTAAGATGCATTGAATATTATTTGTGACGTACAAATGCTTTTCTTAGTTATTTTCTAATCATTATTAATATTCTGAACTGCAGTATAACAGTATACCGATATGATAATAAAATCTAAAATACTTTTACCATGAAGATTAGTATAGTATACCAGTATAAAACATTTAAAAAAAAATCCATTTACATTAACAAAAGAGTAGACCACTTTTTAAAGAACTAAAAATTAAAATAAGACAAGTAGTATCTCTACATTGTTAAGTAAGCATACAAGAGTTTTTGTCTTGTTTTGGAATTTTGTTAAGAGCAGTCATATTAACAAGACTAAAGATATTCTAGCCATGTTCATAACAAAGTAATGTAAAATTTGCTTTGCTGGCAGAGTGCAATATGGCATTTATTTTTGTCGTCTTTGAAAATGTGAAAATTGTCACATTTCATTGGATATATTATATGTTACTGTATATATATATATATATATATATATATATATATATATATATATATATATATATATATATATCAATGTGCTTGTTTAAAAACAGTTGTTCTACATGGCTAATTCACAGGGTATACACATACATGTGTATGGCAGACACTAATTTAAACCTAAAATTGAACAGATTTTGTTAACAAAAAGAAAGAAAGAAAAACCCACAATTGTTGATACTGTGAAGCTTTCTGTAAAGTGATGTTTATTTAGCATTTATGGAAGGAACCTCTAGTGTTAGTATTTACAGTAATACTCACAAGTAATTCTTCAGCACAGAGGAGGTTTGATTTGCATTTATTTGTATTTTTTGGAAACAAGCTGCATTTCTTTTGTCTTATTAACAACAAAAAGAAAAAAGAAAGGCTGTTGAGGGCATGAATGCTATAACATAAGTGATAACAGGAACTAACTTGTTTTTTTTTTTGTGGACTTTCCACAAGATTAATTTGAACTATAAATGGGCAAAAAAAAGTATGTCATCCTTTATTATTTAAAAGATTGCAATTTTTGGCAAATTGCCATGGTATAAGAGGATAAAACATTTCCAGACATGCTGTTATTGAAAAAGAATCAACTTCAGGGTGGAAACAGTAACTCCGCTTTGCGACGGGGTATTACACCACCATTGTTGCTTATTTTCCCATAACAGCATGCTTCATCATGATTTATTCATTACGTCTCTGATAAACCCACAACTTTCATTACAGTTGGTGTGAGAAGTGTGAAAGAAATTCTGATGTTCAAAAATAGCAGTAGACTCATTGCTGGTAAACATACCCCTGAAATAGAGCACAATATTTTTGGGGGTTCTTGTCTCAGTGCTTCATCTCCAGCTTCAAACACACTCTGCATGTATTTTGTGCAGGAAAGCGTATCATCCTTTTGTGTGGAACAGCCTGAGTCCTTACAGAGACACCACAGAGATTGACTATCTGATCGTCATGGTGAGAGCCTGCAGCTTCACTGCCACACTTATCAGAATTAGTCTGGTCTCTCAGCAGCCTCGGTATATTGGTATATATGTTTTCGGCATATATATTAATATTACTTTTATAATATAAAAGTAATATTTATATTATATAAAGATTAATTAAATATTATATAAAGATATATAATGTTTAATTAGTGTAGCGATTGTATACTTTATTTTCAGAAATTCATAGGGTTGATATTTCTTTATTTTTTTTTACTCATGCATGGCTTAAAGGGAAAATGCACATGCTGTATTATTGTGGAAAATGCATGTTGGTGAACGTAAAGGCAGGCCTGGATGATAAAGAATAACTATCAGACATCAGAATGGTTTAGCCAAAACTCAACAAACAATTTAAAATAAAAAATGAAACAATTTTCTACTTACTTAAACTGTGCTTATTCAGCCGAGACGTGCCCAAGTCTTCATAAAGTTGTACCAAATGATACCATCTGCTATGTAAGCTACATATTCTCATTTTTAAATAATTTTTTTAGAGGTGTTTTTCACTGCTCATTTAATGCATTTCAAACAAATCTCTATATAGATCTCGCCTTCAAATGTGCCTTCGGTCAGCTTTCCATCAATCTACTCATCCTTCACATGATCAGGCTGTTGATCGAGTGTTGTGTTCTTAGATGTGCTTTGTTTTTCAGGCCTCTGTCCATCATACCCGGAATCGAAGAGCTTCAGTAAGAACTGTCCATCTGTCACACTGACACATCCTGTCCATTCATTTGATGAATATTGGACATTTATGATTTTCACACTGACAAACATAATGAGGAAAGTAATGTATTTATAATTTTACACAGCTAATGAACAATTAATGTGCTAAAGCCTACACAAAACTCCTCTTTATTCGATTTAATGACATTACTGTTTGGGCATACATTATGACTGGCCTTTCAGTATTTGTCTGGCAATATATTCTTCTTTTAGTCTTTTACAAGCTTTTAATGTTTTACAAGCTCCAGCACTGATCACACAGAGTACGTCACAGAGACGCACTGAACATCCCACTGGCAAATAAGATTAAAAAGAATGACTGTGATATAATTTATTGTGTCCTTCATGTAAGTCCCAATCATTTTTAAAATTCAAGCATGTTGGATCATGCTGCTTGAAGACAGAGTTCATAAAACGCCTAAAGAGCATCTTTTAGATATGCATATGTGCCATTGTGTGTGAAACCGCTTTGAAATTCTTAGATGTTCAACACAGAAACTGATGAAAGAGAAAGATGTGTGCATCCACATGGTTGGGAGAGAAGTATTAAAAGAATGCTGCAGCCGGTATGAAAGGGTTTAAGATTATCAAAGAGATTTAGGAGAATAAATTGGCAGGCAGTTCACTGGCGTGAGGGATTATGGCGCAAGAAAAGTGTAAATGTTTAATGGCTTGCACTCTCTCACTATTTTTTTTTTTTTTTACATTTATTTATTCTTGGAAGGCACTCATGTGTCTGGCTTTAGTTCCTGATAAGCCCAAAGGAGAAAGTAGGTTGCAGCCTTTTTTTCCTCATTCCAAACACTATCACTTTCTGGAGACATTTGGATGGGGGAAGTAAGAGATTTAAAGCACAAGGCTTATTAAAGTTAAGCTACTACGTTTTCCAGTGGACTTGAGTGCAATTCTTAAACCCGTGATATAAAATGGTGTCTGTTTTTCTCTCCGTCCACTTACCCAAGCACAAAAACAAGTTTTTTTGGGCCTGTGTACAGAAAAATATGAGATTTGCATTTATCTGGTAAAAAGCATAAAATAGGCAAAAGAGCCACTTGACGCAAGTGTTCTCTCTTTTTTTCCCCTAAGTGATTCCCCCCCTTTGCAGTCATCTCTTGTTTTGCCTTGAACACTATTTTCATGAAGCTTTGAAAAGAAGCCCCCCCTCCTTTTTTTTTGCCAAAGCGCAATGCAATTCACCCCAGCTTATCACTATTCCTGCAGTCCAAGGTTATGGTATTTACTATTTGCATTAAATCCACCAAAGACTGCTTTAAATTTAAATACAGACTACTGACTTGACTTTGCCTCACATGTTATATAAAATACTGTGTTCAAATAATATGAAATTAACTCAACTGAAATAGCATTTGCTTATCATTAAAAGAGTTTAAATGTGATTCTAACCCGAAGTCGGTGTTGTTTTTTGGTGGCAATCAGAATAACGTGGGTCTAATGTAGGTGTTTTGCATAATGTGTTCAGTATGACTTTCATTTAAGGTTCAACAATAAACTATTTAAAAGCAAGTTGTACCTACAGTACTTTACTATAATTAAGGAACCATTAATCTATGACGTTGGATCTCAGTGGAGCAGGTAGCATTAGCACCTCACAACTTTGGGTTTCCTCACTCTTACCAAAAACATGGCAGTATGTGGATTGGGCAAGATAAACTCCTATTTCTGAATATATGTATATGTGTGTGTGTGTGTGTGTGTGTGTGTGTGTGTGTGTGTGTGTGTGTGTGTACATATATGTATGGTGCCCTGTCATGCACTGGCATCCCATTCAGGGTTTGTTCCAGGGATAAGCACCAGATCCACTGCAATCCTGACAAGGATTGAGTGACTTTACCGAAAGTGAGTGAGTATTGCATAAAAGATTATTCATATAACATTTAACAACATTTTTATATAATGTATTAATATTTAGTGACTAGGTTAACACATTACCTCAACTTTTATTTTTAATTTATTATTAAATTAATTTTTTTAGACCTCAGCTCCAGTCTTAAGGGCCTACTCTCCTGCTTTTTCAAGCTGCCTCTCTTACAGACAGGAAAAAAAAAAAATTGTAACTCAGTGACCTGGAGTTGATCGGACTAGTAGCTAGTATGCGACTCAGGTTCGATTCCTGGTCAGGGAACACAAACCAGTGCACTCTCAGTGCTGGGCCCAAGCTTGGAAAACAGAGGGGGTTGCGTTAGGAAGGGCATATGCAGATGGAGGGATCTGCTATGGTGACCACGAATGGGAGCAGCCGAAAGAGGAAAGAAAAAAAAATTAATGTATTTATTAAATAAGGAATAAAACATGATGGAATCAGCAGTTATAGGAATGTAATCAATGACAGGGTTGTGCGATGCAGCCTGACACAAATTTTCTATTACACGGCATCCTGAAGTATTTATTTATTAACGACACATCATACTTTATATGCATTTAGAGTTAATTTTAATGTTGTGGAATGTCTGTGAAACACCTAGGCTCTGTTATTACTTACCTTAGAATAGTTATAACATTCATTCCCTCACCTGCTTCTTTTTTTTCCCCCTTTCGAAGGTAATAAGACAATAAAAAAGCAGGTTTTGTTACCAAGAAACTACAAAGCGCAAAGACTTGAAGACTTTTCCGTGACAGAAAAATCTTTGCCTCTGACTGAAAAATCTTTGCCAGTAAAAGCTTTACCTCTGACTGTTCCAAAGTACCGTGATGCGATTTACTACAAAGAGCATCAGCAAGGCCTTTCTTACACTTTCTAAAATCCAACAGGGGTAGACTTCGAAAGTCGATCGGCTGGATAGAAGCACAATGAAGATGCTAAACTTTGCTCCGGTGTGAAATGAGAAAGTTAAACTCTGTGGATTTTACTCCTGGGGCTTCCGTTTTTTTTGTTTTTTTTTTGGCTGACCACCAAAAATAATGACACTTTCAGAAGGTTGACGTAATTGTTCAGTTTTTAATACCAAAAAATACAAGTCATAACATTTTACAGTCTATGAAGTGTAAATAAATAATCGAACAGAACACTAGGTTTGTGAAATATGGCCCTGCACGACCATTACAATATGAACTTGAAAAATAGTGCTGAAAGGCATTAACAATGTTAAAGTCTACTGTCCTCTTCATTTTGGCAGCATTATGATGATATGCTTTCCATTACCCAGGATTACAGTAAAACTGTTTATATACTTTGGCTAGGCAAAACTATATTATTTTTTTTTCCTGTAGTGTGTTTACAAGTTGCCTTAAAAATAGAAATTCTTTAAAAAAAATAAAATAAATAAAAATAAAAAAGGCCAAATTGTACAGTATATACACAGCCATAGATGTATAAAGCCATACTACAGTACCAAGTGTCAATACATTACAGAAATTATGAGAACAAAATCTTAGAATCAAGGCCTAATTCAGTCACAAGCATTTATGGGGCAACATTTGGCTTCAATTTAAAAGGGAACTAACCAGGAGTAAAAATGGAAGGCACATAACTGACTGAGCACCCATGTTCAGAGATATTTCAGGAAAAATAAATAAATAAATCACTTACGTGATGCATGGTATGTTTGCAGGTATGCGAGTTCAGTGGGTGCAGAATTGAAGCTAAATACGCAAATAATTGCAAAGCTTATGTGTGTTCCAAAAATAATACAAAACTAGCTATACTTTGCTTCCTCCATCTTCTCCTACAGTCTTTCCGGATTAATAAGCTGTTCCATTATTATCAAGAACTGCAAAAGAGCAAATTGCATCCTGAATGCATACACTCAACATCTGATTGCATCTACATCGCTTGACTGGATGTATGAGTGTTAAAATAAAAAGGTTTCCGAGAATCCCAGCTAAAGTCAAATTACTGTGATTAAAATGCACAATGAGCTCGAGTGATTGCATGCTCCATGTGCATACTAAGCCATTATCTTCCTGATGCATGCTCTTCCGTCTGTAAAGTAGGCTGAGATATTCATAATTCGCCGTGTTCGAGATATTCTTACATAAAATTACTTACTTTGCTTGGTACATTGTTCTCCCCAAATGCAATGTCAAAGCTCATGAATTTATGGATTTCATTTTTCTTAGCTGTTGACATGAAATCAATAAGAGTATGTAAATGATCTCTTGATGTGTGTATATAAGACTAATTGTTTTTTTTTTTTTTTTTTTTTTTTTTTTTTTAAAGTTGAAGTTTTTGGAAACATTTTGACCAGAGGTAGCCATCAATGTTTAAAAGTTCTATGAATACATTTTACATAAAAATAATCATTTGTGGCCTTTTAATCATAAAAATCACATCATAACTTTTAAATGTAAACTAAAAAAAAAAGAAAGAAAGAAGGAAATAGTCAAGTTTCTGTATTTGTTTAAATATAAAAGGAAGAACTTAGCATTACGCTATGTTACTAGTAAGACAATGGTGTCCTATGAAAGAAAACGGAAATATCTTTTAATAAATGTTACTTACGTTACAATATATCACCATATCCAATGCACAGGTCTTTAAATGTTTGTGCTATAATCCCCCGCAGTTAATGTATGACATTTTACTTGGTTTTTGCTGCAGTATTTGTCTTGGATGGAGTTTTTATTACCTGATTATTATTTTTTTGGACCAGTGACCATTAGAATGTCTTGTGACTATGTATTTAAACAGTACTAGCCGATAAACACACACTGACTTATCTGTAGGTTTAAGATACATTCCTGAAGTGATACTTGGTTCACTCCAAATGTGCTGAACAAAGTGTCGATAGCACCAAAAAAAAAAAAAACACAACAGATTTGCAACAATCCGCCCTCTTTCTGTGAGCATAACGGAAGGGTACATGCAAAGATATAAATTAGCGTGATAAATATTAACACAAAAATTGACAAACGAGAAGGTAATTAAACCTATACCTTTTCCTTTCTTCCCTTACCATGAAGACAATACCTCATACAATAAACAATACTGATAAATAATATTACAGTGAAGTAGAGAAGCTGCCATGTGGATGATTAACCATAATCTACTGTACATTTATACCATGTAGAAAAGTGACTTCATGAGGTATGAAATGCCATTCAGTCAAAAATATTCACCTATGATATTAAGTATTTCCTTGGTTAATTTTAAAAATCAGTCTGGTAACGTTTCAGAGGAAACGTTCGAATCCTGAATTATGCCTGAACCTTAATGACACAGAGGGGAAAAAAAAGAGGAAAAGGGGAGGAAGAAAAAAAAAGAGATACAATAAGAGTGCAGAGTGTCTGTATCTGTAAAGCAGTGTATCAAAAGCACTAAAGAAAAAAAAAGTGCAAAAAAAAAAAAAAAAAGAAAAGTTACTGGCTCTAATTTTAAGAAATTTACTGTATGTGTACACTGATTTTCCTCACTGTGTTGAGCTGGCCTCAGAAGCCTGGCTTCCCTGCTGCTCCTTGCTCAATACGATGCTGAAGATGTCATGCTCCTTCATGTGCTCCATCAGCTGTTCTTTACTGGTGGACTCAAAGCCACAGATGCAGCAGCAGAAGAGCAGCATGCAGTACTCCATACCTGCTGGCGGATGCCCGGTGCCTCCTTTCCTCACCGACACCTCCAGCGCTTTCGGGGCCGAAGGAGGCGACGCCTTCTCCTTCTGGCTAAGGACGATGTATGAGCGGTCTATGGAGGGATCTGGGCCTGATTTTGAAGGCACAACTGGAGACCTTTTGCCCGGGATAGAGAAATAGTGAGAGAAGCATGAAAACGAGTACGACTATGAAGGTTTTAAGTCAAAAAGATCATTCTACAAGTCTAACAGCTGAACTGAACTTTACAATTGCTGTCCTGATATCTCAGCTACATGATCATCATGAAAGATTATACAATATACCACAGCGCTGTTCCTCAAATTCTCAAATCTGACTGGTCAGAAGGTGATTCATTTTCTACAACAGTGGTTCGGTTTCATGATTTGGGTCCGTTTTGCTGCATGTGGTCCAGGACGACTTGCCATCAGCGATGAAACAATGAATTCTGAATTATACCAGCAAACTCTAAAGGAAAATATAAGGATATCTGTCCATGAACTGAATCTCAAGAGAAAGTGGGTTATGCAGCAAGAATGGTTAAAGAAGAACATAGTTAATGTTTTGGAATGGCTGTCAAAGTCCTGACCATAGAAATAGAAATGTCATGGAAAGACCTGAAGCAAGCAGTTCATGTGAGGAAACCCATCAACATCCCAGAGTTGAAGCTGTTCTGTACGGAGGAACAGGCTAAAATTCCTCCAAGCCGATGTGCAGGACTGATCAACAGTTACTGGAAACATTTATTTGCAGTTACTGCTGCACAAGGGGGTCACACCAGATACTGAATGCAAAGGTTCACATACTTTTGCCACTCACAGATATTGTAATATTGGATCATTTTTCTGAGTAAATAAATGACCAAGTCTAATATTTTTGTATCATTTGTTTAATTGTGTTCTCTTTATCTACTTTCAGGATTTGTGTGAAAATCTGAAGATGTTTTCGGTCATATTTATGCAGAAATTTAGAAAACTTTCAAGCACCACTGTATGTTATATCCCCTGGTCATAATCTGTTGTATTTATGTCAATATTATGTGTATATAGTTGAGCACAATTGTGTAAAAATCTGAACCAACCATAGATGAGGATTAAACAAAGTGACTTGTTAAATACAGCAGAGCAGGGCAATTCAACAGATGAGCCACATTGTTTTAAACAGCCACAAGCCAGCAAAATTGCTTCGTAGACTGGTGCAGGAAAACAATCTCACTGAAATGAGTCAAGCAAAGCAATCACTAAAAGATAAATGAATGAATGAGAGTTTCTGCTGTTTTATTGCCGTGTTACTTAGTCTTTTGTTCTGTCGCATTGCAGCATGCAGCAGGTGGAAATGGTATTAAGATACAGTTCTGTGCAAAAGTTTCAGGCAGATACAAAGAAATACTGTAGAGCAAAGATGTCTTCAAAATAACTAAATTAAATGTTTCTACATTTAAAAAAAAATACAGTAAAGAGCAGTAAACGGTAATAAATGAAGCAAAGTCAATATTTGGCGTGACAAAATTTTTAAAAATAAAAATAGTAGTCTCTGGTACAGTTAGTGCAGTTTTATAAGGAAATAAGCTGTGAGTTTTATTGAGCATCTTGGAGAACCAGTCATGGTTCTTCTGGAGACTTTGACTGTTGCACTTGCTTCTTATTTTTGCAACAAAACCCAGCAGCCTTCATTGTGTTTTTTTGTCTGAAAAGTGGTCTCTTACATAATATGCTGCTTTCTTTAGTGACATACAAACGTTTTTCTGTAACGTTTAATTTTGTGTTGGAAAACGAATGTTTGGAAATCGAACATGTTTTTTGTACTCAACTGATAATGTAGAAGTCATAAAATAAAAATCTATAACAAAGTTTTTACTAAAAAAAAATAGGGTGGCTAAAACTTTTGCACAGTACTGTATGTTCACACATACAGCGACTCGTAGTGATGAAGCAACTGGAGACCATTAATTTTCAACGGGAACCGCAGATTTCTGTTGACATGAGTGACAACGCCCACTGATAACTAGATGTGGGTGTGTCCAGCGACATGAGAAAGATGAGAAAAGTTTAACTTTATGCAAATTTGGAGCAACAAATTCCAATGGGAGCGCATGTGATCCGTGATTCACCATGCCACCTGCGATTCTGATTTGTTTAGTGGACCCAGACAGTCTGGCACTTGCGCAATAAAATAGATGGCTGAGATGGCAAAGAGCACACACTGCTTCTCCTTCATCTCGAAGGACATGCATTTATACCATACTCGAATACTCGATTCTGATTGGCTGGAAGGTGTGTGTTCAAACCGTGTAATGTACAACTAGTTCCAATCAGTTTAATTAATTAAATAAATTAATGCGCTATAAATTACTAACCATTGTAACATACAGTTACAGGCAGTAGTTAAACTCACAGCTCTTCATTAGCAGAGATGCGGCACAGATGCAGGTAATTCACACACATCTCTCTCTCTCTCTCTCTCTGTGTTAATTTATTATAATTCATTCAAATAAATGTAATCTTTTCACACTACCTTATCTCTGTATATGATTTATAGCAGGCAAAATTCTAGATCTAACAACCTGTATATAAAATAACTAACAAAAATTTACCTTTATTTTTGTTCTTTCAGTTAAATTTTGCACTGCAAACATCAATGACAGATTTAACTTGTCAATGCTGGCAAGTGATCATGGTATAAGTGGGATAATCCCTGGCTAGATGTGCGTTACATGATTTTAATACACTCTGTGAAGGCAACCAGAGGAACTTTTCCTCCACGTTGTGCATCAAAATTGTGTGAAGCGCACCTAGCTGTGGTAATCCCTTACATATATACACTGGTAAATTTTATATACAAATTCTCTCCCTCCAGAATGTTTCATTCTTTAAAGAAACAGGTGTGTTGTCAAAAATGCAATGCTAATTGCGCCACCCACTGATAAATATTACTATGCTAACCAGTAGTAGGAACACCTACTGGCGACTTCATAGTACAGCGACTGGCGACTTCCAGCAACAAAATCGCTGCGTGTGAACATACCTTAAATCTCCGACAACAGACAGACAGCGCTGTTGTTAATACGAGATACCATACACTATACAAGCTCAAACAGTCATTTAACTCTTCGTCATGCTCCTTTTAGCATTTTAAATAAGTTCAGTTTGATAATTTATTGATATGCGCTCGTGTTGCTGGGCAGTTTAACCCGTGGGCTGATTTACTGACTGCTCTGTGTTTCATGTCTCCGAGTAGAAACGTCTTTTAATATAATATAAGCATGTGGGCTCTGTGCCTTCCTGTGCAAGAAGATTTTCTAAGACACCAAAACAGACTTTGTTTTTTTATTTTTGGAGCAGTACTGATCCAGCGCTTCTTCAGAAAAAGCTATAAAGATACAGACTGCATTATAATGATTTGTAAAGTAACCACAATGCGCTGTGAGTTCAAGGTGTCACTCACCGGCTGCTTTGAGAGATGGCCTCGTTGATGGCTTTGTTCACTTGTTCGTAGTTATAGTTCTTATCCCCAGCATGTTTCCACATGTGGGACTTGAGGGACGGAGGATGGCTGCACACGTAACCGCAGAGGGAGCACCTGAAGAACGAAACAGATTCTTTTTCAGAAGGACTACTAATTATAGAAGTACTACAGAAGACCAAAGTTATCAAGAACAAGACAAAGGAACTCTGTAGCTGGCTTTCATCTATACACTGTATAAATCAGTGCAACATCTTATGCGGTTTCTCTATATTTAGCTAGAACTCTGGTGTATCTGTGTGACCTTCAGTTCAACACATCTGTTCATTATGATTCATATCCACTTCATCTGCCTTATTGCAAACTAAGATAAATTGCCAGAGGTGGACAAATGTTAAATTCATTAGCTAGCCCACAGGCAAATATAAGCTGTGCTGCACGACCCCACGTTTTGGATGCCTGGAAATCTAATTTACCAGGCTAAAAATGTGGTAGTTAATGTAACATAACATGTGGTGGATTAGTTAGCTAGTTATGTCCGTTAAGTCCGCTGGGTGTTGAACCTACTTGTCCAGGCTATTGATTCTCCATGCTTAATTATAAATTTTGGTCATATGATACAAGAATGGCCAGACACAGTGCTAATAAATAGAATGAGAAGGTTTCCCTGGTGTGCGTTTACTACAGTAGAACACCATGCCAAGAACAGGTAACATCTAAGCAATCGTTGCGATAAAGTTGCAAATAACCTGCAACCATTTACAGCATTTCATGGCGGCTCAGTAACTGCTCTCCTGTCTCGTTAAATAAAGGAAATTATTACAACTACATTTACTTGACTTGCCACTCATGGAACATCATTAAGCAGATGTACAGGACTGTATAAGCTTCTGCATGCTAACAAATTCCCACAATTAGATATGTCAGTTTGACTGACAGCAGAGAGGATGGCCATTCTTTTCACCCAGACAACAGAACCAATTATTTCCGCTTGGAAGCCCCAGTCATGGATAGTTATGTCAGGATTCAAACTCTCAATCTCCTAACATTAAAGAAAATGCTTTGACTGTTAAGCCCCTCGAGAGTTCAGGGGTATAAAAGCAGAGCACTTCTTTCTATCGGCTCTGTGCCGTGTTGCTCACCTGTACTGCTCGAGCAGCTGCACAGCCTGATGCTCCTGGGGGTGTCTTTTCATGTGGCTCTTCAGGCTGTTCATGTTAGTGGTGGCGAAGTCGCAGCTGCAGCACCTGTGGCAGATCAGAGTGGACATAGAAAAACACTTCTAAAAACAGAAAACTGCCCCCCAACCACCTCTTACACTCTTTCCAGTGTGTATTTTGGGCTGTTTTTTGTTTTTTTATGATGCGGGCTTATTTGCAAGGCTGTGCAATCGCCCCACAGCTCTGAATCTGAAGTAAGAGGCCATTTGTATGGAGTCTGAGCTCAAAGAGTGGGGTTCAGGCAAGTGTTAGTTGAAAGGGGTGCGCATCTCTGAGGGGCTGTTTGAAGTAGGCGTAGGTTAGAGGAGCGGAACGGCTGAGAGACAACTACAACTGTGTGTGTGGACATATCTTTCACACCCACATCTAATACCACAGGAAGCGCTACACTCACTTACACTGAGTGAATCATAAAAACGTGTCGGGTAAATTAAACTTAAGCTTTACTGCCCTCTTGTGGTTAAAAGCTGATATTATAGCGTTTACACACGCTTCTTCACCATACGAACCCCAACAAAAGGGACTTAATGGGTTTCATTTGCAATTTACCTACTTGATGAATGCTTTCATTTTTTTTTCCTGCTACAGAGGACAGAAAATCATCATGCCCCCAGCACTTCCATGGCACCTCACTCAATGCGCAGTGCTCAGGCGAGTGCTAATTGAAAGGGCTACGTGTCTCTGAGGGGCTGTTTGAAGTAGGCGTAGGTAAGAGAAGCAAAATGGCTGAGATATATCTGCATGTGTAAAGTGACCCTACTAAGCACTGAAGAATGAGATCCACTATGTGTGTGTGTGTGTGTGTGATCTTTCTTTCCACATCTAATACCACACTGGGAAGGGGGTGTGTTTTAATCACGATCATGTTGTTTACATTTATTTGTCTGCGGTAACCACTACATCCTGGTCAAGGCTGCGGTGGATTCGGAGTCTGGCTTAGCCTACCGAGATGGGAACACAAACTGAATGGAATGCTAGTCCATTGCACGGCTTGTCCATTTTGCCTTATAAATATATTCAGCTTAGCTAAAGTTAGATAACTGGCTAACATTGACTTTGGTGCAGTAAATCTCTAGCTGCGTTTATTTTGCGATTCTGTTTCTAGGAATGAAAAGATTAGCCTTCAATCAACGTGACTTAATCTTTGTCTTTACAGAAGGCTAATCATAGAACATGATGGAATACTAACTTACACAGTTCCATATGAAAGGAAAGCTTGTTTTCAGTTGACTCAATATATAAATGTGCCAAACGAAGCCATTTAATTCATTAATCAGCTGAACATTGATCACTTAATTAGAAATTCTTCCGAATAGTAGTCAAAAAAGTCAAATTTAAGTGTCCACCACTTAAACCACTTTCATGCATCTCTACCATATTGTAAGCTACACCAACACACACACACCCCCACACACACATCCACAATACTTCCCTTGAAATGTTTTAAGGTCGCTGTTTGGATTTAAATAAGCAAACACTTAAGAGCCCATGATTGGATCATTATTGCAGTGATTATGTTTCAGCTGGCAACAATTCCTTTAACCCTAACTGATGCAGTGTGTAGCTTCTCTCTTAAACAACCATGTCGGACGTATCCCGTTGTTGTGAAAAGATGCTACTGCCTGCATTACGCAAAGAAAACAACTAAGGAGATTGCTGAAATCCCTGGAATTCTGTTAAGAACTGTCTAACGCATTATTTAAACCTGGAAGGAGAGTAGTGAATTGAAGAAATGTGGTCAGAATAATGAATGTTCAAAATCCTGAATGATCGTGATCGGAGATCTTTAAAATGCTTGGTGAAGTCACATCGTTAAAAAAAAAATCCAACAGAACTCATGGCTATGTTGAGTGAAAGTAAGATTATTTCCACATGCACAATGCGACGAGAACTTACAGGATTGGGACTAAACTGCTGTGTGACCTAATCAGTGTGGGGCTAATCAGGTAAAAACGACTTCAATTTGCTAGGGAGCAAAACGATTGGACTGTGGAGCAATGGAAAAAGGTAATGTGTTCTCATGAGTCCAGATTTACCCTATTCCAAAGCGATAGGTGCATCAGGGTAAGAAGGGAAGTGTATGAAGCGATGCACCAATTATGCATAGTGCCTACTGTACAAGCCTCTGGAGGAAGTATTATGATCTGGGGTTGCTTCAATTGGTCAGGTCTAGGATCGGCAACATTATGTGGCAATAAAATGAAGTCAGCTGAATGTACTGAATGACCAGGTTATCCATCAATGTTTTTTTTTCTTCCCTGATGGCACAGGCATGATCCAGGATAACAATGCCAAGATTCATTGGGCTCAGATTGTGAAAGAATGGTTCAGGGAGCATGACGAATCATTTTCATACATGAATCCCGACCTTAACCCCATTGAAAGTCTTTGGGATGTACAGTAGAAGACTTTACAGAGTGGTTCAACTCTCCCGTCCTCAATACAAGATCTCGGCCAAAAATTATTGCAACTCTGGATGGAAATAAATGTTTAATAAACGTTGCAAGGTTGTTGAAACAATGCCATGATGAATGTGCGCTGTAATCAAAGCTAAAAATGGTACAACGAATTTCTACAGTATGCGACTTTTTTTTGGCCAGACATTAAATTTAGGTTTTACTGCCCTCCGGTGGTTGGATGCTGCTATTACACACACCCATGGTCACCTCGTGAAACCCTGTGAAAGTGATTATAAACTGAAGTGCAGATAACATCTATTTAAACACTCTTAGAATCTGCTATACCGTGGCAATCATTGCCGATGTCATGATTTTGGAAGTCGATCTACCGGCTTAACAGAAAAAAAAATGTCCTAGAGTTGCTGAGAGTTGAGACACACCTGTAGGGCTTGTCGGAACTGTGAATCCTGCGATGGTTTCGCACTCCAACGTAGGTAGAGCTGGTATAGTCACACATGTCACATTTATACACTTTCTCGCTGACACAATCTGCAGGAAAATACACACAAAGACACACACATGCACACAAACGAGAGCACTTTTATGCAGGGCTTTGTGATCAATAACATGGCAAAAAATCCTCTTTTATTTTATTTCTAAAAATCAAGCGCAAGAACATGTCTAATATGAGCATTAACTGTTTTCAGTCAAATTTAGAGTAATTAATGAACTCAAAATGAGAAAAGGACAGGATAATAAATAGTAAATTTTTCCACCAGTACAAGAGGTGAACCAAGATGTCATCAGAACTAGAAGTGTAATGTGCAGTAGGACCGGGCAATATCACAAGTCACGGCATTCTTCAAGTCTTGGTGTTGATTAGTTTTTTATAACACAGCTCGAACAGAATTTTTGGCTGCAAGGTAAATCTATTGTTTCTATAGGAGGAACTAATTCACAGGAATTTGGACAGTAGATGTTTCAAATAATATAAGCCAAATAATATACAGATTTGAAAAAAACCCAAACGTGCTATTTTACAAAGAATTTTTTTTTTTGATGATTTGAAGCTTTCTATAAGAAAACATTTATTTAACATTTAGGGAAGGAGTCTCCAGGGTCAGCACTTTGTAACAGTAAGTTTTCTGCCAAAGTCTTCAGGACAGCGCTTTGTGGTTTCTCTGTAACATGACAGCCTTATTAACACACACACACACACACAGAGAGAGAGAGAGAGAGAGAGAGAGAGAGAGAGAGAGAGAGAGAGAGAGAGAGAGAGAGAGAGAGAGAGAATGACTTATATAACAGGCTCTAACTTTTCTCTTGGGCATTCCAGAATATTAAATGTAACTATAAAAAGTTCAAAGGCATGTATTGTTTATTGACAAACTGAAAACTGTAATCATTGGCCAATGGTATTTGGTACAAGAGGAATAAAGTTTGGTTGGAAAAGTTGATAAGAAAAGCATCGACTCTGGGGTAATGCATCACACCAGCCCCGCGTCGATTATTTTCCGATAATAACAAGTCAGGCCTAGTTCTTATTACATTATTATTGCAATTGATTATGAGACAATACACTTATCACATCCACGAAAGCCCTAAGAGGCCATGCATTTTTCTTTTTCTTTCTAGTTTTCTCATGATCTCAACTTATTTTTCTCGTAATCTCGACATATACAAAAAAAACTGTTTTCTCATGATGTCATTTTATCATGAGAAAATCTCTCTGGGACTCATGGAAGATGTTTTACCATCCACAGCTAAATATTTCAATGTCTGCATACAGCACAAGGATATCATCATAGTCAGTGCTTAGAGGATAGATATATTATTTTATTGTTGTGTGTGCTGCTCCATCAAGAATGTGGTTAGAATTAATGATGAAGCTGTGAGATGGTTAGTTTTTTCATTACAGTATTAGCTTCGTTATGTTTTAATCCACATGCACTGTTCATGTTACAGTAACCAGAGCTTCTCAAGCTGTTGCTGTGGTAACAAAATTACAATTCGCCCAAATCCCTGATGGCACCAGAGACTGCAGCATTTTAATTCAGGAGCTGCACAGTTTTTGTCGGCTCACTTGTGGTGAACTTGCATGTGACAGTTTAAGAAAACCACCCCTGGTCCTTGTCAACGGAAAAAATAAAATAAAATACAGACTGCTATAATGGCGAGACTCTCACCCTCATCAGAGATCTTTTCGGACTCGTCCATGCTCGCTTTGGTTTCGCCAACAGGTGTGAGGGCCACTGCGGTTTCACTTATCCCGTGTTGTTCTCGCTCGTGGTTCCTCAGCTGACTCTGAAAGTAGAAATAAAAAAAGAAAAAGAAAATTCAGACATTCATCACAGGCAGCATATTAATAAATACACAGTGAAGGGAAAAGGCCAGTATCTCCACATTTAGAAATGCCAAACTTTATAATAGGATTATCTTCCAATGCTGTGCACACGGCTTGGACAGCATTATTTCAGCACTTTCCAGGTAATTACACAAATTAAAAATGAACTCTAAGTACAAAAAAAAAAATCACAAAACAAACAAACAAACAAACAAACAAAACACCACACAAGTAAAAATGCCCTTTGTAAAAGGGAAGAATTAACTTATATTTTATATCACATGTCCTTTCCCAGCTCCCCCAAACGCTCTTCCTCAACTGACAGCATTCATGGTAGCTATATTTTTGGTCTCCCCAAAATTGTTGAAAAATGGCACCATCATGAAAATTTATCAACTACAAAATTATTATCAAAATCTCAGGTAAGTTCTGATTTCATTTTTATCAATTTTTCACAATATAGCTGTTTAGTGTTGAAGTGACTGCGCCCACAACACATACAGTACCAATTTATGGTAAAGAATATAACTATACACCCCAAGCAAGGGAGTGCATGTAATGTATAAATTGGTGCTTGTAATTCATTAATTATGACAAGGTGATCCGTTCTATAGTAGGGATGTTACGAGAACCAATACTTCGGTACCAACATTCTTAAAACGTGATGATACTTGTTTTTCTGCACTAGCATTGGAACCGTTCTAATGGAGGTAGCGAGGATGCGATTCTTCCGGACCTGATGGGGGCCGCAAATACGCGCAAGTGTTTTAGTCGGTCCACAAGTAGTGAACAAGAAGAAGAACGCCTACAAGCACACGGGAAAAACTACAAAAGATTAGCTTAGCTTTAAGTTTAGCTCCGCCCCGACTCGTTGAGAGGAAAAGAGAGGAAAGCTAGCATCGGTTTCTGGTGTGCAACCGATGCTATCGTTCATTTCAAACAAAGCAAGGAAACACCTGGAATTTGGCGAAGCACCTGAAAGACGGTCCTATATTATGTTTGTTTGAGGCAGCTGGCATTGTGGCCATGAAATCAACTAACGTTATGCTCCATGTAATGTTTGCAATAGACAGCTACTTGTTAACGATGCTAACACATTGCAGTGTTATACACCACCTCCGAATGGGCCACCGTGCATCGCCATTCAGCCCGTGTCCTGTCAGTTAAATGTAGCCTAATGTCACTAATAATTATTCAAATGTTCATGCTTTTAATAAATCTTTTTGGTCTACCACCATATCAGTGAATTTAAACTAATGCTTGCATTGAGAGTATAAGGTGTGTGTGTTACTGTTAGTATTTTTCATTTTCCAGCAAATTTGAGCTGAATTGGAAGCCACTCATAATAGTGCTGATACTCAATGAAGGAATCAGACATCCTCTAAGGTTTTTGTGTTCTGCGGATTGTTATTTAACCCACCTAGGATGAAAAAAATCAAGAATTCTCTCTTTTGTCTTTGTCTAACAACCTTACAAACCTTTAAAGCATGACTTTAGAAATCATCTTTACAAACAGAAAAATCAATACATCTTCCCACTTCAGAGTAGTACTGCCCATTAAAGCAGAAATAAAACACCACAGCTGGCATACATTTTTTTAGTGTGCAACTGCCATCTTACCTTTATGTTAATAAAATAAAAAAAAAGAAAGAAATAATAAAGGGTGGGATAAAAAGCAAGGACCAAAAATTAAAGTAAGGAAGAATCTGTACTGAAAAGTGGAAGCACATCGCTAACTGCACTGCAGTTTTTAACAAGATCATCTCAATCCCAGATTTAGGGTAAATTCTGTCGATGCTTTTTAAATATTTAATTTATAATTAATCAACACCTGTATATACCAATGCATATATTATCCATGAGTAAAATGAAGCATACAATGACCAATATGAACCATCACATTAACGAACCAACACATTAACGAATGTTAAGTGGCAAAATTCAGAACAGAGGCCGAAAACCAGGTGCCAATATTTATACCTGGTGACCAGAGTTCAAAAAGTTATTACCATTTAGCAACATGTTGTAATTTAATTTTTGTTCATTGGGATTATAGTAATGGATTGAATAAAGTAAACATAGGTATATTTAGTCATTTCTAAACAAATATCAATTAGTACACGTGTTCCCTTCCTTTGTTAACGTTACTTATGGTTTATTATTGCCGAACTGAATATTAACTGATGAAGCAAATAATCGTAGACCTTCATGTAAAGCATTACTACTGCATTTGAAAGATTAGTTTTAATGAGGAGTACTTTTTATTCTCAAGTAAATATGTAGACACATGTGGGCTGGGTTCTGGCCCAAACACAATTTGGCTCCATGACTAATTTAACTGCTGTACCCAGAAATGCTGCTCTGAACTTTTTCTAATAAATTTGGGTAGTTGTACATGCTCATATAAAAATAAGCTTTCAGGGGCAATTATTGGTTAAAAACTATCATAGCTGAGCTTAAAGTCACACGCTCACACATTGTGGTTCCCAGAAAAAAATGTAATTGTGGATAAGCCGGTGAAAGTGTAGGTACTTCGGCAGCTTTGTTGCATCAGGAAATCTGTATTTTATGAGCATTAATTGGAAATTCCCTCAGTCCTATACATGCTGCATGGCCTTCATCTGCATACTGGAACATGATAGGCTGTTACAATTTATGATGCAATAACATTTCTTTAAAGAATCACTTAACTTTTTTTTGCATTTGACCAGTGCTGCACTGTTAAAAATCACACTAAAAAGATTAAAAAGTCATTTCACTAAGTTTAGGGTGACTTTAAAAACAGACATAAAAGTCTTTAATAACATTTTCTTAGGAAAATTAGTTTCTCACAGCTTCCTTGGATAGTTCAGATCTAGAGCCCTAACCTGCATGGAAACCTCAAATCTAGGGTTCTACACACAACCTTCAATGTTCCCCTGCAGAACTAGCAAAAGAACCTTTTAGGAATCTAGATTTATTCTTCAATCTAAGAGAGTGTACTCAGGGTCTCACATAATATTAATCTAGCATGCATAATCACCTTATAGTGGAAAATCTCATTGCAGCACTTGCACTGATACATGTGGCTCTTGCGGTGGTGGATCATATGGTTCTCCAGATCCATGCTGTCAGAGGCAATGTGCTCGCAGATGGGGCATTCGTAAGGCTGCCTCTGCCTGTGAACACGCAGGTGTTGCTTGATATAGCCCTTGTTGCCACTGCTGTAAAGGCACAGACGGCAGCGGTAGGGCCGGTCACTCCCAGCAACGTACTCCACCAGATCGGCTTCTGTAGAGGAAGAATCACCTGCCACACCCACCTCTGCCGTAGCCATACTGCCATTCAGAATCTGTGGATTGTCCTGTAGCTCCTTTAGAATGTCTTCATCGGAGGCGTTTTGATCCGACCTTTCTCGAAGCCGTTCAATGACAGTCAGTAAAGATGTGCTGATTCCAGCTTTTGAAGGTCCTTCCAAGATTAATTCTTCCCTAGAACCATGGCTGAAGTTCAAGAGGGTAGCTGACCCTGGCATCCCAGCCACCAGCTCTGCTGAAGATGCCTTTGTGTTAGATAAAGCAGAAGCAGCAGACAAATCAAGTATTTTCTGGCCAGTGTCAGAGATCACACTCGAAGTACCCTTAACAGTGGACTTGCTCAACTCCGGCGTTCTCAATGGCATAGCCACAAGGGCTTCAGCTGCCAAGGAATGCAACCGCAAACACTCAGAGTGCGTCCTCCTTCGAGCTGGAGGTAGACTCTCATCCGGAGGTGGATCTGACTCTTGACTTTCCATTTCCTGATGCTCATCACTATCATTCCAGTCAATGAGAACTTGCTCCTCACAGTACATGGGGTGAGATTGACTCTTAGTTCCCACTTCCTGGGAAGCTAGGGTCTTGTATCCAGACACCTCTGGGCTGAGGAGCAGAGGCTTGCTGGTTACAGGTTCTTCAGTACAGGGCAGCCTCTCCACAATGACGTTGACATGGCCGGCAGTGTTGCCACTGGAGCTGATGATCTTTTGTACTGAAGACAACAAGCTGTCAGTGTTAATCTGCTGATTTTCTGTCTCCAACTCCAGCTCCATCTGTGCCTCAGGAGTCACTTGAACCTCTCCTGGGGGCTCCTCTGACAGAGCTCCTTCAACAGTGAAAACATTCTGCATAGGGTTTTGAGGCACATCACCCTCGCATTTCACACTTGCTGATGCACACAGTTCCAACTGAATTGATGGGGCACTGTGCAGAACCTGAGCTTGTTCTCCAACAGGTGCGAGAACCACAATAGCCTCCTGCCTTTTACAATGCTCTGAGGATGGGTTGCTGCTCAGGGTATACAAAGGGTGAGCCTCATGCTGGTCAGCATCATCTTCGAATATGGGATATGAGCAGTCCACCAAACCAGCATGCTTCCAGGCATGCGTTTTCAAATTGCGCTGCTGCCCGCATTCATAACTGCATATCAGGCAGTGATACCGACCTCGCTCATAGCTGTACCACTTCTTAGGGGCTCCTGGCATTTTCTCCGATTCAGTCTCAGATTTCATGGTAGAGAACCCCATTCTACCCTGAAGATTTGCTTTTACTGTCTGCTGCTCTGCAGGGGACCTCTTGGTGCAGTCGCCATCCTCAACGTGGAGCCTGATATGCGCTTCTAGCTCCTCCTGATGGGTGGAGGTAAAACAACACTCCGAGCACATGAGAATGAGGTCATTGTGCTGCTCATCATGCTGCTTCATGTGCTCTTTCAAAGCACTCAGTGTAGGAGAAAGGAAGCGGCATAGACTGCACTGGTAGTAGGTAAGCATGCGTGCACTTCTGCTAATCGGGTCCTGCTCTGTAATGGGCACTGACACACAACTGAGATCCAGGCACTCCTTTCCATACTCCCTGGTTCTTTTGGATGGTGAAACCCCTCCACTGCCTTCTCTGCTATCCGCCACAATAACTGAGGCACAGGTCATGGAAGGACGCTTTTTCCCAGAGGGAGTGCATTGCCTAGGCCGTTTTTCCACTATCTTACTGAGCTTCTCAATCACTTGGATGAGAGAATCTGCAGCCTGCTTGTGCTGTTCCTGCTCTTCTTCAACATCATGAATGTGTGAATCAGGGCTGAAGACATCCTGATGATCCCTGGAGCAAGGGACTAGGATGGCAACACTACGGCTGTCCTCCATACCTAAGAACATCAAAAGAAATACATCAATGAAATTTCCCAAATAAAACATTTACAGTGAAACGTATAAAAGCATTCATAAAAAGAATACAAGTGTCTAATATCCTCAAAGTGAATCATTTCTTTTAAGCCAAATGCTGCATGCAAGAGGAATTGGGAGTTTTATTTATTTATTGATTTATTTTAAACATCAATAACGCTGCACCTCCTTTGCTAACTTAGCAGGGGTGTATCGCATATATAAAAAGATATTATTTGAGTCTAGGTTGCGTCTTTATTCTTTTAAATCTGCGAGGTGACCGTATGGAGTGAGCGTGAATGTTATATCATGGCCTTGTGCTGGACTTAATGCTGCTTGGCTTAGTAGGTGTTTCCACATACCTATGTGTTCCTGATTCTGAAGAGAATTGTCATGCTTGCACATTAAATAATACACCGAGTAAAAATCTTTCCTTTCTGTTTGTTGAACCTAATTGTTGCCCCTGGCAACTCTGAATAAAAAGCAACTAATCAAGATACGAAATCTGCCTGTTGTAGACGTTTGAGCTAGTGAAATGTCCACCCCTTCTTAACAATACACTGACACAAATTGTTACTATTTTATGTTATGTATAAATAAATGCCCTTGTGCACTCTAAAGAAATTAATTAATATAATTAATTATATTATCATTTTGATTTAACAATGTCAGCCAGTACAACTTTTTTTCCTCCAGTTCTGCCAGCCTCCTGCAGTTTTGGATGTTGTGGGTTTTATTTTTGCATTGACATTTATGACATTTTGCAGATGCCCTTATCCAGAGCAACATTCATTTATCTCATTTTTTATACAACTGAGCAGTTAAGGGTTAAGAGCCTTGCTCAAATGCCCAGCAGTGGCAGCTTGGCGGTGCTGGGATTTGAACTCACGACTCCTATCGGTTAAGGCTCTGGGTTACTGATCGGAAGGTCAGGGGTTCAAGCGTTCAAGCCCCAGCACTGCCTAGCTGCCACTGTTGAACCCTAGAGCAAGGCCCTTAACCTTCTCTGCTCCAGGGCCACTGTATCATGGCTGACCCTACGCTCTGACCCCAACCTCCTAACATGCTGGGATTTGCGAAGAAAAGAATTTCACTGTGCATATGTACATGTGATAAATAAAGACTCATTATAATTATTCCAGGTCACTGTTGCAGTATTGATAAATGAAAGTTGCTGTATCAGAAGTCCAATGTCATATTCACTGAGCTACCACTGTCCAGTTTTATATCTGAATGGTGCTGCACTCAGTATCTCAATGTCCAGATTTTTTTAATTACCGCAGATTTGAGCCAAGATGCATCATCTTTGAACATGAGTACAGCTAAAGGGTCTTATTTACTAACAAGCATCACTGCAAAAGACCGTGCAAATTTTGGAGAAAAAAAACTGCAGCAAAATCAAGCATTTTTGGCGGCAACAATTACAAAAAAAGTCAGCGAAATCCTGTCTGGACTGACAGTTATTTCAGGTACTGCAGGATCTCCTATGTTGTAATACCACAATTATAACAATTGAAACTAAAACAGCTAAGCACAGCACTTCACAAAACTTAATCATCATTCATCAGTTACTGCCTAGGAGAAGTCAGCTGTTCGCCTTACGAGGCGTCTGACCCCGAGCGGGTCAGCAGGAGCCTGGTTTAAAATACCCAATGCTATTATAGCATGTCTGTGATTTATCACATTGCATAAACGGTTTTGTGACTCATAGGGTGACTTTCGCCCAGACTAAAGCAAGCTGGCCTTTTCGTTACATTTGGTTTTAGGGTGTGCACTGTTTGCATCTGAACAGTTGATATACACTTCAGATAAGCCAGCATTATCTATCAGCCAACTACATTCACTGCAGTATTATTAAGACAGATTTGGTTCCCTATACTTTCCCTCTCTGACCACAAAATATTCCTCAGCTTCTGCTTTCTTCGGGACTGTGGTGTGAATGCAGGATTTCACTTCCTAATAACACACACACACACGTGTATCATAAACACACATGGACCAAAATAGAGCCAGTAAAAAAGCCAGAGTTTTAGTTTAACTCAACTTAAAGGAAGGGGAATTTAAGAAAGCAGTATTAACTGGGTGCAGCAGTAACAGGACAGTTAAATATATTTTAGCTCTTCTTTTTTTTTTAAATTGTTTAGTTTAGGCCAGCATTACAGGATGGGGGATTTTATTACCAACATACATGTTTTGGTCGTCTTAAAACATTTATAGCGTCGAAGTGTATACATTAACTACATTAAAGGACCAAAAGAATGATAAAACAGGGTATGTCTTCAAAAAAGTATTATATAAGATATTTGTATCACTACCAAGGCGTATACGCAGATATTTCTAAAGAGATTCAGAACGCAGCCAATGCCATGAGATGAATTTCATGATGTTAATTAATGCTAATGCTTTAGAAGTTTTCTGCTCTTTAATAAGAACACGACGTCCCTAATAACCGTGGAGCTCCTTATAGGCATGAGGAGCCTTCTCTATACGACGAGTAGACACACATGGCGAGTATCTGGGCGTATTCCGAATGCTTCCTTACTCCCTACAGAGGCGCACTGCATAGGGTACGATGGAACGTCTTACACCCCAGTGGTAGTGCGCTACATAAAAAGAACGGACGCGTTTGGGACTCAGTCCGTCTCTCACACTGAAGCCCCGACAGTGAGGAAAATAAGACACTTAAACCATTGGCGTTGTTTAATAAACAGCTCGGAATCATGCGACTTTTATACGCAGGCAGTCGGAGTTACTTACTGATGCGGCAACTCTGAGTGATCTTTGCCCCCCGGCTCTTGTGATTCGCAGGTTTTACTCTCAGGCAGTAAAAAAAAAAAAAAAAGTATCCCACTTTTTTCTCACGCTGCGCTCAAAATGGCGAGAATGGAGAGAGGATCACGTGACCGTGCTTGGTCAGGTGACCACACAGGACCGCGACCGTGACGTCACCCACGATGCCGCGTGTTTTTCCCTCCACCCACATGTTTTCCAACACGTCCCGCCTCCTTCACTTTGATTTGACAGTGATAACGTGGCGAGTATTAGCTATTAACCAATCCCAGAGCAGGCAGATTCGAACCTGTTGCATTTCATGTCCGCCATCTAGCGTTAATACGGTATATCACATTTAAAAAAAAAAAAAAAAAAAAACTAAACAAAACACATAATTTAACGACACACCATGATTACAAATCATTATGTATAGACTATTAGATTATGTGTGCAAAGGTTTTTGTTTTGTTCACACAGAGCAGAGAACAGAAGATCATTATACCTTTTTTAATTGTCTTAACCAATTAAAATCACAAGCATGCTCACTATACTTTCTTTCGTTCTTTACAGGTTTCTAATAAAACAGCAAAATGGTAATTACATAAAGCTAATAATCAAACAAAGGATATGCAAATTGAAATGAATAAGTTTATTAATTTGTCTGGTAACTCACAGTATAGCTTCATTACAGTGTGTGTGCTTTAATATAATATATAATATAAGTGCTATATGCATGTGCTACTCTAGATAAATGATCAGTTATAAGGTGTGCTGTATGCTTTATTTCTCTCAAACCACAGCAATTTGTGAGTGATTGCTAAGTATATAGTCCTTGTTATAATCAATGTACGTATAATTATTTGTTTGTGTGTATGTGTGAATTTCGCATTGTTTTCTAATTTAATACAGCACATTTTATTGCAAATTTTTATTATTGACAACAAGGTTAGTGAAAAGTACACTCTTTAAAATATTTATATGAATTTCAGAGCTTCTTAGTATTTGCTATGTCCCCTTTTTATTTTAATGACAGTGTGCACTCAAGGTGGACTCACAAGTTTGTGCAAAACCTTATAATCTATTTTTGATCAAATCCGTCAGAGTGTCATCTGAACACACACTTCAATAGAGGAGATTAGGAATCAGGAAAAGCTGACCTTTTGTACAAAGCAGTTAACACTGTCATCACAAATTTGCTTCCATTTAAATAGGGACCTAGAAATAGTGCAGAATCTTGAATATTAAACATCCAAGGTATTGAACTTTGTTTTAAATATTTCTAAAATATTAAAAACATTTAAATTCTAAAATAAATAAATAAATACAATTCAGTGTGGTCAGTATGTATAAAACATGGGTTACATTGTATCCATTATAGAACATAAGGCTTTTCAAACTATGACGTGTCAACGCAGTGAGCTGTACTTCCAGTGTTTACACATGTAGGCTGTAAATGTGTATAGGTTTGGTGGATGACATACTTGTCCCTATGCAGAGTTCCTGTGGAAACATCTGTCTTCCTCTGAGAAGAATGCAGGGACTTAAAGAATTAGAAGGCTGTGTCTGGAGCTCTTGAGACATATGTTGGACTCATTTTGGAAATGGTACTTCCTTACGTGTTTCAGTAGTAAGTCTGGATTTTGTCATCATCTCAAAGATGTTTTGATGTGTTCAAGAAGCATTGTTGGACACAGAAGGCAACTGGACTGAATTTTCCAAAAGCATTGCAGCAGTTACATTAAATTAAACCTTCTCTTGTAATTTTTTTAAAGATTCTGAGAAACAGAACCCAAATCTGAAATAGAAGCCCATTTATAGGTCAAAGTACAACTCGAGCTCTAATCCACAATATTGTCTGAAATTAAAGTATTGACAAGTCTTACAATTATGTTTAGTTTAAAAGCTGTCTGGGGATGAAGCCATAACAGAAAGAGCTGTACAAATGCCTGAAAGGAAGAAACTAGCCAAAAGCATTGTTTGACAGCATGGTGCATCACTGTGAATCTAAAGCATCTTTGAAATCTTATGAGTATTGGGTGTAAAAAATGCATAAATAAATAAGAAATTACAAACTACTGCTTAAGCTACTTTATTAGTGCCGTTACATGCTGTTAAATAACAGCAAAGATCTTGTCATACCACACAAATTACATTTCCAGTTAATGAGAGAGAATGGCCTCGGTCAGCTGGCATGTACTATTGATCTGACTCTAAACTAGCTGAGCAGATTTGGACAGTGATGTGCAACCTGTTGGACCAAATGCTGGTCACAACAGAATTTTTCAGTGCAAGGGCTTTATTTAAAGGTTATTTAGGGTAACAAAGTTAAATTTGGGAGTAATGGAGAAATTTTAGAAGAGGGCAGAAGTGAAATTGAAAAAAACAAAACAAACAAAAAAACCACACAACTGTTCCCAGCATTTAAAATAACAATACCCTGAATCTATTGTCATGTTAACTAGGGAAAAGATGACTAGCTGACCACTTTTTTTTTTTTTTGCCTTACTGGGAAACTAGTGGATTAATAGTCATGCAACCTTTATTATACCGTATAAGTTGTTCTGGGAAAATACTCCATATGCTCTATGTTAACCTCAACAGAATCAGACAAGAGTAATGCCACAATGTAACATCAGGTACCTAGTCATAGCATACACAAGGAAATTAGAGCTCTATCTCTGAGCTACACTGCAACCCCTCAGGACTGGTGGATGTGATTAGGCCTCTGTCACAGGCCCTCCTGCGCTGCAAGTGAAATATGAATGAAATTATCTCAGTGTGTGATTTGTGCAATTTGGGTGCGAGAGAAAGAGAGGGAGTAATAAGAGCACATTGGTGCCGTCATTTCTACATGCCACGCGATGAAGGTCCAGTCTCTCAGCATGGCCCGAGCGGAGGTCGAGAGAGGGGAGGAGGCGAGGGGAGAGGCCACTAACATCCCTAATGCACAGTTTGGATTTATTGTTTTAATTAAGTACAAAGGCAGTTCATCATAAACTGTTTATGGACGAGAATGCACTCGAGTAGGATGTCGTCTAAGGGATGGGAGGGGAGAAGGCGACAAAAAACCCACTGTGTTTTCTTTTTCGATTTCTGTGTTCTCCGTAGTGAGCCGTTGATGCTCTTGTCAAAGTCTTTCATATCTTTGATACATTAAGAACATTTTGGCATGAATCACAAATGTCTTATTTCACTGCCGCAGCTTACTCACAGCATCGCTCAGATCAGCTATCACCAAGCCGTTCCCCTCAACCACCAATTTTTAAAATGACTCCAGGCTGTGGCATTTACTTGTCTGATTCCTCAATATATATTTGCCGCGTGGCACACTGTCGAGCACGATTTTGATTGAAAACCGTAGGTGATGGTTGTGTTTTCTGAATGACAAGCTTCTTTTCTCTCATTGCTCAAAGCAAAACGAGCACAGAATGACTGTGATAGAATGAAGTAGTAACCTGATGTATGCTTCAAAATGATGAGGAGCGAGGAAAAGAGAGGAGGGAGGCATTAGATATTAGGGGCAGCACAGCCTATCTGACCCCAGCCACGCTAAATACACACAGTGTTTGATGTGCATTATTTATTTCATCGAGGCAGCGAGGGCTTTGCTATTAGGGGTTCACCCCCTTGTCGGAGTGCTGTGGCCTAATGTAATGTCTCCCCCTGTCGCGGTACTTGGTCAAGTTGCATATCTGTCTTCTTCTGTGTGATTTTATTAACTCTAATATCCACACTTCCTATTACCCCGGCTGCCTCTCACTCAACGGCACACCGGCTCTCCCCTCTAATTCAGAGTGCCACAAGATATGCTTTCACTCACATTACACTCTAGCCTGGAGCAAAGCAGCCTGTTCCTTTGAAAATGTTGGAATTAGGTTATTTCTATTGATGTATTAAAGTAATACTTCAGTTTAAGTTATTATTTTAGGATTTTTTTTCTCTCGTTTTTTTTTTTTTTTTTTTTTATCAACCCATGGTGTCTGGGCTGAGGGGGTAATAGAGTGAAAAACAAGTTGCCTGGGTTGCCAGAAACTCTTTTTTTTTTTTAACTCTCAAATTTAAATATGAAGTGCCACCAAGACTGATCTTGCAACTATAAAATGTATTGTGTATTGTTTTTATTCTTATGTCTCCATTTTTTTTTTGGATCTGCCATGCTGGAAACCTCTGCATTAATAAAGCAAAGGCAAGATGTAAAAGCTGATGAGTTAAATCGCTGGTAATTTTATAAGCCATATTGCAGAACACACATGTAAATAATATTGTTCAGAAAAATAACAACAACAAAAAGCTGTTTTGATGTTCTTGATTTTAAGCACAAGTTCCAAACGGACATTATTCCATATTCGTTAAATATTTCATGTGTGAGCACTAATTTAACATTTTGTAAGAATATTTTCCCTCCTGTTTAAGCTCAGGGGGCACGGTCGCCTAGTGATTAGCACGTTTGCCTCACAACTCTGGGGTTGAGGGTTCGGATGTGTGCGTGGAGTTTGCATGTTCTTCCCATGCTTCTGGAGATTCCTCTGGGTACTACAGTTTCCTCCTCCAGTCCAAAGAAATGTGTTGTAGGTTAGCTGGATTCCCAAATTGTCTGTAGTGTGTGATTGTGCCCTGTGCTGGCTTGGCACTTTGTCCAGGGTGTCCCCCACCTTGTGGATGGACACTATTCATGTCACTGCACCTCAGTGTAAATAGGTTATTTTACCCAGCATCGAGCTAAATACAACAAACTGAATCATGTATTTTATCTGTAGTACAAACAAGTAAGTTGTGAACTGCAGTAAACTCTGTATTATTAAAGGAATCAATAAAATGGCCAATAAACTAAATAAACACCAAGCATGAGAAAACTACTGTTGTAATTTTAGCCACTTATTTGTACAATGTACCTTCCTTTTTGTACATCACAATTACAATGTCTCATTGCCAGTTCTCACCTACAATCCTTTATTTTATTTATTTATTTATTTTTTAAATTTTCCATTCTGCTTTTTTTTTTTTTTTTTTTTTTTTTTTTTAACATGATATATATATTTTTACATTTGTGCACAGGTGTGAAATACAAATTCTGAAGCCCTTCATTTAGATTACACTACCACTTTCTATATACACCCATCAGCCATAACATTAAAACCACACATATGTGATGTGAATAACATTGATTATCTCATTACAGTGGCACCTGTCAAGGGGTGAGGTATATTAGGCAGCAAGTGAACAATTACTTTTCAAACTGGATCAATATGGATACCCGGGTGCATGTGTGTCACTTACCCGAGGAAGAGATGGCACCAGGATGCACTATGAGAAGAAGGCAAGCCGGCAGAGGCAGTGTGATACTCTGGATAATGTTCTGCTAGGAAACCTTGGGTCCTGGCATTCATGTGGATGTTAAAGTAAAGGTTGTCAAATTTTTACAGCCTGGTACCCCTTTAACTGTAAAATAAGTTCAATGGATTATGTCCACAGTGTTTTAATGAACATAATCCAACTAGCTGGCTATTTATTAGAGCTAGATAGCTTTTCACTGACAGAACACACAACCTGACGCACACCCTGACATTATTATAGGTCGTTTTGTTTTCGAGGTTTGGATTAACATCCTGCAATTCAAAAGATTGGTCAACCAGGCTAACTACAGGGTGTCCCAAAAGTCTCCATAGGGGAAATGAACACTTTTTAGCAAAAGGTCTTCCAAATGTTTTCTTAATTAGTTTTATACATATATATATAAGAACGCTTTTCACAAAAGAGGAACGTATTGAATTCATTCTCATGGCTGGTTCGGGAAGTTGTTGCAAGGTTGCGATGGACTTTAACAGGAAACAAGGCAATCACATCACACTGTTGGCAAACTTATTACCAAATTCAAAAAGACTGGAAGTGGTGAAGCCCAACAAAGAAGTGGACCTCCACAAACATCCACTGACGAAGACACAACTGACGTAATGCTGGCATACATAGTCCCCTATATTTGAAGACTTTTGGGACACCCTATATAATGACTCAATAATAAATATGAATTTTTTTTATAAAAAAATCAAGAACCACTGGGAACCCTGGCAATGTTTCATGGACCCCACATAGAGTGTCTTCTAACAAGTTACTACTTAAGTTCTTATTAGTACCATATACAAGCTTTAAGGATACACTACATTCACTTTGAAACATATCCAAGAACAAAAGAAGTACCGTTTTGTGTATGTAACCAGCAATGAGACAGTTAAGTAATATGTCATGTTTCTTTGACTGTTTTTTTCCTTTCACATGACGTGTGATAAATATAAACATACAGATTAAATGATTTGTGTTGTGACAGTGTCCTTAATTCTGTGTTTAAAATTTGTGTTTATGTGTGTGTGTGGATGTGTGTGTGTGTGTGTGTGTGTGTGTGTGTGTGTGTGTGTGTGTGTTTGTGTGATTCTAATAGCTGTGTCAGTAGAGATATGGCAGAGTGACGTGGATGAGCCCCAGAGGAGTCTGTGATCCAAACCCTGTCTGATGATGTCACTTCGTAGCACCGCAGCTCTGACTCTAAACCCCACTGAGATCAACATTGCATCACTCACACAGCATCTCAAATCACCTCCAGAGCTCTTATCACTCCATTTCCTCTCTCTGTCACATTGCCATTAGTGTTAAATATTCCAAACCTAAACTGACATTTAGTTCTTGGCTGCTTGGGTTTGCTCTCGTCTTGTCAGTCATTGCTAATGTTTGAACAGTCCTTATAATTAGTAAACTGTTAAAATAGAGAATTTGAACAAAGATTCAACAGGAGGAATGTGTAATCTGCAAACATGGAATACAAGCATGCAGAAGTACTATAAAAAATGGTACAAAGTCATTGCATGGCTTTTAAACTTGGTGTTAAATCATCCAGTGGGTGGCGATGTAAGTCCACATGTGGACTGATGTAGCACTTTTGTGCTTGGCCAAGCCACAATGGGCACACACCGTGTTTCATTTATCACGTTTAGAACCAAACAAGAACGCCAGCATATTTAGCTGCGCTTTATTCGTATCATAACACACCGAGCGCCTTGTGAAAGCCCAAAAGAGGCGAAAAAAGAATGGGGGTGGTCGTCTTTTGTTGTTGTAGTTTGGTAAATTGATGCGATCCATCTGAACATGTGACTCCTGGAGCACACTCCCCGAGTGACCACTGAAGGGCTGGAATTGCATTGTGGGTCTTTAGGCAATAAGGGACAATGTATGTCTTCCATTTTGCCTGCAAGAACAAACAAAATGTCAAAGCGCAGGCCCCCTCTACTCCCTCATTCACTTCACATTCTTGCACCCTAAAATATATCCTCTCGGTAGAGGAACTCGCCAGTGCGTGCTTGCTATGCTCCTCACAACACATTCCGCTTGTTCCCAGTCCCTCTGGTTTGGTTTCTTGGAGTGTACCTGATGCGATTTCTTATTCTACAGGCACTGTAACGATTGTGAATTGAACGGCTATCCTCTTGTTTTGAGTAATTTTTCTGTAAGTATAAAAATATACCAGGGTGAACTTAAATATTTACATAAAGCACATTATTCATAAGATTATAATTAAGTCAAACATGACCATATAGAAATGCTTCCTCTTTCCAATATGAAAACAATTTCTCCGTTCCTTCCCTAAAATGAATGTACTAGTAGTAGAAGTTGTTGCACTGCTCTGTAATCAACTATTTTGCATTAGCTACGGAAATTAATTACTTATCGATCACCAGCTTGTTGGATAAAATGAAACGAATAAATACATTAAAAAAAATAACTAGTGTAGAGTCTTGCTTAGTTGCCTGTAATAAGGGCTGCATTTGTGAACGTTCTGCCTAGCAGGTCCCATTTCTCACCGATCATTAGTGTAATGTGGAGGTTACAGGAGTCTGTGGCTACTGGGACTGCTGCTTGACCCACTGCTGCTTTTAACCTGAAAGCTGTTCTGTATCTAATGATAACAGCATGCTGTGTATGATAATGGTCTGGACTGTAATCACAACAGATTTGAGAGAAATGCCAAGAACACACTATCCATATGTCCAAAAAGTTGTGTTTAGGGTGTGTTTCTCCTCTATTTTTTATGTTGTTATTGTTATTATTTATTTATTTATTTATTTATTTATTTATTTTTATAACTATGCTTCTTCATTATTTAGCTTCATAGTTTGGGGTCATGCTTCATAGTTTGGGATAAAAAAAAAGCACATATAAAACATACACATGCACTATTACAGTTTAATAAATAATATTAAGGCCCACTGCATAAATGCAAGAGTAATATTAAAAAAAGTAAAGCAATTTTGCCAAAAAAAAAAGAAAAGAATAATTAGTAGTAAATTGATGGTGAACTTTCAACTCCACATGAAAACCACTGTGTGTAATGGACAGTTAGATCTTGATGCTCGTGCAAAAATGTAAGTGCGCTAATTGAAAATTTCTAAAGGATCTTCTCAGATACATGTTATTAGCAGAAAGAGACGGGGCCGGCTTGCTAATAAACAATTATTTATAGCAAATGATTGCCTAATGTATCAAATTAACAACGTGCAGCAACTTAGATTTATAGTGAATGTTCACTATGTTTATTGCATTTACTTAAGCTAGTCAGCAGAGCACATTTTCGTATAAAACATATCTTTTTTATAGATTACACGGTGTGATAAAATCTGTTAGATTAACAGCGTTCTGTGTGTTTTTTGTTTTTGTGATTGATGGCCACTATAAAATGTGTTTATTGGACTGATGGAGGAAATTAAATGGCGGAGTTTTAAGTGCAATGTCCACCTAATGTTGGGAAATAATCAGTGGAAATATTGCATTGTAAAGTTGAAATTATCACACAAGTCAAAAAGTCAGGCTATTTACAGCCATAAATCTGCCGTTTAACCAGACGAGGCTGAGCTGCATGGACATCCTGGACGATGTTGCCTTTGTGCTCAAAAACAAGATCATTAGAGAAGCTTCTGCTGTTTAGAGCTATTGCACATTTTCCCTTAAGAGGAGTAAAAGGACAAGTTTAGAACTTTAGATAATCAATGCTGTGAGAAAGAGGAGAGATAGAAAGGTTGGAAAACATTTTGAGATTTAAACAATTCATAATAATAAAAAAAGTACATAGATAGATTGTTGCAAAAAAAAAGACTTGTTATGAAGAAATTAAATTATTATTTAAGTTTATTTATTATTGTGATAAACATGCAATATTTTCCCTCTCTATATGTTCTATATTTTACATTTTGCAGAAAATGGTAATTGTGTATTAACATTTAAAAAATTACATTTTATTTTTTTAACAGAATGTTTCATTTCATCAGAGGTGCAAATGAAGTGCATATACCATTATATTAAACAAAACAAATCAAGCACTTTCTCTTAAAATGAGATCATCTTTGTCTGAACACCAAAGGAAAATCACACAGGTAAGCCTAGACTGGAGAGATTCATTTCAATTTCTCAGTTATTATACAATTCTCACATTTAAAATTCCGTTCTGCATATTCCGTTGTTGAAGTAAAGCCTGCCATTGCTTCACTTCTACCAGCAAGAATCTACAATTGAGCTCTCTGGGAAATAAACACTGCAGTTTTTGGGTCAGGATAAACTGCGATGAGGAATTCTCTGAGCTTATCCACACTAATACTGTGGCTACTCTCGAAAAAGTCAACGAGGTATCCTGCAGGGACAGACGAGTGTGCTACACCATCGATGAACATTCATCCTCACGGGAGCAAAAACAATGTTTTCAGCAATATCCTGTGCCACTCACTGAAAATAATAATTGATTATTGCTGGGAAGTTTTTCCTTGTTATGAATTTCATCATCTATTATAAAATTAACAAAAGAGAAAATATTATTTTCTTTTGTTTGTCTTTTTTCCTTCTTGTTTTTCTATCTTGTTTTTATTTATTTATTTATTTATTTTCAGAAAGTGTCAAAGAGAATTAATGCAATTAACTTAGCCCCGAGGTGGAGCACTGCGCTTGAAGTTTGTCACCCTGAAATTCTGTTATCTGCGAATGAACGGAGGCACTGCACTGCGACTCTCCTGTTCTTCCTGCCTCATATTGGATTTGGGCTCTGTGCTTGAGTGGCTGGAAGAGACGTTGCTGTCAGAGCTTCAGCTTTCACTCGAAGGCCCTGGAAGGCGAGGAGCGCGTCAGCTCGGCTGGAATCACCACTAATGTGTCTTAATGAGTAGCGCAGACTGCCGTTCATGATGGCCATAAATATTTTCAGTGCAACTTTAGGCCTCGCTTCATGTCTGCACCACAGAAACAAAAACAAATGGCGTAGGAGCTGCAATCATCACTGCATGCTCAAAATGCACCTCGTCTGTTTAATGTAAGAGGAAGACTCATTATCTGACACACTCCTCATGTCCTCGGGTCTCAGCAGATCAGGCCACACACTGTATTATAATATAAGCTTTAGAACCAAAACTCACCAATAAGCAACAGATTATTTGATGTAATAATTGACTTACATTTCTGTAAACTAAATAACATTTAAATAATAAATACATAAATAAATCAGCAGTAGAAGTCTGGAAATAACCTGTTACCATGGAAGTGGTTGTGTGTAGCATATAATTTTACACTGCCATACATATTTCAAATGAAAACAGATTTCCATGAAATATGCTAGATTTATTATTTTTTTAACAACTAAGCCAGAGGTATATCTTCATTTTTATTAGTAATATCTAAAAAATTTCCCAGACCAAATAATTAATCATTAAACTTGTTCTTCAGTCCTATATGTCGTTTACTGTCAATGTCTTTGATAGTTGGTCAATTCTAAGCAGATTTTGTGATGGAAGGAAGAATCTTGCTTTTTAGATCTTGCATTTTGTATTTTTCTCTTTGTCCTAAAAGCTTCAGTCTATCTTTTCCCTATGAATCAGTTTGAATAATAGGCAACATTTGAGCAATGAATTGTTAATGACTTCTTGAAACTTTTATTTTCTGCTTACAACAATTTTTTTTTTAGATCATGAAGTTACCAATGCCCTGTACAAGTGTCTCTGTCCGTCAGTAAGCATTTGAAGCATAATTTGATGTTTTTTGTTTTTGTTTTTGTTTTTTGTTTTAATCCACTTCTTTTTGAAAAAAAAAAAAAAAACCTTTCCTCCATTAAAAGTAATAACTAACTGGCCCTGAAAGAAGTAGACTATTCATATAGCCACCTGTAGCAGAAATGGTAATTACAGTATTTAGCTTATATGCTAGACATCCTGCTGATTTAATGCTCACTCATTACTACTACATCATCTATCTGATTTTACATCTTGTTGCTCTGAATTTAAGAATTAATAATTAAAGTTATTTTGGTTTAAAAAAAAAGGGGGGAATGTATTTAAGACTTATGTGAAGTTTGGCTTTGCTCACTATACTGTTGGGTTGTTGTTAGTTGTTTACTGAGGTTGCTAGCACTGAATCAATGTAGATAAGCACAAAATGGAGTCATTTCAGCTGCTATTGATATAAGATTGAAATAATTGTGATCAAATCCTATCAAAAGCCACAGGGGGGTGGGGGGTGGGGATAGGGGGCACATAACTTCCCCTCTCAGTTTGTATGGGCAATCATAGAAAAAAAAGGGGCAGGAGAGCAGGAAGAATGTTAGAAAGGCTAATTCACTTAATTTATATTTATTTATTGGGTTATTATGACTATTACACTTCATTTCTATCTGTGAGTGCACGTTGATGAAGGTCCAGTTAATCATTACAGTAGTCTTGTTATGATTTGTAACGACATACAATACCCTCGAAGATCTTAATGCATCAAACTAGGGGAGGACGTACATACTGAACAACCAGACAAAGCTGAAATGGCCCCAGGCTAAATACTCTCTGCATTCAGTGGGTTGAATTACTTTTCTCAACATATATAACTGATATTGGATGTATCTGAGGAACAGGACATTGTAATAGACTTCCGTTTTTTGGAACGTACAGAATTTTTATTGATTGGTGTTCTTAGCCAAAGATCTTGGATCATCAGACAGAGCTCGGAGCAGGACTACAAACCACAGAGGCTCATTTGAGGTTGACCTTATTCTAACCTTTGACCCCTGAGGCTGCTGGGCTAACCACACTTTCTGAACCAGTCAACTTATTCTCTCTGCAGTGCAGCCGCCAGTTCAGCACAGCATGGAGTGGTCTTTAAAACCCCTAGTCATGTAATTTACAATTCAGAAAGTGTGATATGTAGGCCATGGGCTACATAAACTAGACTTTATGGCTAATTAATGCTTGATTAAGACTGGTTATCTACTGGTGAGTACTAATGAAGTACTAGGTAGCTTTAGAGATAAAATGCAGAAAGATGGAATGAGCAGGTGGTGTGCTGACTAGTATATACTTACAAAATAACATTTTTAGATCAGGATCAGTCTAAATATCACCTTATATTTGTGCCCATGTGTGTATGGCAAAAATACAGCATAGATACCTAAATGGAAGATGCATAGAAGGGGTATGATAGTGGTCTAAACTGTATGAAATCTGTGTGGGTGTGAACAGCAAAAGAGAGTCAAAAAAAGGGATCAGGAGTGAATGTCATTCTGGAAATAATATAAATTAATTGGCTGAAGCAAATCAGAGTGGAAAATCTGCACCGCTAGTAATTAGGTTTCAGATTATAGCTGACTGGAATCAGGAAGTGAGAGAGGGAAAAAAACTTTTCTCCCATTTAATTTTTTTTCATTTTTTTCATTGAGACTTAATTTGTCGTGAAAATTGTATTTTTAAAAGGGCACCTAAACCTTGGCTTTAATTGGGGTGAGCAGAAAGGCTAGTGTGCTCTGTCAGAATCTCACTTATATGGTGAGATATTGTGTGTGTGTGTGTGTGTGTGTGTGTGTGTGTGTGTGTGTGTGTGTGTGTGTGTGTGTGTGTGTGTGTGTGTGTGTGTTTATATAAAAGGGAAAAAAATCAAAAAGATGCAGAGGATACTTATTGAAATAACAAACTGTACCACCAGTGTAGTACTGTAGGTAAAAGTGTATGTTTTTACACTCACTGCCCTTCATCTGACATTTGAAGAGATGCTGCAGATTCTGTAAAGGCCAGGTAGTATTGTATGCATGCATGTTTGCGTGTGTGTGGATGGATAGGTCAGTGGTGTATCGCCTGACCTCAGGCTACACTCCCAATGTGTGTGAGGTGCCTTAATGCTCAGCTCAGTCTATAGTGCCATATGTGTCAACATTACTGACACAATGATTCACGTAACTTCTATATTTACAAAGACATCGATACTTTGTCTCTCTCTCTCTCTCTCTCTCTCTCTCTCTCTCTCTCTCTCTCACACACACACACACACACACTCACACACACAGAAAAACACCTCTTACCCCTTATAGTGATGTTCCTGTATTACTGCCAACAAGATAATGAGACAGAAGACAAGGCCAGAGGGAAGTGAGGTGAGTGTGTCTTTATGTGAGTGTGTTTATGTTTTGTGTGTGTATGTGTATGTGTATGTGTGTGTGGGAGAGTGAAGAGAGTGGGAGGTGAGTTAGAGAGAGAGAGAGAGAGAGAGAGAGAGAGAGAGAGAGAGAGAGAGAGAGAGAGAGAAAGAAAGGGAGAGAGAGCATGCTGTGGGTGTGATTTTACTCTGCGAAATCACATTGAGTGATTAGACTTCTGAAATTGAGAAGAGTCTGACAGCGCTTCAGCTGTATTCTGGTGTGCTTTATATCTGAATGTGTACACAATAGAAACCATTACAAAGATTACAAAAAATATGAGGTTCTCAATACAAAAAGAGTCAGTGGATCTCAAAGTGGGTGATGTAAAGCCAGTGGGTATGTGATTTATCATTTTTATCTAACGATATAATGATGGTAAAGCTCACTACAAATGACTAATAATTCTTATTGTAACAGATGCTATAGTGCTGCTCAGTTCTGCATGTGGGAAGACCAGGAATAAAAAGCTATATAAGAACAACAATAATAATAAGGAAAATCATAAATAAAAATAAATAAAACAGTATGTATTTTACTTTGCAGTGCAGGGTCTTGTGACTTGTGATATATATATATATATATATATATATATATATATATATATATATATATATATATATATATATATATATATATATATTTTCTTCTTCTTTGAATTCAGTACATGAAGTGGCCCACAGATGGCGCTGTCCACCATATCTGAGTCTCTCGAAGCAAACATGCTGTTGCCATATGATGGCTGGTTTCCGCTCTGTGAGCCTTTGTTCCTTCTACTCCTCTCTCAGTGTAACTAGGATCCCGCTGTGCAGACAACACTTCCGCATTTACAGAACGTAAGAGACAGCCACATCCCATGACAAATCCAATTGCTTAAACCACACGTCCACATGCCTCTTTAATCTAATGCTCATAAAATCAGCATTGTACCCATAACATATGTCAAATAAAAAATAAAAATGTGATGCAGAAGGCCTACATGTCAGTCTTTTTCTGCTCACACATGCACAGCATTCTCTCACAACCCCCTCTTAAGATCAAAACTGAACCAAAACTAACACATGTACCATTTCAAATGAAAGCCCTGTGAAATTTTCCTTGCATTTGCTCCTGCTGTGATTATCCGGACTGGCGCTGACTATGTTTTTATGTGACAGTAAATCATTGTCATAAGGAGGCTAAGTCTGACCAAATCCATGGTAGGTAGAGACTTATCATTTGGTAAATGTATCTAATCATTCGTTTTCTTCCCCTCTCTTTTTCTCTTAGCTATTGAAACATTACAGAATGTAGATGTGCTCCATTTGGCATCCCTGCAGCAGTGCAAATAGAGGCACACCTGGCAGCCAGGTGACTCCTAATGACTTTAATCACCTGCTCTGTGGTAGGGATGGGCGAGAGAGAGAGAGAGAGAGAGAGAGAGAGAAAGAGAGAGAGAGAGAGAGAGAGAGAGAGAAAGATAGAGAGGGTAGGGACAGAAGAAAGTTTCACAATTTCACCGCTGTCCCTGTTAAAAGATTTGTATCAATTAAAGCAAGCAAGGTAAACGCAGTTGGATCGCATTCGATTTCAAATAAAGTCATAACAAAAGGTACAAATGCTCCTGGTTTATTATTCAGTTATAGATCTTAAAGCCTATTCTAAACTAATAGAAAAGCTGTTTTAAGAGGGAGGAAGTCATGAATCACCAATGGCTCCTGGAGTTTAGGGGTTTATCATAGGTACGTTCTAATTTACATCAAGTCATGTTGTACCATTTATTGTCTGGCTGCAGATCATGAAAGGTTAATGTTGAATTTCAGGCTCTGGCAGTGCAGCCTAGCAGTAGTCAATCTTTCCTGAGCTCAGACTTCCCTCTGCAGAAAACCCAGATAATGACAGTGACAAACATTACCTTAATGTTGTGACAGTGGAGTATGAATTTGGAAACTTTCAGCAAGTGAGAATCTGTCTTTCACACTCTCATTTTTTAATCACTAGTAATATAAAGTAAGGAAGGAGTAAAACAGGTTGTGCTATAGGAAAATAATCAATGACGGGTTTCTGTGATGCCACCCACAACAAGTCACAATGTTGATTATTTTCCAATAACAGCACATCCTGAAGTTTTATTCCTCTGTTGTCAGAAATCACAATTTGTAATTCATTAATAATACATAAAAAAGTCCCCATGAAATAAAAATTGAAGTTTTGTGAATTTATTTTAGCCTTAAGGTTATCTATAAGTGGGTGTGCTCCAAAACAGTGCCAAAATTCGCATTTAGAAGATATATGCATTCAAAATTTACAGTCTCTCTCTACCACCAATACGGATCAACAATTTTGATCATTCTGCCCTTGTCATAAGATTTTCTGTCCAATCAAATGCTCTCTAGAATCTGAAGTGTCCCACCCCCAGAAATTGTAGGTTTCCTGTCTATGATGTAAGCTAAACACTATTGTCTATAGAGGGTATGTATTGACGTCACTTTTCCGCCAGAACACGCCCCCTCGGCCGGACTGAGTGGCAAAACAACCAGCAAAATGGCTGGTTTTAATAGGGGAAGCTGCAAAAACACTAGTATAACTAATGATTATCAGCTTAAATTAAAGGCAGTTGGACTCAACAGTGACCCTTACAACTGGCCCAAGAACCTGTTGTCCATGGACATTGGCATGTGGCCAGAAATCGGTTTTCCCAACATTTTATGTACCTGAATTCGACACCGGGGAAATACACTAAGCAAAGCCTGACGGCATACAAAAGCCTTGACACTTGGTCCTACATCAAGGCGTGATTTGTTGGAGAAATTAAAGTGACAAGAACACCAATAAACATTCTGGTTGAACACAAATAAACATTCTGGTGGACAGGTATGTACAAATATTTTAATTTTATTATATAATTTTATATGGTAAACCGTAAGCCAGCTAGTCCTAGTTTGTTTGTAGCTAACACTGCTTCCACTTACTAAAGTTATATATTTGTGAAGGTAAAGCACAGTCAGAGAATGAACGAGCCCCCATTATTCATCAATGGAAATAGACAGCTTTTAAAAAGAAATATGAGGCAAATTATTCATCATTGTACAACATGAACACCACATGCTTAGTAATAAAAGGACTGAATGCTTTGTTGGCACTCTGTAAAAAGATACCTCCAGATTCTTGTTGAGTCTGTTAGCACAGTTGATCGCACAACAGCTTTTTCCCATTTTAGATCAGTTTTTTCTGTGTTTGCGCAGAATTCACGCTGTACGCTATGCTGTAGCTCAGTCTTTTTGCCACTCAGTGAGCATCACTGCAGCGAGTTCCAGCTACCTTGAACTCATGTACATACCCTCTATTTAAAAAGGGGGAGGAGCCATTTGATATGTCCTACCCTGACTTCTTGTTTCAGTGGAAATTACATCAATACATCAAATAGTGCTACTCGTTTCAAGGCACTTCAAGGGGACTTTAACCATTTTTAGTTACATTAATGTTGTGGAGCTGGTATGATGTTATAGATGCCATGATGTTATATAAATTTATCAAGACTTTCTGACCACTCAGATGTAAAAATTCAACATGTATAAGACAATATGAACATTTAAATCAGTTCTGTTTTACTTGGTTTGCTGTATTTATCCACTGTTACTATCATGTAGTTATTTGGTCAGTGGAGGTATAGGACTGTGAGATGGTTGTGAGTGATTGCTATAGTATTACTGATTTTATAATATTGATTTATAGTTTTGTTTCAAGTCCTAAATGAACATGGCCACTCTGGCTACCTCCTACATCTTTTTCAAACACATGAAATTCACTGATCACTGTTTCCTTGTGCTACTCATAGGTTTATCCTCTACATTATTAGATATTAAAACTAGATATTAAAAGTTAAAGGAAATGTTTTTCAACCTAACCGTCATCGACCACTAGAATATGTGCAATTATTCAAAAATGTGAACATGTTTGCTGAACTGAGAAAATAGCAGAAAACCTCAAAGTTTTGCTCAGAGTACTTAGAGTGGAAGGGCAGTTTTGTTTGAAGGTAGTCAATAAATGTTTATGTGAAAGATGTAATGTGGATGTGGTTCCCTTTCAAAGGGAACCCAACGTTGTGTGAGCTGTGGGAAGAGCCCTCGCGCGTGACCGGTATATGAAGCTTGTGTAGCATCTTGTTTATAGGCCTGCATTGATCAGGTGATGTGGCAATCAAGTGTGTTGCGTGATATAAAAACGGCACCTGTGAACCGCTCTGTCAGCCTTAAACCTTGTTTATACTCGACGTGTCTGCCTGCAATAGTGCGAGGGAGTGCATGGCAAAATGAGGTCATCGCGGAGTGGGCGGTCATACGCATCGAGTGCGCTAGATCTCATTTCACGTGGCGGTGTGCACACCAACTTTTGTAACTTTCCGTGTGGCTCTGCATCCGAAGATGAATGACTTTGAGGCAACTCTTGTCAAACACGTACGATTGTACAGGCAACAATCCATCAGGTGCTTTTTGAAGCATTGAAGGAGGACCAACAATAAACTTTTTCTCCAACCCTTTTTAACTAAAGTACTTTTTAAATGTTATGTTTGCAAAGTTTGTTACACTAATATTTAATATACATAGGTTTTTAAAAATAGTGATTTCATTTTGCTTTGTACATACTGTTGAAAGAATAAAGCCAAAACTTAAAGTTTTTTTGTTGGGTGCACCATGTTTTCATTCATCAGTGTTCTCACAAACATACACAGTCACTACACTACATCATCAGACGGTGATATACCTCTTTTTTCTTTATACATAGAGACATTTACATTGATAGACGGCCATACAGAGTGATCATTCTGTAATTGTTCAATTTATTTGATACATGTGATCATATTTTAAGTTGGTATTTAATGGACAGACATTCCATCTTCTTCTCCTCTGTCTTTTAGGTAACGACAACAAACACAACAATTCCTCCTCAGCATTCACGTTTGAAAGCGTTGCCATGGTTGTTCCAACAAACTACTCCTTCTCTCAGCTACTTCCTGTTGGTTTATAGGATGATTACCCTTTCCTTCAAGGAATATTACAATCGCGAGCCCGTCAAGTATAAACACCTCGTCTGTTCAGGGAGGTGCGCACGCAGTAAGTGGAGGCTCGCAGTGCAGAGTCAGATGAAAGTATAAACAAGGCTTTACTATCTTCAGCAACACTGCATGTTGGTTGTTGTTGTAATGCTTGCAAAAACGACTCTTCATTTCTTTAAAAAAAAATCTCTTTTTCTTTTCTGTCCCTTTTAAAAAAAGACAAGAAATGTGTCACACCTTGCTTTTTAAGGGGGGAGGACACAATTCACAATTTCTGTGTGAAGTGTCTAGGGATGGAGCATGTCAGGGCAGCCCTCGAGAGGTCTGACTGTGAGCATTGTGAAATCCTTACAATTAGGCAGCTCCGCTCGTGGCTTGCTCTCTTCTCAGCTGAAGGGAGTTGGGCTTCAGAGCCTTGTGGATCTTGGCCGGGGGGTCTCATATGGATCTGGAAGGGGAGCCGAAGATGAGCGTTGCTCTATCTCCTGGTCTGTGGTCCAGGTCTGGATCTTAGCCAAAAAAAAAACCCTTCTCTGCCTCTGAGGAGCCAGAAGGGGGTACCATTGCACCAAAAATGGACAGCCCAGGGAATAGTAAGTAGCTCATAGCAGGCTGGATGAGCGCATTCTCCTACGTGAAAATGAATCTCTCTCACACTGCAGAAAACTCCCCATTTTTTCCAGAAGTACATGATTAAACATCTGGCAAAAACCATACACTAGCCATATTTATAACCCCACGACGACGGTTTATTCGGCCAATGTGCGGAATGAATGACACAGCTATTTAGCTATGCTGAAGGTGGCGGAGGCACTTGCTAGCTACCTCTCTCCATCGATGGAAGGCAATTTAGGAAGGCCAGCGTTTCCATCCAAGCCATGTAAGGCCACCACGGCATTGGTGGGCATGGCCTATTTGGCAGGGGGTCTTGCTTGTGGGTCACTGTATACAATAGCAATGATGCAGGCCTACCAAGCAGACTTGCTGAGCAAGCTTGAAATACAGCAGCTTTCAGCCAGTTCCTTCCTTGTTGTGTTGAGTTTGCCAGTGCTAGAGTGAAGGAGGCACAGAAGGTGAGTGTGGCAGCAGCCTCCCCCCACAGAGAGCCAGGTGGACTGGGTGGCTATAGTCACAGCCTGCTAATATGCCATTCTTGCTCCCTTGGGACTCCAGAGCATCCGTGTACTAAACTGCCTGGATGACTAGTTAGTTCTAGCATTATCCATGGAACCGGCGATTCAACATTGAGATGTTGTTCTCATCCACATGAAGATCTTGGGGCTCAGGTTGAACCTCAAGAAAAGTATGCTTTCTCCAGTGCAGAGAACAACTTTCCTAGGGGTTATATGGGATTCTACTACAATAAGGGTGTTTCTATCCCCAACATGTGTAGGATCAATCCTATCAACATTGAGCAAGATAAAGTGGGATCTGGGCATCACCTCCACTCTGTATGGGAGACTGTTGGGGCTTATCGCAGCAGCAGCCAAAGTCATACCATTGGGCCTATTGCAGAGATTGTTTCAGTGGTGGCTGAAAAGTTGGGGGTTTCATCCGGGATGAAACCTCTGAGAGTAATCAGTGTCACGCAGTGATTCTTACGTGCTCTGAGAATTTGGAAGTGTCCCCGGTTTCAAGCTTTGGGTCACATTCTAGGGGTGTCTCCTTAGTGCAGGACAGTAATGACAGATGCCTCCCTCATGGGCTGGGGCATGGTCTTAGACGGCTGTCCAGCTCACAGTGTCTGGAGCGGCCCTTGTCTGGAGTGGCATATACATTTTTTCTTCCTCAATTGAGAGGTCAGCATGTGTTAGTTGTTTCAGACAACATAGCAGTGGTCTCATAAATCAACCACTAGGGAGGGTTATGTTTGCGCCCCCTGTTCAAGCAGATGCTACTAATTTTTCTCTGGGTGGAGGGAAAGTTTTTGCCAGTGAGTGCTATGTACATTCTGGGCAACCTGAATATGGAGGCAGACATCCTGTTGAGGCAGGGGGATTGGTGGCTCCATCCACAAGTGGTGGGGTCCATATGGCGACGGTTTGGCCAAGCGGAAGTCGATGTGTTCGCCTCTGAGGAGACAAAACACTGCCCACTGTGGTTTGCCCTCACTCCTCCTGCACCATTGGGGCTGGTTGTCATGGTGCACACGTGGCCAAGGTCACATCTGTATGCTTTCCCCCAATCACTTTGCTCCCACAAGTTCTTGAGAGAGTTCGCCATGATCATCTACGTCTGCTGCTTGTAGCACCTTAATGGCCAGCTCAAATGTGGTACTCAGAGATAATATCCCTGCTTGACGGCAAACCTTGGGAGATTCCCATCCGCAGAGATCTACTGTCTCAAGCTGGAGGGCAGATTCATCACCCTCAGCCAGAACTATGGAAACTGTCGGTCTGGCCCCTGAGGGGCACCAACTCATAGATTCTGGTCTCGCAACTGAGGTTGTAGAGACCAGACCACGCATACCTTCTGCAGACCATGCATACCTTCTTGGGACTTTTCTGTGGTCCAGGAAGGTCTGTGAGGTGGCCCATTTGAGCCTTAGCAAAGATTCTGACTCTAAAATTAGCTCTTCTGTTGGCCCTGACATCTCTCAAGCAAGTAGGAGATCTACAAGTTCTCTCTGTTGCCACTTCCTGCCTTGACTTTGAAAGGGAATGTCTGGGTTATGCATGTAACCCAGTTCCCTGAGAAGTGAATGAGACGTTGGTTCACAGGTGCCATTTTTATATAACATGACACATTTCATTGCCATGTCACCTGATCATGGCAGGCCTATAAATAGGCATGATGCTACACAAGCTTCAGATACCAGTCACTTCCCACAGCGTGATGCTCATGCACTGTCTCGTTCCCTTATCAGGGACATGTGTAACCCAGACATCCCACAAACCCAGAGATCCCACAAAACCATGGAAAACTCAAGTAACTGGAATAACTTCTTTTTTTATTGCTCCAGGAGGATGACATGATGGTGCCATGGGTATGAGTTGCACCTCACAGCTCTGGGTTTTTCTGGATCATTGGATTACTTTCTGTGTGGAGTTTTGCATATGCGTTTCCACTGGGTTCTCTGGTTTCCTCCCACCTCCAAAGGGGGGAAAAAAAAATGTATGTACCGGTGAATCTAATTTGCCCCTAAGTGTGAATTAATATGTGAATGAGTGTGTTTGGTGCCTTGTAATGGACTGGAGTCCCATCTAGGGTATATTCCCACCTCACATCTAGTGTTCCTGGGATAGGCTCCAGATCCACCACAGCCCTGACATGGACAAAGCAGTTACTGAAGGTGAATGAGTGAATGAATTGCTTGGGTGTTTGAACAGCTATGCTGTAACACCATTGGTAAGACTTTCTTTTATGCCCATCTTCTCCTAAAGCATTGCTATATAATGCTTATATAGTATATAATGTCCATGGAAACACATATGCTGCAGACACATTCTAAAACATTAGACATATAAACATATATGAGCATATATTTGCAACCAATCAATTAACAAGTTACTTAGTTCAAGCATAGCTACTTCATCTCAGATCATATGTACTGTATCTACTTTTAACTATTTCTGTATCTGTATGTATGAGCACTACTATAAACTGCTTTGACTGCATGTTTATGAGCTCAGTCTGGATGAAAAGAGCCTGAGTATTCACAGGAAAATGACAGAAGGCTGATAAGCAGAGTGCATCACCCACATAAACAGAGAAGGATAAAGAGGGGAATGAAAAAAAGGAAGAGAGCAAGAAAAACATTAAATTGGGTGAATTAGAGAGAGAGAGAGAGAGAGAGAGAGAGAGAGAGAGAGAGAGAGAGAGAGAGAGAGAGAGAGGATAGGAAGGAGCATCTTGCTAATAAATAACATTCTACTCATATTAATAAAAATCATTTTATTACATATGGAACTTTCTTAAAACGCCTTTGCACTAGAAGAGAAATGAATGGCCAGTGAACTTTTGCACCATGAGAAATGATATGCCACCAAAATGTAAAGGCTATAACAGTAAATAAATTAAGTGCACAGAACAGTGCTTGCTTTCTTTATTATTAACCTTCTTTACTGGAAGATTTAAAAATATCTTGACATTTCTGAAAGCATCCAGAATTTTATTATACAAGTTTAAAGGTTATAATGTATTTTACAGTAGCCAAGGGGCTGTAAAAGTACATATGACTGTATATAACAAATACAGATGTGTAACAAATTAAAGGGGGAAAAAAATCAAAGCAAAACAAAACAAATTGGCTGCTTTGTTAGACTTTGGGAAATTTTGCTGTCATGGTTTGGGTCCTCTCGTCCCCTTAGAGAGAGAAGTCACTGTTATACAACGTTATTGTAAATGTTCACCTTTTTACCTATAATGAAATATTTGTATCCTGATGGGAGTGGTCTCTTCCAGGATGATCCTGCCCACATCCACAGAGAACAATGGCTGAATTAATGGTTTGAAGAAGAAGAGAATCATGTGTTATGAATTTTGGAAACACCTAATTGAACACCTACTCTAGAGTTTGGTCGCACATGTTAGACAGGTGTTCATCCATCCCTCCCAGAGATTTGTAGAATCTGTGCCAAGGTGCTCTGAAGTTGTTCTGGTGTCTTGTGGCCTAACACCTTACTAAGACACTTTATGTGGGTTTTTCCTTTAAATCATGCCTTTCTTTTATTATGAATAACTCTCATGAAGTAACTCACTGTATCTCTCAAGTAGACAGATCACTTAACAAAACACACAAGTCCTCATACACAAACTCAAAAACACAACTGGAGGTCAGTTTGACTGGACTCTGGACTTCGGCTGACCGGGTTCTTGGTCTCAGACCCCTATATTGACAACCAATTTGTTTCTCCATTTTTGGGGCGTCTCTTTCTCTCTATCTGTGGCGGATCAGGGAAGATTGATGTCTCTGTTTGTGTCCCTGGCCCTAGCTTTATCTCAGCCTTATGAGGCGGCTGGCTGGCCGATAGCGGAGGCCGCCGTGAGTTATGTCCCCACATGCCTTTAACGGGACGACCGATGGATTTTCAGCCGCCCTCGGATTCTGCCAAAAACAAAGAAATCAAGACAGAAAAGTGGGGAAAGTGGGCGAGAAATGAGATATTGGTTGAAAGGATGACTGCCAGGAGCCTTTTTGTCTGTGCACTTTTTCTAAACCTGACTGTATAGGATTGTTTTATAAGACACTCAATAAAATCCACAATGAAGCATTTTGATTCAAAACTTTCAGTTGCAGAGATATTAGTTCTATTAATACAGGGTCAGATTGATGAGGAGAATTTTGGGTGGTAAGGTGCTATTTTGAGTCTTACTGATAATAACGTGTATTGTTTTATTGTTTCAGGTGGCCTCAGAGCCTCAGAGTCCGTGACTACCTGTGTGAGAATCTGCCCTCCTTTATAGAGTGTGTGTCTGAGAGAAAGTGTGAGACATTTTCACAAATACACATCCGTACCAATTTGTGTTTGTGATTGAGTAAGTTGCATATGTGTGCCATGTTAATGTATGAGCAAAGCAGTGAGAATTGAGTTTGGCATTCATGTAGGTGGAATATGCAGAGGGTAGGTATAGGAGTAGGAACAGTATGTTGTATGGTGTGCATGTGTGTATGTGTGTGAGAAAGATGCCATTGTTTTGCCTCTGGAGGTTTCATTAAGGCCACAGCGTTTCAGAGGTACGGAGTCATTCATCTCTTCTGTTGCAAAGTGCCAACACTACTCTTTCTCTCTCTCTGTCTCTCCTCTCTCTTTCTTTCATCCTCACTTGCTCCCACCACTCTGAGATGGGAAATAAAAGAAAGGGATCACATGGACCACTCTGGACCGTTTGATGTGTAGCAGACTGGCTTGTCTAATGAACCCAACGTCTTGCCTCTCTACGTTTTTTTTTTTTCCCAAACACTCATTAATTAGCCCTGTCAAAACTTTCCCTTTTTGGGTCAAGAGTGGGGGATGACTTCAAGAGCTTGAATGGGATACCGTTAATTAAAAACATATCAGATGAAGACCCATGAGCGCTAATCGCAATGCATTAACCCCTGGTTCCTGACAGCCAGGCTTGAGTCGAGACGTCCAAGACTAGATGATCCCTTTTGTCCTAAAGTTCTGCCGCATTGAAGTTCCGAAACCAGAAGAGAGAAATGCAGCTTTGATTTAATTGCATATGTCCCATTACTCCGGTTTTAACGAGAGGACTTGTAGAGGCTTCAAATGTTTTAGTGAGCAGAGTGAGTGTGTTCTGAAAAGAGCTGCAGATCTTTTCAGAGAGAAAAAAAACACTGAAGAGAAAAGCAGAGTCAGCTTCTGAAGAGTCAGATTCACAATCGCGCTTCCATTGAGCACTGAGGCAGATTGCGCTGACATTGCGTCTACTTATCCCCATAGCTGTTTTCTGTTGTGAAATCCACATTTTGGACTATTTCTGAATTTACCTTACTAGAATCTAAGGCTGTCCTTTAAAAATTCCTTTAAGATTTTTATAGCATCACAGACTGAATGCACATTGTGTTCTTAACCATATAAGGTGAAAGTGAAAACTGCTCTACTAAACAAAGAATGTAGCAACAATGGGCCTCATTTATCAAGCTGGATACAAACAGATTTATTCATAAAACTGTTCATAGGAGCATTTACACATGAAATTTGGTATTCATGAAATTCTCATAATTTCAGAAAAACATTCCTATCCTACTTGTGCTCCTGAGTGTGTGTAAATTTATGCATTAGAAGACTAACTAATGTAAACCTCAACTTATACTGTCAAGTTTAAATAGCTTATTTTTATTATGTTTACAACATTTACAGTAGCAAGTGCCCTAATCTAAAGCTATAATCTTTATCAAAAACATATCCTCATGCTGGTTCACTGGACTAAGAGAAAATATTATATTACTGGCATTAATTAAAGTACATGCAAAATATAAAAAGCAAACATAAACCTATAAACCCACCACATAGCTGTAAGCCATAAACAAATGGCTCAATTGATGGGAGATTTAGCACACATCAGGATGAAAACTGCCTTGTAAATTGAGTCAGTTTGAAAAGGCATCTTCTTTTAAGACTGTGCAACACTTCCAGCACTTTGGCCGAGACACTTAAAACAATTTAAAAATAGGATTTTTCCCTGACGTGCTTGGTGTCCATGATCACTTGGGTACAGTGTAGATCTTTTTTTTGTCTTACATTTTCATGTCATAGCATTTTTTGTCAAACTCACTTAATTCACACCTAATAAGGAAGAAAAAATAAGGTATTGGAATGACAAATTCAGAGTCCAAACTTGAACTGAAACAATGCTGTAAAGAAGAGTAGGACAAAATTTCTCCAAAATGATGTGAGAGACTGATAAACTCCTAAAGAAAAGATTTAGTTCAGACTATTGTTGCTAAACATGGTTCTACATGTTACTGAAGTATAAGGTGTATTTATTTATTCCCCTACCATGTTTCTGAAATTTGGCTTACGTTTTGTGAAAAAATGACTACATATTGAAATTTGTTGTGTGTTTTTTTTTTAAATGTTGTCAGTTGGGTTTATTTGTTTGTTTATAAACCCTGATAAATACAAACATAGAATTAAAGGTGGGTGTACTTTCTTTTAACCATTACTGTATGTGAATATTATGAAAATTCAAAACGTATTCAATAGATTTTGTCCTTTCCCAATAGTCCTTAAAAATAACCTCACACAAGCACACAGACACTGCGACTGCCTTATTGTGATTCAGATGTGATTATTAAATTTAATATAAAAGAATAACATTATTATAAAACAATAGAAATTAAAATAATGATGTGGTGATTCTTCGGGTAAGGCCCTAAGGTTGCTAATATTTCCTAACTAGAATTTGTCTTGCTTCACGGCTGTTAAAGAACTGGAAGAAAGCCTTACCCAAACACACAAGCCCCTTGTAACTCCCCTCTTATGTTTCATATGCGGTTTAATCATTTGAATAAATTGGAGGTAATCATTTGCAGCCTGTGGCTGGCCCATGTGCCGGGTGCTGCACGAAGGTGGGTGAAGGGCATGGCCAGACTTGTTCCAACATGTTCTCTGGTGCTCTGGAGTGGAGCGAGGCGAGTTGTGAGAGAGACTAATAGGGGCTGAGCGGCCAGAAGCCAACCCAGGCCTTCCCATGCAGAACTCTAATTAATTTGGTGCTGTGCTTCAGAATTGATTGTGGTCAGTTCTGTTTCAAATTTTTTATCCATTTCCTTCACTGTTATGTGAGCTTAAAGGGGCCCTCTGGTCAGAATCAGGACCTGTATCAGTTTCACTTGGACTCTGGGATGTTCATCACAATCTTGGAAAATGTCAGACATACAGTTTAGCAGAGTTTAACTCTGTTTAACTCTTTTTTAGACAATTTTTTTCTCTTGCTTTTAGTGCTGTAGGTCTGAAAGGATGGACAATTCTTTAGTTCATTTGTAGTAGGCTCAGCAAGAAAAAAAAAACTTGCTGCTTATTAACTTATCAAAATTAAAAAGTTTTCAATTGGTATGTCACTATGTTTAAACTTAATACACTTCAAGTTGGTGTTGCCAGCCTCATTGGTGTAGCTATAATTTGCGGTATTCGTTACGAATCCCACCACCTGCTGCACTACACACTAGTATGAGGCGTGATCTGGTTGATGAAAAGCCTATTTTTTCTAGAAGCCAGATTAATTAATGTGCGCGGATGACAGATAATGGTTTCAGAATCAAGAACAAACAGATATGTGGAAACAGTGACAAAACAGAGGAAAATAAATTCCACAGCAAAGCTGTCATGTCGGCTAACTCCAATGCTATAAATACTGTAACAGCCACCTCACAATTAAACATATTGAGAGAAAATAATGACACTAACCAGATTTTAATAATGTCTTTTACATGTGAAACTATGACAGAACAGCACATCTCATAGCCGGAACTTTGGCATTAAAAAAACAAAACATTAAACATTTAAAAAATGTTGTCAGAAGAGGATAATGATCATGATGCATGATACTTGTTCATTTCCATTAGTCTGTATTAATGCATTTACCTAACTAACTAGCTTGTCATATGCTATTACATCACTTTAGCTAGCATGTTTTAGCGTAATAAGATTTCAGGGCAACCAAAACACAGGACTGGAGATTTACATGTCTGATGGGTCAGCCAAAGAATTTATGGTTTGTCCAGTCCTGTCCAGTTTGACCAGTGCTTTCTATATCTTACTGGAATATCCATTCTATTTACACAAAGGTTTAGAATGAAGATTATTTTAGCAGGCCTACACAGTTGCACTGTTTTTTGAAAAAATGTAAATATTTCCATGCAGACAGAAGAGTCTGTGTATCTTAAATGCTGTTTTTCCCATTAGCACATGCAAATGAAGAAAGCAATTGTATTGTTATCAATAGCATGATTTTGATACACAATCATATTGATCACACTTTACTGATGGATATAATATAAATATGAGCAAATATTATTAGGCAAATTATTGTGCTATAGTCATCAGTTATGCTTCTTATTGCATATCTCATTATCTTTTTACAAAAAAATAATTATATATTTATGGTTTCTACTCATAATTCAGAATCATTTTGTAACAAAAGGCCCCACAGGTGTACTCAATAATGCACATTGGGTTATTTTGTGTGTGTGTGTGTGTGTGTGTGTGTGTGTGTGTGTGTGTGTGTGTGTGTGTGTGCCATTGACTGGCCAGCTAATAATAAGACAAAAAAGGTATTTATCAGTTAAAATTGATACATTTTATATATGTGTCTAATAACTCCAAGTCCCATAACAGAAAGCCCTGTGAGGCTTTAGAGAGTAACACGTTTTATTTATTTATTTATTTATTTATTTTTGAAGAATGCAACCCGCAACCCTTTAATTTGCAATCACACCTGCTGTTATTGTGCTTGAGTAAGGCTAATCTCACTTTAAGAAAGCTTGTCAGCCTGCAAACGGGTAAAATTAATGAATTTGATTATAGCTTTGTCTAATAGCTTGTGTATCACCGTTTCCTGGTTTTAATCACTACTGCTAAAGCGTACAGCCCAGGGGCGCAGTTTTAATTCCTCTCTTCTTCTTATGTTGCTCTAACAAAAGAGGGAGAAAAATAATAATTGTTTGGCCCAGATTTAATAACAAGCAATAAAAACCAACCAACCACAATTTACCTCGCCGTTCCCTCTCACGCCTGTGCTATTATTAGCCATTTTCGTTCTCGCCACTAATATTTTTCAGATTACAATGCGAGATACTTTACATTTGTCTCTGATGAACATTTCAGTTTGTGCACGAAATGGCTGAAAGCCATCGTACGAATATGAAACCACATTTCTGTCATGGTTCATTAAAGATTTTCATAATGACATCTGGGCTGAAAGGACATTAACACGTTTGTTTTTGGTCGGGTATTTAGGGAGAGCTGTGACCTCTGCTACAACGTTCCCTGGCTGAGAACTGAAACTACTTTGCTGACCTTTTCCATCTTTATCTCACCTCAACAGTCCTCATTCTGCAAACCTGGCAAATGCATGCTTTCTCTGTCTCTTTTACTTGTCAGGCTTAACTGTTTCTCTTTCTCTCTGTCACTTTTCATTGGTTTGCCATCAGGGTGAGTGGTCTGCTTTTTCTAGTTGTCTCTGAACTCTAGGGCACTGCAGGGACAGACACAGAGAGGATGGTCTCATCTCCTGTTTTTCTATTGTCTATGCCTTTTTTCCTAATTGATGAACTCAGATGGTATGAAACCATTAAAAGTATCTGTACATCCCACCCTGTAATACTGTTCATAAATCTAACAATATGACTATAAATAAGGTGGAAGAATGCATGCTGTAGTATATTATATCAGGTATGAAATCATTCCAAAGCTAAATGTATTCTGCAGAAGGATGCTTCTCATGGGAGTCTCCAGTCAGCATCAAACATACCCCAAATGCTTTGTTCTAAGTCCATGCTTCTTAAAATGTAACCAATGCTTGATGCTTAATGGTTAGCTTAGAGAACTTCCTGTGATGTTGCAGGGATGAAGCATGTAAGCTTTGCTCAATCACTGGCTTTTTTATTTAGGCCTTCAATCTGTTTAAATGAATCTACTCATATGCATGAATAAAGGCAAGCCTAAAAAAGTGGGTGCCCTTCCTCCTGAAACATATGGGCCTCGGACCTGAAGGTGGATTCCTCAATCTCTGGATCTCCACACACCCCAGCTGCATATGCTCAAATCATTCTGTTCCATACCTCTTATTTCACTCTTTCACAGACAGGCTCACTTTGAAGAGTCATATTTCTCGATGGGAGCACATTTAGAAACATCACCCAGTTTTATTTATTCCCTTTGCCTCCCACCTGGCTCTCACTGCTGCAATTTCTACGGCCCTCAACCGAGGGCACGAGTCTTCCTCCATCTCGTTGGGTCAGCATGTCCGTGAGAGTAATAGTGTAAATGTGAAATAGAAAGTATGACAGATAAGTGTGTGTGTATGTGTGTGTGTGTGTGTGTGTGTGTGTGTGTGTGTGGGGAGGGAGCTGTCAAAGGTGTTTGCATGAAGGAGGTAGGATGGAATGGAAGTTAATGCTTATGTAAGGTGGTGTGTGAGAGGGAGTACATGCATCACTCACACACTCATCCCACAAAAATGCCATCTATCTGACATCTCTCTGTCTGAATATGTGGGCACTTTACTGGCATAAATATTAATGCCACTCCAGTTTATTTAGGATGTTGGCCTTTCACTGGAATGAGCCTTACTTTACTGTTTAAAATGGTGTGTGTGTGTGTGTGTGTGTGTGTGTGTGTGTGTGTGTGTGTGTGTGAGAGAGAGAGAGAGAGAGAGAGAGAGAGAGAGAGAGAGAGAGAGAGAGCACAGTGTATTTTAAAAAGAGAGAAAGAGAGAGAGAGTTGATGCATATGCTTGGCAGGCATAATGTCAATAGTGTAAAGTGCGCTCCAGTACTTTTTATCCTGTTTGAATGGAATCCTTGTGCATTCACCTTATCGGTGTGGTATAATTGGGCTGATGTGAATACAGCCATCATACTCAACTGCAGAACAAAGCATACGATCCAAAACCCCATGTGAAATGCCTTCTTAGGGGCATCCGAGTGGTGCAACAGAAAAGCATTTACCCTAACATTGGGAGATTGCAAGTTTGAAGCCCAATGATGTAATAGCTTTCCATGGCTGGGTGTCCAAGAGAGTAAAATTGGCCTTGCTGCATGGGTGGTGCTCTCTTCCATGTCAATCAGAGCAATGCTAGCCAATCATGGGCATTTTGTGGGCAATTGTGGATGTCTGTAAGCTCATGTAGGTTGAAGAGGGTGGTTAGTGCTGTCCTTTGAGCATTCAGCTGTCCTGTGACATAGCAAGAGCAACAGTTCAAATAGATGTGGTGGCTGGCTGCATGTGTCTGGGAGGAAGAACATCACTATCTCCAGTTGGTAGTTGACATGTGACAATGTTACTGGCAAATAACCAAACTGGGAAAAAATTGGGATAAAGGTCCAAAAACAAACATTGCCTCTAAGAAAGCAAACTAGATCATTATTTGGTTTGTCCCTCTGAACGATTAAAGGTTTTACATTTAAAAAAAAGCTCCCTTCTATGGTTTAATTTTTTGATGGAAAAATAAGATATCAGGTGTATTCCAGATTTCAGCAATGAAGAACACCAAAAGAAATTATGAGGTACATTTAAAAAACTATATATTGTTACCAGATGTCATTGATTTTCGCTATTTCTACACACACTTACAATAGGTTTCTGCTTTCATATTTCTGATCAATAAATGAAACACTTTTGTTAGTGTGTTTCAAACCTTGCCTCTTCCCATACATCACTGAAGTGAACCTGGTCTAGTAAGACTTTTACACAAATTCAAATAAGTGAACATGTGGTTGGATTAAGTATAATATCATATGAATGAAAAGTATCAACACTAAACCCATCACTAATAATCATGCAAACATATTTTCAACCATGAGGCCATCTTGCTTAAATTTGAAGTGTTAAATCTTTAATATTAATCAGGTAAACAAATAGGTAAGAAAGAGGTATAATTCTTCTGAAAACATGTCCTTATAAAGTCAGTACGGAAAAAGTAAGTGCTGTAAAGATCAAGCAAAGCTCCTTTATAGGGCCCTGCTTAGATACTCTAAGTCTTTGGTTGATCTGAGGTTTTAGATGCATTGACTGCATTGACTGGTCTCAGGAGAGTCAGGAAAAGGTGCTATGGACTAGGGAGAGAGAGAGAGAGCGAGAGAGAGAGAGAGAGAGAGAGAGAGAGAGAGAATGAGAGAAAGCAAGGAGGGCTTTACAGGGCTAAAGATTTCTCAGAGACAATTACAAACAAAGGTAAGAATCATTGACAGCAGGCCGCTCTCAGACAGCAGAGCCTCTCAATACCTCCCAGAGGCCTTTGATGAATGAGGTCCAGTGAACGAGCCTCAGCACTGCTGAGAGAGCAAAACCCTCTTTAGCTAAGATCAGAAGGCTAATAACACCTACATTTTCCCTCTGCTAGACCAAACACATTCAAAATAACTGTACTCTGCATGGACCATTTGCCTGGCATGGTTTAAACATTGATCCAAAGTTTAGCATCATGAATATTGCTAGCAGTTGGTGTGGAGGAATGCGTCCATTCAAAAACAAAGCCTGTAAATGTTTCCCTCTTCTCCTCCAAGGAGGTCCATGAATGTCAGAAAGACCTCTCACTCCCTCTGTCTGGAATAGGGAATAGTGCTTACCTCCAGACTTTCCTCTAGAGCAATAGAAAGTGCTTGACAGCTGAGGAAGTGAAGAACGATGTGTTTGGATTGATTCTGCCAACAGGGGGCGCTGATCACAGCACCATTTTTAATCCACAGCTGTCAATACAGCAGGGGAGAATATCCGGACATGTGGTGTGGTGATAGATGGAAGAGGATAACATCTCTCGCTTCTCGAACAGCTCTCCAATTTGACTCTTGTTTCTGCCAGCTCCTGACTCAACATAACCTAAGTTTGTTTCAATCTCTGCATTTTGGCCACTCATTTTAAGACCTAAAGAAACCTTTGACAAGCTGAAATGTAGAAGCAGAACATTGATGAAATAGGATCTGTACTTCAACAGGTGGGAAACAATGTTTTGCTCTTAAAACGTGACGAAAACAACCATCACAAGAGCCCTAACCCTAAAATAAATGTATTTTTAAAAGTGGACCACCTCTGTGAAAGGCCTGTTTTGTGCCCTCATGACCTTGCATTTCCCCTGTGGATCTCCTGCCGTCTCTTCTCTAGGTCACTAAGAAGACCATATGTGAGACATCTCGCTTTCATTTATTACATCTGTTCAGGGAGGGTTGCGTTTCAGCACAGTGAATCTTCTGTCCTTCATTCCACCAGAATTGAGGGACATGTTTTTACTAGTCCTAGGTTCTCTCTCTGTCTCATCATCCCTCTCTCCATCATCCCTGAATCAGTTTCTCTTCTCCAACTGAGATTCAGTCTTCTGTGTCTGACCACAGAGGGCAGGAGATGGAGAAGAGCTGCCGGTTCTTGCTCTGTGGCCAGCAATATCGATCGCGTCTCACTTGTTTTTTTGCCCCGTGTGCCAGAGCGCATTGCTGTTTGCAAGTCATAAGGGATGGTGGAGGAAGGTGGCAGGGGGACAACAGAATTGAATCTATTTCTTTGGAAAGCCCTGGGTTATCAAACTCATTAATCTACATGTCATGAACGGTGGATGAATAATTGTGTGTAGAATTTATCTGCCAGTGTGATAGCTACTTTTCAGCCTCCCCCCTTGTGTGTGCATCCTGTGCTTTGTGTCTGAGCCCTTTAATTATTATATGCTTTGTCTTTGCCATCTCTGGTCTTTTGGGGGGGGTGGGGTGCGGGGGGGGGGGGGGGGGGGGGGGGGCGAAATATGCTACCCCTGCATTTAGAAGGACGCACTACCCTTATTATGACACAGACACACACACATATTATCTGTGAAAAAGACTAGACAGATAAACAACAGCAGCAATAATGTACGCATTAAGGTGAACTTGTGCACAATCAGCAACACATAGTGCGCTAGACAAATTGTTCCCATCAGTGCAATATTTCAATAACTATTTGGATCCTGAGTGCCTTATTGTTTACTTTTAGTTTCCTAGGTCACATCTCTCATAAACAATTCAAGCCTATACTGCAGTTCTTCATTTGACAATTTTATATTAACTTTAAAGTAATTCACCATGGTAGCACGGTGATGCAGGGAGTAGCATTACACCTCCAAGGTCCCAAGTTCAGTTCTAAGCTTGGGTTACTGTCTAGTTGAAGATTTTCATGTTCTCCCTGATCTGTGTAAGTTCTGTCGAGTTCTCCAACACATTCTAGAATGGAATGTGAATAAAATTGTATGGTGCCTGCCAAGAATTGACATCCCATCCAGGGTGTATTCCTACCTCGGACTCAGAGTTCCTTGAATACGCTCCAGAATTTTCATGACCTTAGCCGAGATAGAGCCTGGACCAAAACTGAATGAATGAATCTACTTGGTAACACTATAGTCGCATCAGAACTCCACATCATAAGATAATTGTCGTAGACATGTCATAAAAGATCATATGCTGTCATGAGCTGTTAAAACACTTTATAATAACTTTTATTAATACAGAATTAATAGCTCATTATTAGTTTTTCAGAATTGGACAATTAACAAATACATTTATAAATGACCATGACAATGAACAAGTTCATCACATTGTAGCCTTGCAATGCCATTATGGTGTTGTGCTTCCCCATATCCAGAGGTAAGTGCTATACAGAAGAAACTCAACATCTAAAGAGACTCAGACGTAAACTGATCAATTCAATGTCAGCTAAATAAAGAAAGAACACCATGAATTTGAACTACAGTGATCTCAAATAAGACATGTTGCAGTTGTCATAGTGAAGAAATTTGAGCTTAGTGTATGATAACATCACACAGTAGCACAGAAGCATTTACCTTACCTTTTAATTATTACTAGGCTTTAAGGACTTCTTAAACAATTCTGCTTTGGAGTAGATACTGTAAAAAAGGTTTGTACTTATATTCTGATAGGTTATAAACCTTTAGAAAAATTAACTCTACAGTAAAACTAAATTATACCTATTTTACATGCAAGTTGTCTCAATGAATACATTATAACCAACAGGAAAAAATGAATTTTGTAATCAGGAGTACACTCATGAGCAAAGTGTCATTTCCAAAATATTTGGGATGGTTAAATAATAATAATAATAATAATAATAATAATAATAATAATAATAATAATAATAATAATATCCCTTAAATAATAATAAAAGCCCTTAATAAAATAAATAATATCTATCTTAGATAGATAGATAGCTAGATAGAGTACGGTGCAAAAATCTTAGTCACATGCACAGAAATGCTATAGAGCAAAGATGCCTTCAAAAAAATGAAATGAAATGTTTCTAGATAGATAGATAGATAGATAGATAGATAGATAGATAAATAAGAAATAGTGTATAAGTAAATAAATAGTAGTGCTCTAGTCAGCAAATATGCTATGACAAATATGACACACTCTTTATGATTCTGAAATACATGTATATATATATATATATATATATATATATATATATATATATATATATATATATATATATAATACTTATTGTCTTAGTGTCATTATAGAACTCTTAAACTTTTATTATAAGAATTTTGTTTTGAGGGCAGAGTGAATGTATCACTTATTTTGTCAATCGTTATGACAGTTGTCATGAAGTATTATAACACTGTCAAAATAACACTGCTATACAACTTCACATATATTGCCATGATATGATATCTGCTATGGCACATTTATGATATTTTAATGTCAGTATCATAATGCAGAGTTCAAATAAAGTGTCACTGCTTTGTATGATTATAATGAATTAAAAGTGAGTGATACCAGATTGGGGATTCTTCCTAAAGTGTCAGTGGACTCTAATGTTTTAACTGTAATGCGTTATGAATTAAAAGATGAACAATAAAGGATGTACAATTCTTCCCAGAAGACAGTTCATGACGGTTTATGACATCGTCCTGGACATGTTTATGGTGCAGTTATGTCAGTTTTATGCACGTTTGCAAGTAAAACGTCATTGGATTTATTGGGTTGTGATGAAATAAAAGTAAGAGATACAGGAACGCAACACACAGCCATCATACTTCTACCTTTAACCAACTTCTAGACTCTGTTATCCCTGTGTCTCCTCTATTTGTAAGCACCGCTTAGAAGATCAAACCCAATGAGCCAACATTAAAACACATGTAACAACGTTGTTGACAGTGAAAGGCAATGGTATGAGACAAACACAACAAAGCATTTCATGTGTTTAATGCACTGAACAGCATGAAGAAAGAATCAAGCTCCTCCTTACATGTTCTCCTAGAAAAGAACAAAGGGAGAGGAAGTGTTGTGAGATGAATGCTAGTGTTGTGCGGGGGAGAAGGCCACTCAGGGAGATGCTAACTTCTCCACTATTTCTACCTGTAGCTAATAAACCACAACACGTGTAAGGAAAAAATGATCAGTATTAGATGTTCTCTGCCGAGTCCTAGCAACATCATATATCTCCTGAGTAGCACAAGGCTCAATAGTAAGGTATGCATTTCTGCCACATAGACATGCTATAATTGAAAATAGGACAGGGAGAGACTGGAGGGAACCAGACCAAACTTCACACACTCCTCTCTGAGGTGATGTATTTGAAAAAGTTCCCCTGACCTGTCCATTCAATGCCGGGTGCATGTATAATACAACAACCCTTAGCTTTACAATGTGCTTTGTAGAGCAGATTTTAGCGACGTGCTATTTCGGTTAAAGGACGCAGATATGGACGGCCACACTGATGGAATGCAGGGCGCTGGTGTCGGTACAAGGTTTCTGGCAAGGTGCTCTGGGTAATACCAATTCACCTCTATTGACCCCTGCACACAACAAGCAATTCCTAAGACAGAATATGGAGTGGTTTTGAAGGTCAACAAGCATCAGTGACTAAGAGTTTACTGCCTTTCTGCCAGTGTGCATGTGCATTAAGGGTTGCACAACGATTAATTTTTACTAGTCAGCCAGTATTTAAAAACAAAAAAGTAGTTAACTAGTCACTTTTTATAGAGTTAAAAGAAAAACATACTCAGCCCCTTTTGTCTATTTTATTTTAAGATCATATACCAATTCTCACGTGAAGACACCTTAGAGGCTCAGCTGAAATCACGGATTGTGTAACTGAGAGTGTGCAGAAAGGAAGCTGATGTCCATTAACAGGGCTCAACGACAGTCTTCCTTGATAGAGGTTGTTGTCCACAGCATCGAAAACAAGTCTAGATTGGTCTCTGTCAGCTGGCATGCACTGCTTTAGACGTGTGGGATTAGACAGTGACATGCAACCCATGCCATTGAATACACTCTTTTGCACAGCAATGGTTATGATGCAATTCACTAAGCCACAATGCAAGGGTTTTATGTACAAATTTAGTTATTTTTAAAAGAAAGCATAATAACTGTGGGAGAAATTCCTTTGGGAGTGGAATCAAATCTGACAAAACATTTGCCAAACTGAGAGGACTGAGGTTTCATTTGTGAAGGCTCACTTATGTAAACTGGAAGGGTATAAAATACTACTAGTATTGGTGTAATTGTTATGTATTTGTGCAATTGTGGTTTTGAATGACAGAGGAAACCTATCAGGAAACCCCACCAGTGTGTGTACATCATGTTTTTATATTTGCCATGTTTTTATATTTTATATTTTTATATTTGAGAAACAGCTACTTCATATGAGTAATGTGGATAGAACCAAAAAATTGGAGTTCATGCAAGGATGATGAAAGTCAAAATCCCTTTCTTGCCATGGAGGTCAGAATCTGCAAATTGTGAACAGAATCAGCTCATAGACAGCCTCTCCACACACTGACCATTTGGAAAACCATCCCTTGACCAGCAGGATTTATAATTACCACAGCCAGAAGCATAATTCTGTCAATTTCATCTTTACATCATTCAGTTTAAACTTCCTGACACACTGCTATCTATAGAAATGAACAAAACTGTGTAATATAACTAAAAGCAATAGCCTGTGTATCCATCTTAAAATTAGCACCATGTCCTCTTTTGAAATCTTAAAACAAACAAACAAACAAAAAAACAAAAACAAAAACAAACAAAAAAAACAAAACAAACAAAAAACCACACAGTTTGGCCATATTCTGAATTTATTTTACAAAATGTTCCCCTTAATGCAAATGATAATGATAATGAGTCTTTATTGGAGTCATTATTTAGAATGAATGTAGTCTTTATACAAATTAATGTAGGTTTATGTCAGTTGTCAGGAAAGGGTTATGTAAATTTTATGTTGAAATCTATCCTTAAGAAAAAATCTTAATCTGGCTTGCTTATGTGGTTTCTGATACTCTGTGTCACACTGTCCTCGATCAAATGGATATAAATATGAAGTAGGGTTAAAAACAAATTGCAGCCATCTTAAAACAGGAATTACTTTCTTTTTTAGCACATAATTTAGTTTTACACTGCATTAGCATTAGTCTCAGTTAGGAGGCTTGGTCCAAAGTTTGAAGGAAGAATTGTAGCTACATCAGAAGTTAAAATTTGTTTAATTTATTTATCATAAGCTTCAGTTATTATATATATATATATATATATATATATATATATATATATATATATATATATATATATATATATATATATATATATATATGTGTGTGTGTGTGTGTGTGTGTGTGTGTGTGTGTGTGTGTGTGTGTGTGTGTGTGTGTATATATATATATATATATATATATATATATATATATATATATATATATATATATATATATATATATATATAAACACTTTTGTACAAATAGTACATCATAGCCAAACAATATATTTTGGGGTCTAATGGCTTTTGTTTGGCAGTTTGCACGATGTTAAAGTTGGGACTATACTTTTCAATTAAAGAAAAGTATTAAACTAAATAATGTGAGAACTGGCTGATTGACTACAGTGGGTGTAAGGTGTAAATTTGATCTTTGACCATAATATACCTTTTAGAATTCAAAATGGACTTCCAAACTAAAAAGACGAGTTGTTCCATGCGCCCTTTGAGTTAATTTCATTTCAATTATTTTATTTAACTACTTTGAATACATTCTCAGAAAACTTGGGTCAAGGCTGGTTATTGTCAAGGATAAGGCTGCCTGTGTTATCTTTACAAGGGCAAAATGCTGGCATCCATCTATTTCATGTCTATTGAAAGATTCAAGGTGCTTCATAAATGCTTGTGACAAGGAGTTTGGAGAAAGAAAAGCTGGTTAGTTGGTGAAAGCTGAATCCATGTTTATCCTATGGAAGCTCCCATGTCTTGGGCTCAGAAAGACAAGGTCCTATAGGACCTCAGGCTTGTCTCTACTTTTTATGATATGTTGGTAATTAAAGGTGTGCTGGTCTGCCGATGTGTGGACACAGCGGAGCTGAGATGGCTGGAGGAAGATAAATGAGGCGGGCAGATGTAATATCCTTGGACTTATGGGACTGCTCAGCTGTTGAGGAGTGTCATGGATGATTATTAATGTATGATGCCATGGCCAATGTAATGAGCCTGTGTGACCAAAAAGTATAAACACACAAATATGTTGTTTATGAGTGTGCCTTAACAAAGGCTTGGATATGACAATATAAAATAATTTATCTTGGTCTCATTTCTCTGGAGGAACTTCTCCCTATAAAATCTTCTAGGATCAGTATTACTCTGTGGATTAGTATTAATATATTAAAGTTAACAATAAATAATTGTTCTATTACTTTACATTATTTTACTTGCAAACATTATGCATGTGAAAATATATAACATTGAGAATATTTACATTCAATTACTAGAAAATATGATCCTGGTATGTTTAGCTGCAAGGACATCATCCAAGCTGTTTCTTTCAGCACTTTGTTTCAGAAATATATTCACTTAAATGTGCTGTTTGCTCAGCAGTGGACTACCTAAGCTGCTTTTTGTTTTTCAATTGCTAACAGGATTGAAAGTAACAGGATTGAGCTCAAATACACAATATATGGTAACATCTATGCTAAGGAAATAAGGATATTAAGCACTTTATTTTTTATTTATAAGTTAGGTTAAACTGTTGTACTATCAAACCATATCATCAAAACATCATCATCAACAAATATCATTAAAAACAAGAAAAAAAAATAATAATGAGAGAACATACCTTTCGTCTTCTCATGATCTTTGAAAATTTCAGATGATGTAAATTCCTGTTGAATGCGTGACTGGTGGAATATTCCAAATATTTCATAGGGGGGAATGTGTTCAAGTAACAAGGTTGAGTAAATCTTGTGGGATAAAACTAAAATGTACATTTTGCATAAGTTGTAATGGAAAGAGGGTTAGATGGAATAAGATGTTAAATGGATTCACACATTGGAGCAAAAAAAAAAAAAAAAAACCTAAACAAACAAAACAAAAACAAACAAAAATGTTGTAATTAATACATTTTAAGGTTAAATGTAGTTATAGTAGGGTGGGAATTTTTTTTTTTTAAAGTGCTGTGGGTATTATTCCTGTTAATTTAGTGTAAATTACTATTTAAGTTATTAATCTGAAAAATACGCATTGCTGTAAAAGACCATTTAATTATGTTTAAATATCTTATACCTTGTATCTTTTCTTTATCTACATATTTGTAAATGTACTATGAGTGAGACCCAGTGGTGGAATCATGCAATGAATATTTTACTAGCTGGAGAATTTGAAGAGCTGTTGAATTACTGTTTGATAGTATTATTTGTATAGCTGGCTAGTTTGAAAGACACACCGCAGTTCTAACCCTCACTTTTAGCTGCATAATACTCTCTTATAACTGACTATCCAGCTGAGAAGTTGTAGTGTTGTAGAATTAATTTACCTTGAGCTGGCTAGTTAGATAAAGAGGGTATCAGGTGGCTAATGGTGGTGTCAGAACCACTGTGTGTCCCTCTGAATTGCCTAAACAGTGAATTTTAGCTTCAATAGAAAAAGAAATGACCTGATTTCAACTTCAGGGTCCAAGTGTCATTAATCCTTATGATGAAATGGGCATTATGATAAACGTTGACTTCAAAATGTATCAAAAATAAAGATACTCAAATATGAATGTACACACAGATGTACACATCCCTAGACATGTTGCAGAGGTGAGTGCATAGTTCGTGTTGGTGGCCGTGTCACAGCTGAGCTCTTGGTTCCTAGTGACAGCAGGTCTCAGGAGACCCGTGTGCATGTGGGATCTTTGGAATCAGCTGTGACTGTATTAAAGGGGAATTACATGACACGGTCACCACACAAGCACTTTATCTGCTGGCTCCTGTCTCTCTAAAGCCCACACATATGTCCACACATCGGCATACCCTCACCCACATCCATGTACACGTACATATAGCCTGAGACATCTCTCAGGTCACTCTCACTCAAATGTCACTCATTCAGGGCTGTCTAAATAAGAGCGATAAAAAGAAGTGGGTTAGAGGGAGAGATGGGTGGCAATGAGAGACAGTGAGAGAAGAAAAGTCAGTATAAAGCAAAGGGACTAACAATGGGGCTTAATGCTAGATTGCTCATAGTGAATTTGGCCACCACACAGATTCATTAATTGATAAATATTGAGTGAATTAAATGCAAAAAGAGTGCATCTGTCAATTGAATTGAGGGGTATCAGCTTTGGAATTCATCCCACTTGTACTCCTACACACACACACACACACACACACACACACACACACACACACACACACACACACACACACACACACTGAGCAGAGTGTTTACTGTTTCACCCTTCAGTCACCGACAGATGGTGATGCTATGGGCAATCACACTGTTTTATGAGGGGAAAGGGAGAGAAAATGCCTCTCTTTCGTCTTCAATAGACAGTTAGTCTGACAACAGGCACCTCAGCTGCTTTGGTGTTTCTCCTCAATTCATCTAGCTGCCATTTTATTTTGTGACACAACAGCATTTGGAAACATATTAACACCATTTTCGAAAATATTCTGAGATATGGAGTCCTCCAAAAATTTAACCCTACACTAAAATAGACTACATATCACATGCTTTACGTGAAGGTTTCCAAGAAAATGCCTTCATACCACAAAGTCTCAAGAATCTAAATGATGGATTATGACCGATTTGTACATTCATGTTAGATAGACTTATTAATTATTGAAATACAAATGATGCAGTGGATCAGACATCTTTCAATCTAAGGCTGCTGTTTTCATTCTGTCATGATGGAGGTGGATTATGGAGAGGATGATATGAGAAGACATCACAGATGGAGAGAGAAAAGAAAGAGATGGAGCAGAAGGTCCTCAGGGCCCGTTTGAGCACCTGTCCAACTCCAAACCAATCAACGCTCTTCTCGTATGCAATATATAAATATATAAAAACAACTATTATTTCAAAATAAGCACAAAGAACCCAAAGGATTTTAAAAAATGAGTCATGGCATTGTCTTAAATGTCTAATAAATCTTATGGTGATTATATTCAGTATATTTTGCAAAAATGAAATCCCTGTAAATATGAAACAAGCGAGTGTTTTAGTCACTTTTCCCTAATTATGCAGTCCAATCTGTGCGCACACACACCTGCCATTTGGAGGACCTTCACAATGGATGGTGCTTTCATGTGTCTATTTCCTATAATAGTGCTTATATTGGAAAGAATGGAAAGCTTAGATTGGAAATTTTAAAATCCATTTTGCAATTGATTTGTTATTAAACAAAATGGCCTTGTTAAACCATATGTTTTAGTATGTAGTGGGTAGAACATGAAGGTTAAACATGTCAGAGTGAAATATGTGAGAAAAAGATGTGTCCTAAAAGCTAATTCCACTACTAGGATTTCTTCCTTTTATGTATATACAAACATGCTCCCAAGAAGCCTTTTTTTTCAATTAATGTCAAGCCAAGTGCAGAAGCAGCTTGAGGTAATGATGCGTTCTCCACTCTCCGTCTCTGTGCTACTGGACCACGACAACACCTCCAGGGTCGAATCCCCTGGTGTACATATAGCAGAGGGCTGCGGGGTGACAGCACCATGCAATCCATTTTTCTACTCACTCTCTCATAATACACACACTCCCACAGATACAATAACAAAAAGTTTTTGCATCTCTTTCCAAAACTTTCTTCTTGTATCTTGTCTTTCCTTTCTCCTTCTGTTTTTTTCTTTTTCCCCTCCTGCCAATGCTGTGATGCAGCCTCTCTGATTGCTATGCATTGTTTAGTTTCTTTCATTAATGCTGGGTGCCAGTCCTGCACCACAGATGAACAATAGCAAGGCTCCTGCAGGAGATCAATAGCAGATTGCTGATAGCGCCCCGTCCATTCGCTCTCCAGATTACATGACAAATGGTGCGGTCCATGCTTTTTGACACCCCTTCGTTCTTGTAGGGTCTAGGCCTTGGCGTTGCAGGCTTCTACTAGCCCCCCGACAGAAGCCTGGCTTGGGAGAACAATGAGCAAGAGAAGGAGAAGAAGAAAAACGTCCAAATTGGCAATCTACTGTAAGGGCTGCACCATAGAGAGGCCTGTATCCATCAACAGCTGGTAATTGTGGTTAAGGAAAGGGGCTGAAAAGGGTGTTTGGAACAGCTGATTTGTTGACGATCCTTGCTAGAACACAACAACATCAAATGTGCAAGGCACTTCAAATATGATTGTCCCATTACCATAAAAGGATACGTGAATTAACCATCACACTTATAGATTCTAAAGAAGTGATCTTTTTTCAGTTGTTCACGCTCATTCAGTGTAGAACTTCACAATAGAAAAGCTGTAAGCTCTAAACAAGTGCACTCTGCTTGGTAATTTGTCCACTATCCCTCCAGGAACATATTTCACTGGTACTGCAGACAAAAGTTGCCTCATTTGTAAAGGACACACAGAGAACGAGTCAAGGTCTTTTTTGGGAAGTAAAAAAATGTGACAAGGAAAAAGAAGGCAATTTGCTCATTGACACGTTGTCCTTTATAATAACATAAGGACAGTATTTCTTTTTCATCAAGACTAATGACCTCTGTATGCTGTGTGTTGGCCATTTTAAAGAAAAACAAACAGCCTCTAGCCCTGACTGCATGATGTAAGATCATAACCTCCTCCCGCTTGACTTATGCACACCTGTACATGCTTAGCTTGAGCTGCTTTTGAACTAAAAACAGATAAGTGAAAGAAAGAAAGCAAGCAAGAAAGAAAGTTTTGATGTTTGATGGGTGTCCTATCCAATCTGGGAGAGATAATAATCTAGAGAAACTAATAATTATTTGTCCTGTTTGTCTGTTTTCTACTTCCTAGTTTTCCCACAGTTGATAGCTGTGTCTTGCCCTAATATTTTAAGAATAATACTTTAAAAGGGTCATGACATGACAAATTTTCTTTGACCGTTTGACATATGAAAGGTCATTGTACCATTAAAATGTCCTGCAAGTTTCATAGTTAAAAAAGAGTATTTATTTAACCAAGCTCCAAAAACGGCTCATTTGAATGTGGCGGGATTTGTGAGGTCACTGGGGAAAACCATTTGCATATGACTGCCCCTATAGCAAGACAGCGACACCTACTTTTACTGCTGGCTCCACCCACTGGCGCTCAGTCACTGCAAAAAAGTTCTGCATATGGTAGGGGCGTTGATAATTAATTTATAGGCAAAGATGTAAGCCAATTATAACAGAGGGTGGTTACATTAAAGTCTTAAAGGTAAAAGACACAAAAGAGGATCGTTTCAGTCAGAGGATCAGAGACAGGGTGGAAAAAAAAAAAGTATTTTTTGGGGGGGCAAAAAACTTTACTAGTATTATAATTACACTCAGGGAAAATTTTAAAATAAAATAAAAATATTGTCATGACTCCTTTAATACTTCTAAAAGGTTAATAGTTTTTGAAGATACGCTAAATTGATTTGATGTAAACAATAGTGCAAACTGTGTTCAGTGCTACCTGCCGTTAGCTAGCTAACTTAACCCTTAGTGTAGAGGTGTGCATTGGGATTTGAAGGACCAAACAATGATAGGATAAATAATAGGATGATGTGCACATCTCTACACCTATGTATTGTTGTATTAGCAACACAGAGCGGGGGTTTCCTCCGGGTACTCCGGTTTCCTCCCCAGTCCAAAGACATGCATGGTAGGCTGATTGGCATGTCCAAAGTATCCGTAGTGTATGAATGGGTGTGTGAGTGTGTACGTGAGTGTGCCCTGTGATCGACTGACACCCTGTCCAGGGTGTACCCCGCCTTGTGCCCGATGCTCCCTGGGATAGGTTCCAGGTTTCCCCGTGACCCTGAAGGAAGGATAAGCGGTATAGAAGATGGATGGATGGACTTGATTAACAATTAAATTTTGAAATGAAGGCAGAAGCATCAAAATGTTTGCCTAACAATATAAACTATAATTCACACTATGACTGTATATTATAGAATAATGATATTCAGCTCTGCTGTCTGTTATCTAAAAAGCACTGAGTTGAGCCAAGTGGATGTGTTTCATCCTGCACCTTCCAGGCTGGAGGCTTTATGTGATATGCATCGACACATCTGAGCAGCAGATCTCATATCAGAAGTCACGGCTGTGTATGACTGCAGGCTACCTTTTAACCACATTGATTCTGGTTGTTGTTTCCCCTTCCGTACTGTCGGTTAGGTTAATGGAGGAGGTTAGTGCAAAACGTTTGCATTGCTCCACACTTCATTTATTCAGATATCATCCAGGGCTTTTTAGGATTCTACATGTGCTCATATTTCTCAAAGAACACACACTAGACAGTTATGTATAATCATTATCTAGACTGCTGCATTGTTTGTTCATTATTTGCACCTGTTCTTTGTTATGTCTTCTTGTGTCTCATTGCTCACTGTATTTATACCTCTGTGTTTTTCATGTGTGTTCCAATGTCTTGCATATTTTATTGTTTCTCAGTTCATTGTTTTCCTAGTTCTCTTGTGTTTTCTTTTTCCCTAGACAATCTTTTAGTGTTTCCTGGTTTTGATGTCTGCCTGTCTGTTTAGATGATGATAATGGATATGCCTTTGATGACCATGTTTGCATCTGATTGGACAATTTTGCATTTTGTTGTTGATTCTTGTAGAAGATTATGTAAATAACAAATGCAAATACAAAGTGATGCAAAATGTGAAGAAAAGTGAAGACCTAAATTATGAATAATAAGTACTGCATGTATAGATTAATCTGTTTATCCACCTGTAGAGGTCAAGTCTACTTTTGAGCCTTTTTATTATGTTTATTTCTAGCTTTTCAATTTTGTTTTTCTAACTCCAAAGAATACAGACCTCATGCAACTCAGAAACCTCAAATTATGCATACTTCTAAGGAAAATGCAACTATTTAAATGAGCATTATCCAATTAAAATTTGAATGAACATGAAAAGAAAATGCTGTCACAGTTACAGTATTACTCATAATCAAGGTTGCGAGCACATGGGAAGCACATTACACATGACACTGTTGCCAAACTTATTGACAAATTCAAAAAGACTGGAAGTGTTGCGGACCACCTTAGAAGTGGACGTCCATGAACATCCACCGATGAAGGCACAACTGACGTGGTGCTGGCGTACATAGTCCCCTATGTATGGAGACTTTTGTGACACTTTAAAACCGAATATACAGGGTGGAGGAAAAGGCCATTCATCATCTTTTAGTAAGTATTTTGAAGCAGAAATCAGAATCCTGGAAAAATATCAGTCAAACATAAAATAATAATTACAATTTCAATATGATGAGCATGGTTAAAAATGAATTAATGAGTGCACTAGAAGTGTGATGACAGGCATCACTCCCCTTCCCTCCCATCTGTCACTCTATCCATCTCGCAGATGAAGATTTATAGAGAGGAATGAGAGAGCGAGCTTCCATAATAATGTGAATAATTCACCTCTGTCATCTGTTCCGAAACGTCAAGCTGATCCGAGTGGCTGTGCTGTGTGTCGTCCAGCGGCTCCGGTTGCGGTGAGTCGACAAGGCTTGGTATGATGCGCATCCACACATCTGGGTGTTACACTGCCAATATGGCTGAGCTCACATCAAAGGCCACAGTTCTTTATGACTGCAGGCTAATGCCCTCGCTCACTTCAATCAGCTTCAATCCTTTGGTGACCTTCAATCCAACACAATTTATACAGTGTATAATTCATAACTCGATGTCTTGAGAGCAACTCTGGAGTGTATTTGATGCGGAGTCTGTAATCTGTTATTGGTGGTCTGGTCAATAGAAGTGAGTTTGTCAGGTATGTCAGGTAATTGTGGAGATCATTATGGTAATTTTGTTTGAAAGAGGTGCCTGTTAAGAGCTTTTAGCAGAGGAAAAAAAGACCTATAACCGGACTTTTCACTGCACTAAGGAAAGTATGAACATATGAGCATGTCACTAAATATATTCATACGTGCCTGCATGAGAACACAGACACACGCGCATACACACACACACACACACACACACACACACACACACACACACACACACACACACACACACACACACACACACACACACACACACACAGCTACATAAGAACACACACATTCACCTTAATCCTCTCATTTTATCACAGCAAGCAGCAATTCCATCATCTATATCAGAGACAGACATGTTTGGTCTCCTGTTGCTCCATGTCCAAATGAAACTCTGAGACATGCAGGGGAGAAACTAATCTGCCTGAATCTGGGTGTCAGTCAGGTCTGGCAGTGTGTGTATGTGTGTGTGCTCACCTGGCTTCTTATCCCTCCACACACCAGCTCAGGAATATGAAGCAGGAGCTACAGTATGTGCATCTCTACTCCTGATAACATTTTTCTACTTTATTTTATTAGTGTTTTTTTATTATTATTATTCTTTGGAAAAATAGAATGAAATGGAAATTTGTTAATAACAATAAAGAATAAGCTGTAGTTCTATCAAGTGGATATAAAAAACAACACAGCAGAAAAATAGAAAAAAAAAAAAAAACATGCCATTTTCAATATAATTCTGAAAATCACTGTCATGAAGCAGACGGATGGGCACAAGGGCAGGTTTTCTGGTTTTATTAAAACCAGTGTAGCAGACAAATCAAAGGGCTAGGCAATATTCAGAAATGTGATGCAGGCAAATGATCAGGCAATCGACAAACTTGCACAAAAATCTGTAAATGTGAATTTGTCTATCATCAAACACTAATTAAAACAGGAAAATAATTAAGGCTTGGAATTGTTAGAGACACACTGGGACCTTGCAAAGTATTGCAGAGAGTTTGGTTTATTTAAAGGGAATAATATGAGTTCCATTAGTAATCAGGTGACTTTTAGTGGTATAGGTGTGAGATTAGAGGTCATGTGAAAAGGTTGTGGGCTGTGGATCATTGAAGTTGTAGTCTACAACTTAAAGTGTCACAGACACTGGCATGGACATTAACCCCTTCCAGTCCCAGCTTATTGAAATATAATATTCACAAACTATTACAAATTTAGTAACAAAACTCCAAGCAATCAAGGAATTTGACTGTTTGTAGTTATGAGAGAGGACTGACATTATAGTTCTAATTCTTCTATCCTCGATTGTCATCTCACTATAATATTAAATCAGATTAATTCTAATGAGATAAAGATGACAACATTATTATGGACTCTCACTTATTACTGTGTAAATAAGTAAATATATGTAAGTATTATTATCTATTATGTAAATATAATGATTTCCAATAATCTATATTTAGTGTACATGTGTGTGTACACACTTGCAAGATACACTTGCAAAAGAGAAACATATTTCAATTCAGGAAAGCCTGTACTGAATTATATATCGTAGAAAATGTAAAGTTTTCCAGGTTATAGCTGAGTTGTTCTTATTTATTTGTTTGTTTGTTTGTTTGTTTGTTTGTTTGTTTATTGCAGATAACATAATTCAATCAGTTGTGTTTATTGAGTATTTGGAACTAGCCTATTTATTTATTTATTTAATACAATTTTTTGAAGTATGGTGACATTAAAACTGACAGAATTTGTATGACTATTTTATGGGTCATAAAAGCAGTAACATTAGTATGATCTTGGGCCAAAGTGCGTTTGAAAATGGCACTGTACTCACAGATTTGGAATGGCAGACCATTGTAACACCGCTCAACCAATGGCACAGTGAGCACATTATATGCTGAACAAGAGAATACTGAGTGAGCAAGATTGGAAACAAATTGGCATACTCCCAACCAAATTAGCAACATGCTGGCTTTATAACACCAATTTATGCTTGTGTCAGAAACATAATCTGTCCAGTGCTGAAAAGAAAGAAAATAGAAAGTGCTGGAACAATATGCATGTTTACGACTGTTTTGAAAAATCAGAATTCTTGTCTTTGTGTGTGCGTGTGTGTGTGTGTGTGCGCGCGCGCGCGCGCGCGCATCTGGCCTCACCTGTCCAATCTCTTGTGTGTCCAGCAGCTCGTGTATGCTGTCAGGCTGAGGTGAGAGAGAGACAGAGACAGCATGACCAGAAAGGCCTCTAGGGCCAACTGCAGGGGTCAGCACTTCAGTCACACACACACACACACACACACACACACACACACACACACACACACACACACACACAGTGCGAGACAGGGAGAGATAACCATGTGGCAGTGATTCGCCTCTGACAGGACCTGTCAAAGGCTTCAGACGTTGCCATACTGCACTGTCATACGCACCTGGATTCTGACTAGTCCCGTAGCAAAGAAGAAAAAAGAGAAAGAGAGAGAAAAGGAGATTTTGAATCTGCTTAGCAAAGTTTTTTGACAGCTGTCTGCACTGTGGGTTGAAAAAAAAATTCAAATGGCCATTTTCTAGCTGTTGATCTGAGCTTTTATATATATATATATATATATATATATATATATATATATATATATATATATATACATATATATATATATATATATATATATATATATACAATATTGACTTAACAATCTGTGTTTTATGAAGTTTCACTGTCACTGTTTCATGTGGCAAGTTAGATCTGTGTCAGGTTTACTCTGCTCCATTTTACCTTCTTTCCAGGTTCAGAGGATAGTACGGGATGGGGAGGGCACATGGCGAGGCCCTGTGGGGCATTGTGGGATCTGACAGAGGCTTTCAGGAAGCTCTTAATTCCTGGAGCGTGGGTCTCCTTTCTACAGCACCCCACTGAGGGAGTTGAGCTGCCTTAGATCACTCTCTACGTGGGAGAATCACTTTGATCGTGGTGCTCTGCTCTTCACTAAAGCTTTAAAGCCAGGGACTAGTTCTGCTTCACACTGTTAGGTACTTCGTGTCTGAGTGTCTCACTCTCTCTCATACACACATTGACAAAGACTGACACTGACATTAACATAAGGGAGTGCTCACATCCTTCCTCTCAATTCCTCTTTTTAACTTTTATTGACACAACCTAAAGATGAGAGAGAGAGAGAGAGAGAGAGAGAGAGAGAGAGAGAGAGGGAAAGGCTACCAACTTGCCAATCCTCCAGCATTTAATTAAAATTTACTAATGACTAGCGTAAAACCAAGAGATTGAGAGGAAAAAAAAGAAGTCAGAAATCGAGAGGGGGAAAAAGTCATTTTTCACTGTACCTCATCACCCTCTCTCTGCCTCCCATCCCCTGTCTCAGCTTTTCCACACTTACTTTTTCAAAGACATTTGTTGAACGATTTACATGACTCTGGAGAGGCCTGGAAATTTGCAATGCAATAACCTGGAGCCTATGAAAGAGTAGCATGTACAGACACTTTTAAGATCCTTTTTATAATCCTGATCAGTATGAAGAAAAAAAATGGAAAAAAGCAGAAAAAAGCCAGGCCCACTGCTGATAAGTGAAATATCTGTTGAGTGGGGTGTCAGCGAGAGTTGGAAGAGGGCTCTTTTTCTTTTTTCTTCTTTAATAAACATCCTGATATAGTCTTTATCAACCTGTGATGCCCTAAAGCAGTTATCATGTTCAGATTGGTTTGAGACACAAGGCAAATGATCATGATCTTCAGGCATCTTCTAATATAGTACCTTTGCTTTCTAATATATTGCTATTGCTAAAAACAAGATGGTTAATAGACATGTTCCCACCCACATGTTGAAAATTTGAAATGAATTTATCAAAAGAAGAATAAATTTCTCAGCAGATGAAACTTTTGTTTTATTTTCTGAATGGGGTGCAACAAGTTGACCCCAAAATCATGGAGAGACTGGGAATGCACAGTTGTTATATCATGATTAGTTTTGAAAAATCAGTTTAATAATTTTTGTCTCATCACCAATATGCCAACTTTTCCAGCTAAGCCATAAAAAAACCCCAAAATGTTTGATTTTTAATGTTTCCATTAATGTTTTCAAAATTGCATAAACAGATAGAGGCAAACCCACTCTTGCACAAAAATAATAAATTTTTTCCAATTTCAATGTAATAATAGTGGAAAATATAACATATGCTTTAGTATGTTTTTTAAAAGAATATTTGGAATAGAAGTTTGTACATTATTTAAAGCCTGTCACAAATATGAAGAATGGGATAGAATTACTGAACACATTTATTGAACTTTAACAAACAGTCCGGGAAAAGATTACTTTGGAAAAGGAAGGTATCAACAGGAAAACATGCAGACTAAAATGAGAAAGGCTTGGTATTGCACAATAGGGTAATGGCAGGACTTAACAGCACAGACAAAACAGAGCAAGGTATAAATAATTAGACACAGGTGAAACTCCATGGGGAGTGTAGTGATAGCAGAATGAGGGCAGAAACTGAAACTGGAACAGAACCAAAACAAAAATAAAAAGCACATGGCATTAATAATTTCTTTACATATACAATACACAAATGTTTGGCAGCCTGGGAAACCCCTTCACATTAAGTGCGTTTACATGGACAACAATAATCCACTATTAACCCGATTAAGACGATACTCTGATTAAGAAACTACCATGTAAACAGCAATTTTTAATTACCTTAAACCTATTAAGGTCATACTCGAAGCAAACATAAATCGAATTAAGACATGTGGAGTACTCCTGTTTTAGTTGCATTATCGAGGTGTATTACAGACATGTAAACACCTTCATCACACTATTAACGTCCTGTGAGAGTTCTCCCCGCATTTTGCAACAGGACACGTACACGCACGGCAGTGCTCAACTGTTTTACGGCAAACAAGAGAGCACGGGTACATCCGAAACCACGTACTTGCTTATTATACGCCTATAGCAGGCGAAATACATGTATCTCGGCTACTATACAGTAGGTAAGTATGCGGTTTGGAACGCAGCCCACGGCTTCAAGCAGTCATCTATTAGCATGTATAGCATGACAAATAATTAACTGCACTGGAAGCGTCTGTAAAAAGTAAAAATAAAAACCCCCAAAACTATATATACAGTACCATAATGAAGACGAACTGTATGTTACTATGTGAAATTCTGGAGGGACGTCGGACGGCGTGGCGTGGGGACGTAATAACGTGTGCCGTTAATCTAATTATGTTCTGTAACATGTAAAACGGGTACATGAAAGGAGTATTCTAAAAGTGACTCATGTAAACACCTTAATCACATTATTATCTTACTCAGAGTAAGGTCAGTAATTAGATTACTGCTGTCCATGTAAATGTAGTCATTGTATTATTTGGACATTTTCTACTATATAATATACAGTAGTTCTAAAAACCATAAAACTACAGGTGTTTCTCTATGTTCGCCTCACACCGCCAGGGTTGGAGGTTCGATTCCCACCGTGGCCCTGTGTGGAGTTTGCATGTTCTTCCCATGCTGCGGGGGGTTACCTCCGGGTACTCCGGTTTCCTCCCTCAGTCCAAAGACATGGTTGGTAGGCTGATTGGCATGTCCAAAGTGTCCACAGTTTATGAATGGATGTGTGAATGTGTACGTGATGGATGGATGGAAGGTATCTTATTGCAAACTAACTTGATAATGCTTCTGTCCATTTTATTACAGCATGTAACAATCCAACTACTTGATCAAACTGTGTCATTCACTATTTGAGTAAATCAAACTTAGCCGGCAATGTTTTAGTCATCTCAGGCAGACTTTATTATTATTATTATTATTATTATTATTATTATTATTATTATTATTATTATTAGTAGTAGTAGTAGTAGTAGTAGTAGTAGTAATATTGTTATTATTATTTATTTATTTGTATTATTATTATTATTCTATTTTTTTTTTTTTTTTTACAGCAGATTGTTAAACTGACTCCTTACTCAACATGAACTTTGCTGAAAAAAAGCCTAGGCAAGATTACAAATCATTATTTAAATTGATGGTTTCTTAAAGTTGAGCTATTAAAGTATGTTATAGATGGTTAAAAAAAAAGGTCCAAAAGGAAACTGGCCAGAATTAATCTACATATGCTATTAAATGGGTTTTCTCAGACCACCACAATAATATGGCAAAGGCTAATAACATTTCTGAAGATAAAAGTAGCAGTTAAGTTTCTCATGTTGAGGAAGACAGCACCGAGTTGTGCAATGTCAAACAATGTGCCAGACCACAGGGCCTTCTAGATCTCAGCTGAAGGGGAGTCAATCCTGATGATGTTTTACATTCCAAGTGATCATCCATCCTGCAGTAACACTCGCCTCCATAAGAGAGATTGCTTTGCTGCTCTGAATGGCTCCAGAGAACTGCATATATTGCAGAAATATGCTTTCTGCTGAGATTTTCATGCTGATTGGGTTGTGTTGAAGAGGTTGACTGACCTTTCCATGAACATTATCATAATGCATTTCAGTTAAGTTATGTCACTGATTGCTGACTGAACAGTATTAGACAATTGTTTCATGATAAATCAGCAAATTACCGACCATTTTTCAGAAGTGGACAATGTATTTTTGATAGAACACTGTATAAAACTTTGATAGAACTTTAGACAACTTTAGATAACACCCAACATAACTGGTGCAGTGAAATTCTTATAGATTTTTACCACAGGTCAGTGTTTCTTAATCCTGTTCCTGAAATAACTCTAACATGTTTTTTTTTTTTTTTTTTAATTTATTTATTTATTTTTATTTTTTATTTTTCCCTGCTCTGAACTCACCTGATTCAACTTGCCAGTTAATTAACAAGCCTGATGTATGTATGTTGAACCATATAGTGTAGATGCATACAGCAAAAAAAAAAAACAAAACAAAAAAAAAAAACAACAACAAAAAAAACAATGGTGGTGTGAAGGTAATTATTTTCACATCACAACATGTCCCACTGTGTTTTATTCCTCTACCAGAGCAATTTATCAACACTGATAACTTTTATTTATTAAAGAACAACACTTTATCTGTGTATAGTTGCATTTAATTTCCTGTTATCTGATTACTGAGAAACTGCAAACCCCCCCATCCTGAAAACTTTCCTGCATAAAAAGACCTACAGCTTTAACTCTGGCTGTTACAAAATGCTGACACTGGAGACTCCTTCAAAAACTGCTACATAAATGTCTCCTCAAAGAAAACTTCACCATATCACCATAATTTTTAAATTATCTGGTTGTAAATGATTATTATTGATTGTATAGTGTAAATAGTGTGTGAATACTTCTACAATACAGCATCTGTTCTGTTCTTTTATATTCCTTCGTGCTGCTATGTTGACCTAAATTCCCCCTACGGGGGATTAATAAAGTTATATCTTATCTTATCTTATCTTCATTTATTTATGTGGTCTATTGGACATCGCAGTTCCTGTGTAAGTTGTTCCATCTCAAGTTTATTGCTCTATTGTTCTTAATTTGTCTATTTTTTGAGTGATTACCTCTATGTATTGACATTGCCAAACCACCATTTATTTATTTATTTATTTATTTATTTACTTGGTTTAACTACAGCAGCCATCTTTGTTTCATGACACACAGCAAATTTGTACAGCTGTTTTCAGAAACCTCACTATCTGGACTCCTTGGAACAAAAACTGATCTCTAGAGCACATTACAAGGTATATACACATGTACTGTATAAACTTTTTGCAGATTCTTGTTCCTTAGACTTTAAAGTTGAGTCCAAATGTAATGCTCAAGATTGCTCACAGTTGGGAAGGGTTCAAGTGTCAATTTTTAAGGGGGTACCTACATAAGTAGAGTGTCCATGCAGAAAAAATCAGGTTTGAGACTTCTCCTATTAATTAATAAGTTTTTTATGGGGACGAGAAAGTGCAATTAAAAAATATTTTCCTCATTTTCGGGTTGAATATCTCCGGTGTGGGGCCAAAGATGAACCTGACATTTTCCCAGAAATATATCCTCTACGGTATCATTCTGTTGTAAAAATTGTGAGTTTGAGATTGGTGGTAAACTCTGCAGGACAGTGGACCTTGAGGGCCAGGTTTGAAGAACAAGCCTGATCTATCATGTTGGTACAGGTGTACAGTTGGCATGTGTGAATAGATTTGATCCAAATATAGAAGTACAGTTTTCAGTTGGATGTTTTACAAATGAACAATGACATAAACAGAGCTTTGGTGTTGTTTCTCCTGTGATAAAAGCAGTAAGTGACTACAGCTCAGAAGTAACTTACTGCTTTAATCACAGGAGAAACAACAACATAGCTCTGTCGAGCACCCTGCATTGGACCACTTGAGATGGAATGACCCTCTTATAATGCATTGGAATGAGGGCATTAATATAAACTTGTGCTTTGACTTGCAACTCAGCTGTGCTGTTATAGAAAATAACACTTTCTGGCCAACCAGAATCAAGAATTCAACAGAACTCCGGTATATTTCAGGTTATTTGTTAGTTAAAATTACAACTGGCACATTTAGCATTCTGATTTCACCACAGATACATACATATATTCACTACTGGTTTCACTACTGCTGTTTTCTTGCATTGGTTTGTGAGGTAGTTATTATACACTGTATATGAATATCTAAGGAATAGAATATATAATATAAGCTATAACTTTGGGCTTCCATTGTTCATTCTAGATTAACTTCCATGCTTTTACTGTGTCCCATATATCCACTCCGTTGCCTCTGTTTTGTGAGTTATTAATGAATGATACAAGGAAACTTCACAAAGTGTCAAATGAGTTGTAATAAACTATAATTACACTTAGAAAAAAAACTTACTTGTACATTAAAGACCCCTGTTTAATGACCTGGTCAGTGATCTAGCATAAACTTTTCTGCTTTGCCATCTCCTCCAAAGTAATAAAATAACAATGTATAAGTATCAATCTAATCCTCTGCATTCACATTTAAATTGCTCAGGTGATTTAATGCTTTGTTTCTGCGTTGTTTTTATTTATTTATTTATTTATTTATTTATTTATTTACATGCCTGAGCTAATGATTTCTCTGTGGGGCATCTGTAATCAAATTCATTTGGTTTCTTGGCTTCTTCACACTAACATTAGCAGATATTAGTAAACGAGCATGCATTCTCAGTCAGGACTTTCCCTTGCTCTCTTTTTCTGACTACTGCAGGAGGACAAATGCAGAATGTTGGGGTACATTTTAGTGTTCCAAGTAAAGCATGTGAATATCAGGTGAACAAAAAGATCAAATGGAATTAATGTATCATAGTATCATTGTAATTAAGATAAATGGAATGAATGTATCATTGTATAGAAACAGGGTCTTAGACACAGAAATGAGACTCAGTGATGGAAGCTGAGATCAAAATTCAGTCAATGGATAGAAAACAGTATTTTGATTGTGGGAGTTAATGATGGTTGCTAAATCCTGTTTTAGGGGAATTTACAGTGAAAGACCCAGATGGGACCAGATATGATCAATGAAGACCAGGAGTCAAGAGATGCAATCAATTGAAGAAAATGTTACTGACAAATAGTTTGCAGTTTCATCAGCAGACGTTAGCTTAACACTCAGGAAGGAGTGCATAAGCTGCTCTGCATATACACTCATTACATCAACAATTATGCTTTCACACAATCACTAAGCTAGTCATTACATCAGGCTGAATGATTCTGATAAATTTAGAAAATTTCCACATATGGCTGTGCATCAGAAGAATATCTCCATCTATTATCTGGACGTCAGTCACATCCTGGTTTAGGCACACCGTGTACCATTGAGATCATCAATCTGAGTTTTAGACTCCAGTTGGCTCATCAGATGATCAGTTCAACTCCGAACATCCTGTGACAACAGAGCACACACACACATACACACACACACACACACACACACACACACACACACACACACACACACACACACATACACACACACACACACACACACACACACACACACACACACACACACACACACACACAGCTAACACACACACAGCTCCTTCAGGGTTAGATCTGGTCTAGCTATAGCTCTGACCAGGAAGCTTTCCAAAAGCATAGTGATTAGATATACTTTCTCTCAGTAAGAATTTCAGACAATATTCGTCATTATTCTCCAGTGATTGAAGAAGAAAAGTAAGGTTAATGCTTTAACTAAGAATAGTGATTCTCATAAGCTTGAAGAAGCCATTCAAATTATTTGGCATCTTGAAAGAGAAATGTTGATTAATAAATCATTACATAATCACTCAACATAAACATATACATATACATACATACATACATACATACATACATACATACATAAACACACACACACACACACACACACACACACACACACACACACACACACACACACATATATATATATATATATATATATATATATATATATATATATATATATATATATATATATATATATATATATACATACACACACACACACACACACACACACACACACACACACACATAGGCATGGGATTCCAGACTCCACCCTTCACTATCCCAATCCACAAAAGTCCAAGCCATGTAAATAGAGAGGAAGAGCAGGACAGTGCAATCATGTCATGTCAATGCCGGAATGACTCCAGTTCCTAGAATGCTTTGCAGCCTACAGATATTGCCACCACGGACTACAGCACCCAGCCTACACTCAAACACTCACATTGTTGACTGTTCTTAGATTTTGACTTTGCCTGGTTTTGTCTGTTCATTGATGACCTAATCCTCTGCCTGTTTTTCACCAGACTTTGTCCAGCATTTTGGATGGTTTGCCAGTGTTGAAAATAAAGAATTTAACCTGCAACTGCAACCGTGTCTGCCACCAGACAAATGGAAAGACAACATATTGTTTATGATAATAAGGTTGAAAAAAACAATTATTATTTGTATGTTGTGGATTGAGAAGGCAGTTTGATGATTTACCCCTAGTTGGTAGATGTTGTGTGATAAGGAAGAGCTAGCAAATTGGTGGGAACTGGCAAATGACCAAATTAGGAGAAAATGGGGTAAAATATATATTTAAAAGCCTGTTCAACTGTATTATGTGAATAGCTATGAATTTTCAACCATGTGGGTCTTTTAAATGACTGTTCTGGAAACAGTCAAAGGCTACTGTGAGACTTAAGACCTTCAGCCCTTTTTCAGCCCATAATCTTTGTGAAGCCTGAACCTATACTGTGTTAAAGCACCTCAAAGATTTATAGACCTCAGTTGTGTAGTTCCAATATGTTATGAGTTGGATGACACATTTGCTCTTGTCTGCTTATAAGCCAGTCTATCTCACATGCAGGGGCTCCAGTATGACAGCACTATATAGAGAGACAGAAATGATAGTTTTCATTGGAGCAAACCCAGAAACTATGGAGTGGGGGTAGGGTGTAGAAAAATATAGTTCCTCTACTCTCGTCTCCAGAGAAGGGAGGCCTTATTATCCGTCCGCATTTGCATGATGAGAAACCACAGCTCATATTCATCTTAGTAAAGTTGTAATAAATGATTTCAACAGCATTATCATCAATTTTACGCAGGTGCGCTTGCGGAAATCACTCACTTCAATCAAAAGGGCTCCTGCTCCGAACGCACAGTGCCTCATTTTTTACTATCATTCATACCTATTTCAGGAATGGAGAACAAGAGAAAGAGAGAAAGAGAGAGAGCGAGAGAGAGAGAGCGAGAGAGAGAGAGAGAGAGAGAGAGAGAGAGAGAGAGAGAGAGAGAGAGAGAGAGAGTTTGATATAGTTGAGGTTCCAGCATGGTCTTGCGTTTACAGATACATATGAAGGTTACTGTTATGGTTAGGATGGGATGATAGTTCGTCCCTTCCATGAAATTTCACAAAATCCAAGTAAATATTATTCTGACAATTGTTTCAGGAGATCAGGTTCATCAAGGCCTGAGCTACACCCCAGTTTACATACATTAACTTTTTGTATATGTATAAATATAAATTCTGAACATACCATATCTGAATACATTTTTTAGACTGTACCATATGTCAGTACTTATTCTGGAAGGATGTAGACTAGACGTGATATTCCATCTAGCACCCTTTACTGAGTTTGTTGAGACCTTCATGGTGCTATGTGCAACACATACATTTCTCAACAGTGTATTTCATTAAGAGAAAATTCTTTTTTAGGAAGCTACACACACTAACCTATCCAGAGAACCCTTGAAGAACCATTATCTCTTAGTGTGTGTGGTTTAGTCTGTTCAGTCACTTGATTTAAAAGATGACTTTTTTACGGTAAATGATGGCAAGTGACGTCAAACGCAATGCTGCTAGCTTTAGCAGAATACTCAGAGTCAACAAAAATTAATTTCTTGATTATACTATTTGTGTCAATGTTACCTTTTATGTCCAACATGATCGAATCTGAGCACATCTGAGTCAGCGTCAGTGCCTGGTAGCCCTGCCCCTCTTCCACTACGTAAGCAAAGATGTGACCGTTGAGTACTTGACGCGTCCAACTTCATTTTCTTGGTTGAATAAGTGCATCATCCGGGTATCATCTGTGTTCATTTACTAATTTTTTCACATATCTTAAACATGTTTGGATGCTATATGTAATTATTAAAATACATATTACATGCTTATAAATACTTTATTACCATACCTTAACGTGTCATTAAGAATCCTTAACTATCCAACGTATCTTTGAAGAACCCTTGAAATGTGGTTCAATTGTAAATTAAATCTGATCCAATGAATTTCAAATTACAGTGGGTTCGGGTATTAGGACTGAATTTCATTTGATTGTATATAATAAAGTCTTAAAAAAAGGTTTAAAAAACAAACAAACAAACCAGCAACCCCTAATATAATAATTTTGGCCTTCATAACTTTGTAATATATATATATATATATATATATATATATATATATATATATATATATATATATATATATATATATATATATATACACACATATATATACACGTTAACTGTTGTGAATTTAAGTATAAAATCATGTCAGTAAATCATCTTGACATGTGGCCATTGTTAGAAAATACATTTGGTAAAGTATACTCATTTGATTAATCATTGCACAGGTTCATTTTTCACCTTTGTCTAGAAAGTAATCCAACTTTGTTGTAGTAGTTACCAAAAAACATCATACATCATTAACATAGAGCATATTTAATGACAATGGGTCAACGTTCAGATTAGAGTGAAAGCATGTCTTAATAAGCTCTTGTAACTATGTAATGAGTTACCATCATACTCATCAATTAGTGTTTTCGTAGCTCATTACACAATAATTAGAACAGCACTATCTTGTTTCTCTAATTATCCTCTGAATATGGATCTGCCTCTACCTTGCAGTTGCTTGGCAATATACCGCTGAAACGACATACTGTTGGTAGACACATGCATATATAATGCTGATCATTATTAAATAGACATGTGCGTAGTAATGTGCAGTTCAAGGATCCCAAATTGTGAGCTGCATACACTATACCAGAAGTGGTGGTATGTGGTAAACAAAATTGCTGAAATATAGATTGTGTGAAAAATTAAATTTAAAAACAACATAAAGTGCCTTACTAAGGTGTTGTGTCACCATGAGCCACCAGAACAGCTTCAATGCCCCTTGGAATTAAGGTAGAGAGCAACATCTAACGTGTTGCTCCAAAATCTTCCATAGGTGTACAATTGGGTTGAGATGTGGTGAATGTGAAGTCCATTGCATATGATTTACATTATTTCCATCCTTATTAAACCATTCAGTGAGCCCTCCTGCCCTGTGGATGAGGGTGGGGCCATCCTTCAATAGACCACTTCTATAAGGATAGAAATGTTTCATCATTACCATAAAGGTGATCAGTTCAAACAGGGGTATCGAATTCATTTTGGATAATAGTCCAATGGCAAGTTGTAAGTGGCTATGAACTCTTTAATTAGTTCTTTTGGAACAAGGCATAGTTATGGCATACATTTTTTAGCTTGCTAATAAACAATTAAATCATTAGCACATTTTGTTTACGACCCTGAGTTTATTGCTCTAATTTGCCCCCTAGTGGAATAACAGAGACTAGCTCTTTTCAAACCTTTTAAAACAGCTATGGGCCACAACACGGTTTTAATTTAGCACATGGATTATAAATTAATTTGGTGGGCTGGATAAGAATTTATTGGGAATTAATTGGCCAAATTTATTGGGCCTGACCTGGCCTGTGGACTGCATGTTTGACACCCCAGGAGTTATGATAACTTTGTATAACAGTGAATCCTCCCTCTAAGGGATCAAGTGGACCCAAATCATGCCAGCAAAATGTCCCATACAACATAGCAGAGCCACCGCTTTTTCTTTTAATTTGTCACCTGTCTGTAATCAAGCATATTATCAAAACAGTAGTTCATACCTGTAGCTTTTCTAAAAGCTTTGATTTTCCAGCTGAAATCAATATGGTGCTCTCCCATAACGAATATATTCTAACTATAAAAAGTGTGTAAAAGCCATTATGTTTTGGAAAAAAAATGTTCACAAACTGTATGAAGTTATGAAACCAGATGCTAACAGTTCTAGTGTTTGGAATGCGTGATTTTAATGTTATACAATAGAGTACATTTGAAAGACTATTTATACAATTTTGAGAGGACTCTCAGGCCTTATCCATGACTGAGTGCCCACAGGTTAGTTTTCAGGAGTTATCAGGAGTGGTTTTGTCCATACACTTATTCGCTCATGTTGGTTTTAGTCGTATAAGCATAGATGAAGCACTGGTAGGTGTGTGAAAATTCAAGAGGCTCTTTCTCCTACAGTGAGAGAGAGAGACAGGCAGTGAGAGAGAGAGAGAGAGAGAGAGAGAGAGAGAGAGAGAGAGAGAGAGAGAGAGAGAGTGTGCTAATGGCTGTGAGTAATGATCCTCTCCTACTTGCCATCAAACATTCACAGGTGGAGAAACAACAGTTAAGTGTGCAAGCAGAAAAGTCTGACCTTAGAATAAAATGTACCATTATCTCCAGCCCCTTAGATCATATTTCAGTTTGTTTTAAAGTGCAGAACAGGAGAAGACCAAAAGTGGTTACATTCTTAAATTAAGAGGGAAAAGTATCACACCTGAATATTGTATTGTGCCTTTTGTGTGTCTGGATGTAAACAGCTGCTGATATCATTATAGTACAGGATTCAGGCTGAATCCAGGATCTATGAAAGTGTACAACATACAATTTAAAATGTAAACTGTATATTTTACAAGAATGAATGCACCTCCATTGCACCTTTTCAATTAGAATCAAAATATTATCTTTATTTATATAGCACTTTTTATTTTCAGCCCCAAATCCAAAAGTACTTTATACAGAAAAGGTTTAAACAACCAGAAGTAGGTACAGTAGCCAAATAAATTACTCAAGTAAAACTACTTATAAACATAATTACTCAAGTAACAGTAACATTAATAATGGTAATAATTACTTGAGTAAGAGTAATAAAGTATCTCATGAGAAGACTACTCAAGTACAAGTTACTAGTTCCGTCGGATCTGATTAAAATGAAGGGAACATCCTGAATCTCAGACTACATGAATAACTGTAAATCACACCTCTTTTTGAACGTCTGTCTGTTCTCTTTATATGGTATAAAACCTGGGTTCAAGATGAAGCGGCATATCCCAGTCCTGTGATGGATCCACTAACACCGAACCTATCATTTTCCACACAAAATCTCTCTCTCTCTCACACACACACCCCAAAAAACAAACATTTTCCTATTGGTCGACTGTCTTTATTTTCACAACGTGTTAACAACACAAACTTGTCAGCATCTGTATTTAAACAAGACGACAGAGAACAAAAGAGCAGACTATGGAACAGAACAGAAGACAAAGTATGTATAGAGAGAGAGAGAGAAAGAGAGTGTGTGTGTGTGTGTGTGTGTGTGTGTGTGTGTGTGTGTGTGTGTGTGTGTGTGTGTGTGCGTGTGTGTGTGTCCTGCCTCCATCAACAGGCTCACTTCTTCCCCCTCTTCTGCCATTATTTTCCAGGACTGAGATGCTAAAAAAATGTATGGTTGTTGCATCCGCATTCAGACCACTGCAGCGAGACGCTCGACCTCATTATACGTTATATAAACTAACTATTAAAAATACAGATATTCATTAACATTTAACAGTAACGGAGGGATGCCACCTAATGTAGCAAAGTAAAAGTACATTTCTTTCATTAAAAATGAACTTGAGTAAGTATAGCTAGTTAAACCTACTCTTAAAAGTCAATTTTTTCCCCAAACGTTACTCAAGTAAATGTAAGGAAGTAAATGTAGCGCGTTACTACTTACCTCTGTAAACAATGTATTAACGATAAAGTCCGTTGGTAAATATACAATACATTTTCTAATTTCTTCCTGTTGTTCTTAAAACTAGCATAGTTGTATGACCTTGGAAAGCAATCAGCATTTTCTTATAGGGAAATATTTGATGCCTCACCAGTCTTTACAAGAATATGGGAAACAAGTGATTAACGTATGAGTGTAGAACTATTATATAACATAGGAAAAGTATGTAGACAGTGAAGAATGTATGTCTGGACACATCATCAGGTCCTTTCAGGAGTTAAGTTAGGAATAAAACATGATGAGAGGTATTCGGTGTTATACATCAATGTAATGCTTCAGGGTTTCCATCCCGAATTTGCTTATTTTCCTCTCACACCACACATTATGGTTTATTTCTCTAATACCCCCACAGTTTGCTAATAACTACAATTTTTTATTTATTAAGGAACATGAACATGTCATAGTTTTTATAAAAAAAATCTGTTTATAATAACCTTTGCAGCCTCTGCCCAACAAGTTCTTGTTATCACTTACATTATACCATGTGTAAATAGAAATTCCCTCACTTTCTCTTGACGTTGTAATAAACACAACATTCTCCGTCCTTACACTTTCCTGTGGTGGAAAATTTTACTGTTTACTGTTACAAAGTTCTGATAATGAAGACTTCTTTCCTATAAAAACCTTAAGTGAACATCTCAGAGTAATCTTCACAATTGATCAGTGATTATGTATATTTTATATTAAATAACAACATATTTTTATTCATTTATTATTAGCCGTAGATTATGTGGTGCATCATAACGATGAAAAAAGATAATGTATTAGAATAAATTAGAATAATTCCTTTTTATTAGTATTTTATTTTATACAGTGTAATCAAAGGTGCTGTTTAATCGGCACCTTCTTGACCAATCAGATTTGAGAGCTTAACAGCACTGTGGTATAAAAAGAAAATAAAAATAAACATGAAAAAAAAAATAATCCATGGGATTATTTTACAAACCTGGATGTTGTAAGGAATAAAAATAAATGTTAGTTTTATGGGATCACTTTTTTTTTTTCATGTAACACAAAAATCACAGCATTTCTTGGACAACAGTTCAAGTAATCCATGTAATTAAGATGCACAGTTGCTATTAAAAAGTGTAAAATGTAAACCAAGTTCATTTCTGTGGCATAAAAAAAAGATGAAAAAGAATATTTGACAATAAATATGATAGAAAAGCAGTTCCATTAGTGTTCTGTTGTCTTCTGTGAACATTTTGGCTGCAGTATAACTATCATGTCTTACAAAAAAACATAGGCATTTAAAAGGATGTAATTGTGTAACAAATGAAGCCTCTGTGAAGAGTTTTGCAGTAAATACACCGCTTTTCCTCTCAGACAGTAATGAGAAACAAAAGTACGCCAGTCTTGAGACAGACGTTGGAAGCTCGGCTGCAGCTCTGATTGGATCAGTGTGTTGCGTTGTGTGTGTTTATGTGTGTGTGAGAGTGGAGCCGCGGCGTGTAGAAACCCTTGCTGCTGTGGGCAAACGAACGGGGAGCTCACGAAGGCAATCACGCTGAGCCTTGTGTAATTGGGTTTTAACACGGGGGAACAATAGCATCTCCCTCACTGTTTTTGTCACCGCTCCAAAACCGCATTACCGCGTGCCGAGGACACCTCCACATCATTTCTTTGGGTCTTGTAATATAGCGGAGGAAATGGGTGCACTCGTTCTCCGGCACGCTGCCTTGGCACGGTGATCAGGCGAGAGGAAGTAGCTTCACATAGCGTGTCTTCATTAAAGTGTCATCCCCCATTATTTGGCTCCTATCTCAATTAGCACTAGCTTTAATAAAGGGTGCCTCTCTGTCTCTCTCGCTCCCTTACTCGCTCTCTCTCTCTCTCTCTCTCTCTCTCTCTCTCTCTCTCTCGGTCTTCCTCCCTTAATTGTAGCTGGTGGTTTGGAGTGAGAGAGATGAAGACTGGTGGCACGATATGGAGTGTGAGGGGTGGGACAACACTGGTCTGTCTGTGAGAGAAGCTTGCTTCTTCACTCCTCTGTCTGTTTTTCTCTCTTTCTCTTTTTCTGTACCCCTCTGAGAGCAATTAGACCTGGTCGCCTTCAGCTGAGCTGTGAACGCAGGCGCCAGCTCTTCTCCTGTAATCTGGGAAAGTACTGCACCGCTACACTAATACAGGCCACACTGGGACCATGTGTGTGTGTGTGTATGTGAGAAAGAGAGCAAGAGAGTGAAAGAGAGCACGAGAGAGACCACCACCTTCACTTTTCCTTGCCCTTAGAGAGAAGGGTTCATTTAAGCTTTGTAAACCTATATAAAGATACAGGCAGGAGATCACACCACTCCCACTCTGAGGAAGGTCTCTTGGTATTAACGTACACTCATTTTTCCCCCCACAGCCCATTTCAACGGCTGCTGTTTTATATTTAGCTCGGCCCCATGGCTGACGAGGGCCCGGCACTCTGTAATTGACCGCATATATTTGCACTGTGCGAGTGTAACATTGGGTGACAGGCCCTGCATGCAGGTGGGGACGACCCGGGCTCTTCAGAGGCTGATCTCTCAAATCACACTCTAATTGGGGGATATTAAACTAGCCATCCCACTTAGCTTTTGGTAGGCCGATCCATATTCAGGCAGCATATCTGTATGCTTAGGCATGTTGTATACTGATCTCACACTCAGGTGTGCACACAATGCAGACTGTGGTTAGAGATGAGGCTTAAAGCATACTGGCATACATACACATGCATTAAAAGCAAACATACATGTATAAATTCACATACAAATAAATGCACATTCAGTCATACACACACACACACACCATACTGTATATGCACACATACAGACACATAAACGTATATATACACACTTGCGCATACCCACACAATTAAATTCACACATGCACATGTCATAACACACACACACACACACACTTAGTGTACATGCTCATGTAGACATGACACACCGCCCGCTCAATTCCTCCCACACACTCAAACAGTATATACAGATACAGATACATACACATACAGTAAATGCACAGGCATCTACTTAGGCTATGGACACATAAACTCACACATACAGGAGCTTATCACACATGCACACGGGTGGATAGACATCTAAACAAACACATACAAATGCGAACATACCTAGACATAGACAAATACACCTATATACACAGATTGAGTGTAACCTAATGCCACTATCTCTAACTATATCTGTATAGTGCTCCAAATAGTATATGTGTCAGTATTTAGAGAACCAAATGTAGGTGTGGCCTAAAACTGAAGTTTATTTTTCTTTTTTTATGATGTGGAATGTACTACTATGTCCCTAAAATAACTGAAAAAATGAACAAATAGCACTCAATACATAACTATTTTATATTTATTTATAGCTTATTTTATTTATTGTTTTATTGGTGATTTTCATAATTATTTATTTATCTTTTCCATTATTTGGTCTTGGCCAATTTCTACCCACCAGTTACTGTAGGTCTCCCCTAGCTACCAGTCCAGGAGGTTGAAGGTATCTCATGCTTCCTCCAAGACACATGAATCTAGCCAACCATGCTGTGTCACAGAGTGATGTAACACACTCAGATGAAAGTGCTATCTGCCCCCTTACGCATACATTGCTCTCTTAGACTCCCGGCCACGCATGGCAGTAACATCATTAACATGCAAACGGGCGGTCTCTGGATGAAAGGGTGAATGATTTTCTGTTACGCCACTCGGGAGCCCAAGAACATAATTTTAATACATACGCTCCTGAACTTGAACTCTTCCTGAGCTACTTTGCTTGAGTTCATAATAATAATTAATCTCAAGCAGATGCCCTGTAAAACTTGCAAACTTCTGTCTAATGTGACTGAGTAAGCTAGATAACTATCTTGCAAAACAGGGATGTCTTTCCTTATTACGGGAATTGTTCTACAACAATAGCTATCTGATAATATTTTGATCAGATTAACTTTAGATTTCGGTTTTGCGACATTCCAGAAAGACCTGAAAAGTTTGCTAGGGTCCTTTAAACGGGGTCCTTTACGCATCATTTCATTATATTGGCTGTATTGATTTTACAGTAAGATTTGCATTAAATAACAATGAGCAACAACAAAAAATATATTTATTTTTAAATAATTTTTTTTTTCTTCTGTAGACCACTGGAGAGATTGTGTGAGTTATATGGGAGTGGTGACTCTATAAATAAAAGCATATTTCTTTTGTGAATTTTGGGCCAGTTTGTACAAAACTATGGCATATGGTTTGGCAGTCGGGCTACTCAAGCAAACCATTGACAAATTAGTACACATTCACACACACACACACACACACACACACACACACACACACACACACACACACACATTCAGTATACAGACACATTCAAAAGCAAGCGTCAGAAGGTGTCATGACAAGACAGTAGCAGTTGCTGCACTCAGGACATTTTTGATTTTGGTTAATGATAAAACTGTCCATTATTATTGGATAACTGCATATGTGAGACCCATGAGACCCATGTGTGCACTGCTGTGCTGCTGTTTGCTGCGCTGTGAGGCTGCACTGAATTCCACTGCTCTGCATGCATGTCTCTGGGGAGAATCGTGAATAAATATCAGCAACAAACATGTTCTCTCAAAAACAACAGCCATTACTGCTATAATAGCTCATGTCATACAGGTATGACACTGCTGTCGAGATTTATCCTCTTCCTCTACTCCCTCCTCCTCCTTCTCACAGCAGTGGGGAAACAACAAGCTTACTCAGCGTATTTAGATAGATTTAGATTAGTTCTTCTCAAATATATATTTTAAAGACGATATAAAAAAAGCAAAGATAAAAAGCGTAGATGTTGTACTGTTAAAAATGCCATGTTACAGTGTATTTTAATGACTTTTTTTTTTCTAAACATAGAACTTTAGACATAAATATTGTACAATAAATACATGATATTATAGTTGTAAATATGGTATTAATACACATTGTGCATTATAGTTGTGTAGTTATACATGTAAATACATGTAATTAGTAATTAGTGCTATTTCCACCTTATAACTTTCTTTATACCAGAGACCTGGATGCTGATTGTTCAGAACATGTTGATTCATTTTCTATAACTGCACAGTTCAGACAGTAGTTTTATAGTTCTGTATAGTTTCTATATTAACAGCTTACACATAATGCTCCACATACACGTGTGCAATTGTAGTTTTCTGTGTGGACAATTTTGGAAGAAGTCTCCAGTGTCACTGCTTTATAAAGGTCAAAGGTTAAGCTGCAACTTTAAGTCTTAAAGATGTTCACAGTTTCTTGGTAACATTCTTATATCATCAAGAGAAAGAACAACAACAACAAAAAAGGCTGGTGAGGGAATGACTGCTTATAGACGTTCGGCAATATTAAACGTAAATATAAATGAATAAAATGTACGGTGGCTTGGTCTTTAAGAAAATAAAAAAAGTTAGCATTGAGAGATTGTTGTGCTATAAGATTATTATTATTATTATAGGAAAATAATCAACCTCACTCTTGCTCCATTTTAACAGTACTGATTTTTACACTGTAGTAAGTAATGTGTAATATAAAGTGTGCACCGGCTTGAGAACACATTTCACTAAAAAATAAATAAATAAATAAAACCCCCTTGATATCAAAAAAGTTCTTAATAACAATTCTGTCAATGAATTCATACTGCAATATGAATAATCCAATAATCTGTAGACTTTTGTGGTACTTCAGCTTAAATTATGACAAATAGTTGTTTACCACAATAAGAATTATACTGATATATTATATCATATATATATATATATATATATATATATATATATATATATATATATATATATATATATATATATATATATATATATATATATATATATATATATATATATATATATATATATATATATATATATATATATGACATATTATTTCATAACTATTTTCCTCTACCCTATCTTCCCTCAAAAACCTCAAAAAGTGATCATACTTTACACCAAGTGTTTATAAAGCTTCATATACTCTCATTTTAATACTTAAAATAGCATGTTTATCTGTTTATGACAGATATATTTGGATAACATTGGATGAAAAATAGGTTTTGGAGACTAATGATGTCTCCAAAATCTAATAATGATTTACAGACTAATGATGATGGAGTGTCTGGGTTTGATCAAGAGATTGCTTGGTACATTGAATATTTTAGACACACAGAAATATCTATAATATCTATCACCTTAATATCTAAATGCTGTATGGTCACTACATAATGAAAAAAACTAAATAATAACCTATTTCTCTTCTGTCTATTATATAATAAGAAATATGCTATTTATAAAAATAATAATAATAATAATAAGAAACAGTTCTCTGCTGTTATTTCCCATCTCTGTGTATTGTGTACAGCATACACAGAGTGTGTTTGAAAATGAATAATTCTTTCTATCACTGCTGAGGTCAAGGTTAGGCATTTCCTCAAAGCGGTCAATGGGCACAGACAAACACAGGTTGCAGTAATCATGCAGTCTGTGTCTTCCTCTATACAATGCTCTCTCTCTCTCTCTCTCTCTCTCACACACACACACACACACACACACACACACACACACACAGTGCATTAGAGGGTCAATCCAATTTAGTGGGTGGCCCTCCATTGGAATAGACCAATGCCATGGCATAGGGAGAAAATGTTTCACAAAATCAAGCTTCTTTTCTTTCTGTCTCTCCTCAGTGGTGACTACTCAGCTTGTTTTACTTCCACACAAGAAGGGCAGTTAAAAGAAAGTAATGATGAAAAATAAAACAGCAATGAAAAGACAAAAGTAATTTATTAGTGTAACCCTGCACTCAGACCCCCCCTCAACACACTTGCACGTATATTAAAAAAAGTGCCGGATATTTATTAATATGTTATATACCAGGAATGGGAATGGGAGTTGTGAGATGCGTAATTGCAACGTTGGAAACATTCCTCCAAGGACTCAGGGCCATATTAAAAGGGAAAACTTGAGACGTGTTTGTGATAATATTGCTAATAAATCTCAGAGCTGGGCCTCAGACTCCTCGACGTTCACAGTAACGTGGCAGTTCATCTTGGTGGGGCCTCTAGGATTTAAGATTGGCCACAAACAATCTGAGTGGCACCGGATTGCGCAGGGACACGCGCGTCTCGCTATCCCATAAATCTCCACTTCCTCCAATGCAAATGATGCAGGGTTTTAATTGATAATTTCTCACATAGGACGGCTGCGTGGCGGACGGGAGGGTCCTAATGAGACAGAGAAGGGGGGACAGCCTAGAGCATTCACTTTACAGCCAGAATGAGCAATCGCTCTGGGAAGTGGGGTAATTATTTAGCTCAGGGTGTGTGTGTGTGTGTGTGTGTGTGTGTGTGTGTGTGTGTGTATGGGCAAACATGAGGGAAGTACTCTGATTTTTAATAATGAATATTTGTGGTATGTGATAGTCTTTTATTCTGAGCATCTACTTGGACGATGCACTTTTTTGCTATATATACGTCTATCTATCTATCTATCTATCTATCTATCTATCTATACTCATGTGAGCTGTAAATTGTGTTGTTTACCCAATGAAGTCAGCATAATAATAATAATAATAATGATAATAATAATAATAATAACAATAATAATAATAATAATAATAATAAAAAAATCCTGTGTGATGACAATATATTACTGACAAAAAACATTTAAAACAAACAGAAAACGTAACATTTATAATATACACATGATTGTGTATTTCAGCAATGCAATTGATTAGTAAATAATAAATCTTTCAACAAATCAAAACAAAAATGTAACAGAAATTAAGGTTGCAAATGATTAATTGGCAAAACGAACTATATCAACAATGTAAACTGATCAGCGTAATTTTTTTTTTAATGGTTTATTTAACCAACAATAAAAATGCACTGAAATGCAAGTGATATAGGCCTCTATATATTTTAGTAGAATGCAGTAGATTATTGAAGCTAGCGATTTTGGCTACTCACTTTTGGCAGTAAAGAACAAATGTGGAATAAAGTTTGCTGGCAAAAAAAAGCTAATTTAATTAAAATCAAAAGAATGTGGGAAATGGGAACTTTCTTGCATGTTCATACAGGTAAAATTTAATTCAGTCCATTTGCAAACCTTGGAAGTAAGATTTGATGGAAAAAAGACAGTGGACCGATTTGTCTGTCAAAGCAACACAACAATGAACAGAAAATTTAAAATCACCCCAAAGCTCCTGTTTTTCACATGAAATAGGCTGCACACATGCATCGAGAGTTTAACTGCTGAAGTCCCACTCCCATCCACGCCGGTTCCAGTCCACCGTCTCCTCCTCACTGACGTCACCACATTATAGTGACAGTTTCATTTGATTTCATGCAAATAATGGGCCGGGATGGAGTGGATCAAAAATTAATGTTCAACTTTTGGAAGCTCACATGAATTATTAAGGATGATTAATTATTAATCATGGATGTCAAAAAATCAGCACCTCCTGCTAATCCTCGTAAAGCCACTTTACGGCGCAAGGCTGCGGTTATGGCGAGGCGGAGAGGTGGAAAGGCTCGGATCGACTGTTTGCTCTGTTACTGTAAAATGTCTCTCTGTTCTATTCCTCTCCGTGTTTGCTTGAGAAGTGGGTGAAATGATGGCTCTACAAAAATTTGTTGTTTTTTGTCTTGCTAATGTGTGTGGAGACAGTGGGAGAGAGAGAGTGGGGGAGAGAGAGAGAGAGAGAGAGAGAGAGAGAGAGAGAGAGAGAGAGAGAGAGAGAATAGTGTTTATGCTGACCTGAGCCGAACAGGCTTAGGAAAGAGCCTGGATTTTAAAGTGTAACAGAAAAATCTACATACACTTATTAATCACACACACATATGTTGAGATCAGGCCTAAGTTCAGGAACAAAACTCATCATTAAATAGTAGCATGAGCATCATTGAATACACTATCTACTACTTAAGATTATCTTAACTTACCGATGCCATGGGGAAACCGGCCTAGATCAGTAATGCTAGATTTTGCACATTTTGTTCTGCTTTTTTATTATTATTGTTTATTATTTTTTTTTTTAAAGCACATAAACATGAATAATGAAATGTTTCAAAATTCACACCTCCTTCATTTGAAAGCAATAGCTTGACATCATGAGAAATTTGAACAAATCTGTACAGCATTTTGAATTGGTGATTTATTTTTTATTTTTTGGGAAAAAAAAATGGCCATTATGTGAGATGATATGTTAATAATATTTGAACTGAATTGAAATGATCTAACTTGCACTGACTGTTGGGCATGTCTAATGTCCATGTAAAAGGCACAACATACAACAAATTAACATATCATGACAACAACAGACAAATCCATATACAAAGTCTATACAGAACATGTGTCACATGTGTCCATATACAGTATATCCATGTACATGTACAGTACAGAGATTTAACAACAGCTCAGTTATATCATGTTTTTATTATTCTATACTATTTGTATTGATGGGAGTGTGTGTTGCTAATTACTCTGCTGTAGAACACATATGTTGTGTAGCACATAGAGAAGGATAATAAGGCAAGAGAACATGTGCTGGGGTCAATGACCTTTGTGACAAATTACTTAACACTAGTTCATTGTGGTTATGAATGCAGATTTCAGAGTTCTTCTTTGATTTTAGTCTAGGCTACTGCAACTGGTCCTTTACTGTTTTACATATTTCCTTTACAGATCTGCATTTGAACAGCATGTGACGTGCATTTAACACCAATCTATAAACAAAAGGCAAAATCAGAATGCAATGCAGTGTCTTAATAAGATAATCAATCATCCGTAATCACATACTGAGACTGAATTGAATGCTATGTGTGATATGTTATAAGCGTGTATACGGTTTTTGCATAAACACTACCAGCACAGATGTATAATAATAGTTTCATGCCAGTAGGGGGAAGAGTGTCCAAAGAAACAGTGGAGATAATGGCTCTCTCAGTGAGCTAAAGAGAGCAGCTCTACAGCTGCCTATGTTCTTCTGAAGCTTGGAACTAATGCTGCATGTATATAGCGTGCGCCCGATCTCTTCAAAGTAACTCCTAAAAATAAAGTGTTAGGATGAAAAGCAGCTTTATACTGAATCGTAGATATGTGCATATGCAGATGTGCATTGGTGTCATTATACTACAAGTTTAATGATGTATGCATGTCATGTGGATTATGACATGCTATATTTTGGATAAAAACAACAAGAAGTCATACCCAAAACTCTGGCTCACTGCACTCTTCAAGTCAAGGCCTCAGCAGTTCACTAAAGAATAACCGCAAAGCATAACCTTCTCAAGTGTTATAATTGTCTCTAAAGTCCACGTCTGACCTCCGCACTTCCTCTTGCATCGTTATCCTTCCTCGTGCGCTGCAGCCTGACATGCTTTTTTTTTATTTTTCATGAAAGGGTTCAACAACCGGCGTGTTGTACAGCAGAGTAATTAGCAACGCATGCTCGTATTAATTAGTGCCGAGTGCTCTCGTTTTATTAAAACGTATCAGGGAGAGATGGGGTGAGAGGCGTGACAATGGAAAGCATTGTTCTGGAGTGGGATTAGAGCACGTCTCTATCTCTGACCTCTCCACGCAGCACGATGGCGGGACAGCAGAGCCCGGCTCAACCCTTCATTAAGCATTTTATGCAAATGCTATTTGTTTTATAAGCAAATTAACAGCGCAGATTCGCTGAAAAACAGGTGCTGTGGTGTGAATGCGCACTAAATGATGTGATACTGGAGGAATTAATTAGAGCCTGAGCGGTAATTAGATGCAATAATTTGTGTGATTAGCGGCCTATTTAAGAAGCAAGACACACACACACACATACACACACACATACACCCCCACCCCTACATAACATTATCCCACACATACTGTCTCTGAATGCTTGGCTGAGGGTGTTTGTTGTGTATGTGTATTTGTGTGTGTGTGTGTGTGTGTGTGTGTGTGTGTGTGTGTGTGTGTGTTGTCCATAACAACACATGGACAGACGAGACAGGCTTTCTTTCCCCTATTCCGGAAATGTTTCATTAAAAAACGCTGAGGTGGCCCCAGCTAATTACAAAAGCAAGCTCATGGTAAGGGGTTTCAAAACATCCTTTTTAAAAATCTCTCCCACTTCCCTTGGCTCCATGCCGGCTGCTTTAAGGCAAAAAATGAGGCCTCTTTAGCTCAAAGCAAAATGAAACCTATCCATGCAGAGCTACTAAATTTGGAAAAGGCTCAAAGATAAAAGGCAAAATCTTTTTTTTTTCTCCTTTCGCTATGTATTATTGAAATCATAAAGTGCATAATTAATTTCTGCAGATGCAGTACATTTTGGGCCTCATTGTAATTCTGTTAGTGTGGCTGCTCTGCGTTCTGTTCATGAAGTCAGGTGTAAAAGATGCTCAGCGAAAACTTTTCAGCAAAGTGAGAGAGGATAATCACTGAAATGTGAAGAAGTAACAATTAGCTCTCTTTTTTTGTGTGTGTGTGAATAACATTTTTATTGGTTTCCCATAAACAATAAGAAGCAACACAAGAACAGCAACACAAAAACACAGACAAAGGGGGGGGGGGGGGGGGTGGGGTATCTACAAACAACACACACACAAGTCACATAATTAAGTTTCAGATACAAAACAAAGGAAGCCAGAGACTCACTGACGTAACAAGCATCAATGTACAGGGTTTCTGACAAAGCTAACAACAACTGTCCAATTCTGAATTGTGTGCGGTTTGGCCTTGGATGTAGCCTGTTCCAGGATAAGCATTTCCAAAAAAAAATAAGAACACCTGGATTCAATTCAATTCAATTTTATTTGTATGGACATTGTCTCAAAGCCACTTTACAGAAGCATGTAAACACAGGGTACAGATTTTAAGTGTGTGAATTTATCCCTATGGAGCAAGCCGATGGTGACGGTGGTGAGGCCGTCAGATACAGAAGGGAACCCGTCCTCATCTGGGTAACAACAGATAGTGTGAAAGTAAAGGAAAGTTCATTATGGTTTTTATATGAAGTCTGTTTTGTTGAACTAATCCACTGTTCACTAAAGGAGACTTGAGTGCAAAATTGTGTGTGGTAATTGCAGTTGTAACCGTAGTCCCAGCGACGACAGTGAGAATCTCCATGTGGAACTGAGGTCCAAAACCATTTCCATGGCACTTCAAGTGGCACCATCCTCAGCAATCTCCAGGCTGCACTGCTTGGGGTCATCCTTAGTGGCAGAATGTAGCCTGCAGTTGATGAGAGCTCCATCCAGAGGTAGGGCATCAGGATGGATCAGGCTGGTCTGGAGAGCAGAGAGGGTGAGGATCACTGGCATCTCCATAAAATCATGTGTGGCCCAACAGAAGGAGAAAGGGAAAGGGAGGTAAAGAGAGATTGTTAGGTATGCTTACTATCTCGTAGTCTGGATGTAGCCTGTTCCAGTATAAGCACGTCCAAACAAATAAGAATGCCAGTTTGATGAAAGGCAAATATCTGGTTCAAATCAACCTTTCAAAATTGACTTCTCTGCAGTAATCAAAGCTGCTAATAACACCTTTTTTTGTTTCAAGTTAAGAGTAATATTATAATTATCTCCTAAAAAAAGCAGAGTTGCTCAACTAAATAGATTTAAACAGCCATAACACAAGGACATTGCCAAAACATATGAATATAGTCACAAACAGAACCTGTATCATATCTGTTACATCTCTTATCCTTAGATATTGTAAATTCAGCAAATAAGCATGAAAATGTGTCACATAAACCCTATGCACCAACTTAAAATCACTAAGCTTATGCGTAAATTTTTTTGATGAAGTACATGCAAGTTTTCCAAAAAAATGTAAACAATGTAAACATACCCAGCATGTCTAGTTCACTTTCTACAGTTGAGTCGATTCAGGGTTGAATCATTTTCACACTGCAGTCAAATTGTACTACAGTTTGCTTGGAACTGAATTGAGACCATTTGTTTCTGTCCACACCAGAGTGTGATTGCTCTGTTATCACCTTACCAGATGAAGTTCCATTCAAATGGACCAAACATTGCATATGTGAAAGCACCCAAAGACTTTGTTCACACCTGCCATTAACATGTGTCCTGGGTGATCTGATAATAAGCCTAAAGAGCTAAATACAGGGTCAACTGTGCCTCTAAGACGCACTGTGATCCGATCACTCAAACCACATTTGGAGGTGGTCTGGGACCACATCATGACAGCAACGAAGGACTAACTAATCAACTGCGTCATTGCTCTCGCTAGAAAAATATGGAATCAGTACAAGATTGTTTGGAAATTGTGCTGAACAGTAGAGCTCTCTACCACTAGGCTAATGTATAAAGATGATGCTATCTCTCACCTCTCAATCATTTCATTATTTCATACACTAGACGTCTATTTAATTTCAAGTTTGATTAGCAGACCACATGATTAAAACTTTTGAAACAGCCTGTAAAGGCACAAGAGATATGACTCGCGGACATTTCTTCCTGAAAACATAGGCAGCGGAAGACTGACTTAATAAATGTGTGTGACGGCCTTCCTCCAACGGAAACAACGTATGAAATCCAATCACAGTTAGTCACTGGAGATAATACCAAGACACATGTTAATACCAGGTGTGAACAGTGCAAAAGTGATTCTGAACCAACCCAAATGCAGGATGTGAACCAAACATGGCATGTACTGCGTTATTGTGTAGAGAACATTTTTCCAAATGTGCAAGCTGCTAAACTGAACAACAAGGAGCAAACTGAGCACTGAAGAAATGTGTGATGTGTTCTGGAAATTACTCCAGGAACAAAAAGAGCAAATGCTGGATGAGATACACAAAACATTTTAAAGTGATTATTTATATAATTATGTAATCTTTTATTAAGGTTTCAGCTCTATGTTATTCAACTTTGTTTGATTTTTGTGTTTTCTCTATGCACTTGGCTAGGGTGTGTAAACTTTTTACATTCAGTCAAATAGCAATAAACCAAAAGTATCAATTTCACTCTGATTCATACTCAGCAAACAGAATAATAGTTGTGAGAAGTCTTTTGTTAATCTGCTAAAATGTTTCGCCCACTGCATGGCTGCCTAGCATACTATGGATGTTATTTTACTGTCAAAAATTGGTAGCACAATTTAATCTGAATCTGGATTCCTTCTATACCGCTTTCTTTTTCTCTCTTATAAAAATAAACACACACAATGAAATTAAACTGTTGACATTTAATCGTTTTTGTGTTGAGAAAGAGGTCCTGTCTTCTTCAATTGACGCTACTTGGTCTTTTTGCACTCACACATTTGGTGTCCCTTCTCCACATGCTCAGGTTTTCAACGTAACAACTCTACCAAAAGTTGTCAACTAATTAGTAGAGGTTATAGGTTTTGGCCAATGAAACTGTTACTTCTCTCTTCATTCTCACTGTAGGAGAACTTGAGAAAAAGGGTGTGGTCTAGACAGTTGTTTGTGACATTTCTTAATGATTACAGGTGCAATTATTACTTGCTAACAGTTACACAATTGTTTATATGTGATGTTCATGCTGCTAGCTAGATAAGTAATATATTTCTCTATTAATAAAAACTCTCAACTCAGCCACTGCTGAAACATTTAATGGACAGCTGAACTCCTAATTCGCAACCATTCTAGCATTTCTGTGAGTAAATAAAAAAAAAAGAAGCCTGAAAATATTTTCCTTAAAGAAATAGTTTCTCACTTGTATTAGCAGATATGTTTAACTAGTACGCATACATATAATAACTTTTTATGTAGTTTTATCAAAATCTGTTTATAGTCTAAGTACCTCAGTTAATACAGCTCATTATCAAATAAGCCATAAATCAGATAAAGTACTAAATTAGACTCCTAATTGTATTCAAATTTGTTTTTAATGTACCTGTATTAAAATACCAGGGAGAACTTAAAGTAGGTAATTGTGTTAGCTCGAATGTCGCCTCAATGTCCAAAGTGACAACTAAAGCAATTAATGCTATAATGCTAGCAAAGTCAGAAACAGTGCAGTGATTCAGCATTGTGTTACGGTATGTTACAGAATAGTTCAGACATTTCTGTCTGCAAGGAAAATGATGGGTTTATGGTAATGCACTTGTTCTGATATGTTATTGTTTTATATTAACATCTTACACATGGTCTTGTATGTGGACACACCACATAAACAGATGCTTTTAATAAAAAAAATAGATTTTTTTTTTTTGGTAAAGAGATGTTTGTTTCCAGTGTCCATGCTTTGTAATAGTGAGAAGCAAAGTTACATTTTCTCAGTATCATTTTAACTTTACTAACTTCAAGAAAGAGAAAAAAGGCAGGCTGTTATAATGTAACAGACAATATGATTTATATGATTTCTGTTATAATGTAATAGGAATTCATTTGTTTTGTGGACATTCCACAACATTAAATGTAACTAAGCAGATAAAGAGTATATAAAATAAATAATTGATACTTTGGACATATTTTTGCAGTATAAGAGGAATAAATTAATTTGGGATTTGTTGGGACTTGCTGAGCATGGTGGCTTAATGGTTAGCATATTTGAGTTGGGCGTTCGAGTCCCACCTCCGCCCTGTGTGCGCGCAGTTCTCCCCGTGCTTCGGGGGTTTCCTCCAGGTACTCCGGTTTCCACCCCAGTCCAAAGACATGCGTTGTAGGCTGATTGGCATTTCCAAATTGTCCGTAGTGTTGGAATGGGTGTGTGCGATAAGCTGGACCCCCACCCAGGGACAGCCTAATCATGCCCTGAGTACCCTAGGATAGGCTCCAGGCTCCTTGCGACACTGCGTAGGGTAAGTGGTACAGAAAATGGATGGATGGATGCCTAAGATCTTATATTATCATTAACGTACTGTTCTAGTCTTACCTCCAAAAACTTAGATAATTTAATCTTTTGTTTCTTCTACCAATGAAAACATAAGGCAGTGGTATGCACCACTATATGGCCAAAGGTTTGTGGACACCTGATCATTACATCAATATGTGGGCCTCGCCTAAACTTTTGGTACAATGTTGGAAGCACATGATTAAATAGAATGTCTTTGTGTGATGTTTCATTACAATTTCCCTTCACTGGAATCAAGAGGCCCAAATCTTTCCCCGAATCTGTCACTATTTTCCAAAAACAACTAAAGACCCACCTCTTCCGTGAGCACTTATCTAAGCCTCAACATGCCAACCCCTACATTATTATTTTTTTAAAAACAAAAAAACAAACAACTTACTCTGGCTCTTCCACCTCTACTCTGCACACTTTGCTTCTCCAGAACTCAATTATAAACCTTGCATGATAGCACTACTTGTATTGTTCTCTGCTTGATATATCGCTTTAATTGTATTTCCTCATTTGTAAGTCACTTTGGATAAAAGCGTCTCCTAAATGAATAAATGTAAATGTAAATGTTCCAGCATGACAATGCTTCTGTGTACAAAGCAAGCTCCATGAAGACGTAGTTTGCCAAGGTTGGTGTAGAAAATTTTGATGCACAGATCCCTGATCTGAACCCCACTAAACACCTTTGGGATGACCTGAAACACTGACTGCACCCCAGGCATCCTCACATCGACATCAGCCTGACCTCACTAATGCTCTTGTGGATGAATGATCACATATCCCCACAGCCACACTCCAAAATCTAGTGTAAAGCCTTCTCAGAAGAATGGAGGTTATTATAACAGCACAGCGGAAGTAAATAGGATGTTCAACAAGCACACATGGGTGTGGTGGTCAGGTATCCACAAATGTTTGGCTGTATAGTAAAGTACTTTATATTCAATTCTGAAAATCCTGAGCAGTGTCATTTGGAACAAAATAAACAAATAAACAAACAAACAAAAAAAATAAAACAGGCATGATGGCAGAAGGAATCCTGCTCATAGATTAAACTATTGAGGTCTTTTTTTGGCAGTAAAGTAACACCATAGCAGACGCTTGTTCTGTGGGTGAGGCTGAAATTAATCTCCATCTCGTTGCCAAAACCATGGGGACGAGGAAGAGCAGATTGTGCACTGCTTAGCCTACATTTATGATTACACCACTCTCTTTCTGGTTTTGGCATAACACGGCAAGGCTCTGTTGGATTAAGATATGTGGTTGTATAAGTTCAGAGCATACTGTAGTTCAGATGAATTGAACTGGCACAGAGAGCCATACACACACAAATAATTTATGGAAAAAAGATCTGGGTATAACTGTAGGAGAGGATAAATAGACAATAAATGATCTCTGTCTATCATACACAAATGAAAAAAAAAACAAAAAAAAAAACAAACAAAAAAAAACAAAACAAAACAAAAAACCCAATCTCCTTGTGTTAAAGGGCAGATGAGGTTCAGTGCATGCACAGGTAGAGCACTCTGAGCAATCAGATGCTTTATGAAGAAAAGTCGTGTACCTGCTGTAATTGTGGAATAACAAGAGAAACCTAGGGGGTGTAATTTGTCTTCCAGTGCATTAAGAAAGAAAAAGCGAAGAGGAAACAACATGTATTGCACTTTTCTTTAATGACCACCTCCATACCTCCCCTTCTCTCTCATTCCACTGGAGGAAGCAAACTTTGATCCTGGCTTCAGATTGCCTTGGTAAAAACATAAATTGCATTAAGAGCAAAAAGCATAAATTTTGCGATATGAAGCCGAGAGTTAATGAAGAAACAAGCCTATGATCAAGATCCGGGAAACCTCCATTAAATGACTTATGCGTGAACTTTCATAGCTCTGGTGTTGGAATTTTGCTGCTGATAATAAACGGTCGCTATTGAACATGCTCGCGGTACAAAGGCTTGCTTTTTAAGCAGGAAATTCATATTCGATTCTTACATATGAATTAGAAGAGGCCACGGATGAAGCTCATCAGAGCCTGCAGCACATGTATTATTAGCAATAATATAATTTCAGCTATTAGTCCTCCATCCTGAATATCCATCACCAACACCTCTGAGCTCCAAATTAATATTGTGTGTGAGAAAATAGAGTTGGACTTCTGACATATTTCTCGGCAAAGCTAGGACAAAGCAGGTCCATTTCCATCCAGATTATCCATGGTGGTGTGGTAGCATGGAGCAAATTAACATTCAATGGGAAGTGAAGGGGGGAAAAACGAATAAAAGAAAAGATTATGCATATCAAACCTCCCTCCTGTTTTCTTGATTAATCTCAGTCGGGGTCAGTGTTTTATCAGAATAGGAAAATATTTTATGGGGTAAACTCATGGCCTCCCTGCATGGTGTTCCCTGATTTTGTGCCTTGCTCGTTTCTCAGAACGTTATCTGGCTGGTAAACATACAAGAATGACTTTCGACTGCAACTGAATATGCAGCTGAAAAAGCCAGCATGAAAACAATGCTATTTGCGATGCACAGTGTATACATTCAGCAATTATACTATGTGTCAAAAGTAAATGTTGTCTGCATTCGCATCTAACAGCTAGAGCTTATGAATAAAACAGCAGCTGTTCTTTGCTTCATATTCATCCAAATGGCTTGGTATTCATATTTTTTTGATAAAGTCTAGAATTATTGCCAACAACAATTTCTGCTTTTAGTTGAGAGTAATGTTATGTGTCCACTCCCATATTTTTTTTTAGCTGCATGCCATTTCACGGCCTCTACCAGTGGATGTTTCTTTTTTTATGTGGCCCCCCCATCATGAAGTGTTTCTCTGATTGGATAAATTCAAATAGGTTTTGCCACACATTTGGTGAGCTAGGTTTTCCACACACAACCATCACGTACCATGTGAATGCAGAGCTATCCACTGGAATGAATAGAATGTATGTGGCAAAGTTGCAAGTGGACACGAACCTCATCTGACTGAGCATCCTTACGTTTAGCAAGCTGATCTCATGAAAAATCAGAATTTGAACACGTCATGGTATACAGCACCATTTCTCATGAGCCCAGTCTTCAAACCTAAAGTCCTCCAGGTCCTGCACATTATTTGGTTTTCTAGCATCTTCTGCATATTTGAACATTTTCCAACAGTGGTTGTATAATTTTGAGGTCCATCTTTTCACAACTGAGTGGCTATTACAGATAGGAAACTATTATAAACGGTGAAAACGTTCATTGATGGTCAAGAAGGCAACACAATACTGTACATTAAGAGCCAGGGGGGTGTAAACTTTTGAACAGGAGGATCAGTGTAAATTGTTATTATTATTATTTTTAATATCTTTCTTTTTTTCATTTAGTACTGCCATTGAGAAGCTATATAAGACATTTACATGTTACCCAGAAGACAAAATAATAATTTACACAGATCATCCTGTTCAAAAGTTTACACCCCCTGGCTCTTAATGTATCGTGTTGCCTTCTTGAGAATCAGTGAATGTTTGCACCTTTTGTAATAGTTGTGTCCCTCAGTTGTCTTCAGCCCTCAGTATGAAAAGATAGATCTCAATATCTTATAGCCACTATTGGAAAGGGGTCAAATATGCAGAAGATGCTGGAAAAGCAAAGAATGTGCAGGAGCTGGAGGGTTTTTCTGAAGAACAGTGGGCAGTTTAACTGCTCAGGACAAACAAGAGACTCATGATCAACTATCACAAAAACAGTTGTTGATCATCCAGGTAACGACACACAGTATTAAGTATCAAATATCAAGCGTATGTAAACTTTTCAACTGGTTCATTTTTGTAAATTCAGTTATTATTGTGTCTTGTGGTCTATACAGTATGTAAACATCTCTTATGTGAAAAAGTTTATTCAGGGCAGTATTAAATAATAAAAACAAATGAAATTTTATGTTCCCTTTAATTTAAAAAAAAACAACAACAAAAAAAAAACATTTTGCGGCTTCTGCAGGGGATATGTTAATTTATGATCTTAACTCTAAATTATCATGAATTTGAGAAGAATTTATTAAGTGTGTGTTAACTGGTTTCAAAAGAATTTTATTTATGATTTGTGCAGTAAGACATACTGGATGTAAGTGAAATGCTTATGGTGAGGCTCAGGTAAAATGCTAAAATCCTTTAGCATTTTAGATTTCTTTTAATAAATTTAGCTATAACTGTCTAAAAGAAAGCAGCAGCTTTTAGTTCAGTTGTTTGCAGAAGTGTAGAAGTGCTGAATAATCCACTGTGGCAAAAACACATCACATGGCCTGAGTTCTGACCTCTCGAGGCGAAGATGAAAAGTTGGGAGTCTGTGTTGTGAAAGCGGAGGCTGATAAAACGGCAGATAATGACTGCTGCTCTCTCATTTGGGAGCTCACTTGTTTTCATGTGCCCGCATGGTGACCTGTTCCTCTAGTGGAGGGTTACTGTGCTTCCTTCATTCCCTCCTGATTAGCTTGAAGCCTGTCTGCTTTGGGAGACGTTCGTCGACCCCCTTCGCCCGGCCCCTTTCTGCTCTTCCTCCTAATAGACGCAAAGCACTCCGGTCAATAATGTTTTACTTGTCTGTCTTTCTCCCTCTGTCTTTCTCGCTTTCTCTCTGCGATCAGTTTCAGTGTGGTAGAGTCAGGAGGGAGGTTCACATCCGAAAGTTCAGCCAAATGTTATCAAACAGGGATGTTTCAGAGGGAGAGGCCCTCTGGACCCCTTCCTTCTCTCTTTCTCTCTCTTTCTCTTTCTCTGTTTCTTAACTGCCCCCCCTTTCCTGCCTTTCAAGCCCATAGCCAATAACAGCCAAGTGTCTCTGATAACATCAACAGCTGTCAAAGACCCAAGCAACTGAGCTTGTCTCATAAACCTAAACACCTGTATTCTCTCATTCCTTTGATTGTTATTCTGTCCTCTATCCCTTGCTCTCTCTCTCTCTCTCTCTCTCTCTCTCTCTCTCTCTCTCTCTCTCTCTCGCTCTCTCTCTATCTCTCTCTCTTTCTCTCTCTCTCTCTCTCTCTCACACACACATACACACATCTACCCTCTGGTCTCCATCACTCACATTGGTTTGATTTGACTGTCAAAAACAAGGAGATGTGCCAAGATGTGTGGAGCCTTGTGGAAGGATGTGTGTGTGTGTGTGTGTGTGTGTGTGTGTGTGTGTGTGTGTGTGTGTGTGTGTGTAGTGAGTACATGCTGAAAGGGGGACGGGGAAATATAAACAAAGAAAGGGGAAAACAGAGAAAGAAAGAGAGCATCTTAAAGAAAAACTCCGCCACGTGTTAAAATGCAGAGCCAAGAGTATGTCATAGGCAAGTAGTGCGTCCAGGGTTCCTGATTTGTCCTGAGCTTGGGTCACTGTCTATGTGGAGTTCTATTTGTGTGGGTTTCCCTCAGGTTCTCCAGTTTACTCCCACTTCCTACTGGTGAACTGGTGGCTCTAAATTGCTCCTAGGTGTGAATGAGCTAGTAGTTAAGCGGTTACTGAAGATGTGTGAATGATGAATGGTGTGGTGGACATACATGTGTGTATAATATGTACAGTACATGTGTGAGTCTGTCAGCCAAATAACTTTCTTTCTCTTTTTTTCTTTTTTTTTTTTTTTTTACCAAAAAGCAGCTTTATAGAAATCTATGTCTAGATCTCTAATGAGCAAGCTGATGTTGACAGTGACAAGACTTTTAATTTCCTTTATAATGTCATCTGATGTAGGTTTCCTCTGGGTTTTCTGGTTTCCTCCCACCTCCTGAAACAGGCCAGTGGTTGATCGGCTACTCTAAATTGATCCAAGCTGTGAATGAGTGTGTGCATAGTGCCTGTAATAGATTGGCATCCCATCCGGGGTATATTCCTGACTCTGGATCCTGACCGTGAAAAAGAGTTTACTGAAGATGAATGGATAAATGAACATCTTTCTATTGAGTGCATCGTATTTATTGTATTATTTACTTTAATAAGAATCATACATACAGTAGCTCTTGCTAACGGTTAATTGCTAATGGTTATTTGGTAGGCTATTAGGGAGCTATCTGACCACGTAGACAGCTGATGTGTGTTTTCATTAAATAAAATAGAATCATCTATCCATCCATCCATTGTCTATATCGCTTATCCCTCGGGGTAACGGGAAACCTGGAGCCTATCCCAGGGAGCATCGGGTACAAGGCGGGGTACACACTGGACAAGGTGCCAATCCATCGCAGGGCACAATCACATACACATTCACACACCCATTCATACACTATGGACACTTTGGACATGCCGATCAGCCTACCATGCATGGGGGAGGAAACCAGAGCACCCGGAAGAAACCCCCGCAGCACGGTGAGAACATGCAAACTCTGCACACACGGGGTAGTAGCAGGAATCGAACCCCCAACCCTGACATCAGTATAAGACTTTCATGGCTAAAGTAAAATAAACTTATATATATATATATATATATATATATAAGTTATATATATATAAGTTATATATATATATATATATATATATATATATATATATATATATATATATATATATATATATATAGGTGAATTATTCCGACAAGTGAATACTGACTTCTAAGTATTTTTGTCATTAAAAAAAAATCAATAACACTCAAATCATTTGACAATTTTGTTGGACATTGTTCATTTAATATGTCAAACTCACACGGGTAATGATGTAACATTTACTAGCTAAGTGGAATTAATTCTGCTTATATAATTGGATTCAATTTTTAAAGCAAGTTCAGGTTGTGTATCTTTCCATGGCTTGTAAATAAAGTTTTCTTTTATTTCACTAATAGTAACATTTTCATGCATATGTGTGCTCTGTGTGTGTCCATGACATGAGTTATGTGGTTATGACATATCATGAGCTATGGTTTTTAGTAGAGTGAGTTTAATGATAGTATTCCTAAGATTTTATTAAAGCAATTACACAACACCCTAATTACAGTTATGCATCTTTTCTCTGACCCTAAATTAAAATTACTTTGATGGTCGACACCTTCAATCATCACCATAAATTGCAATTATGTTCAAACATATTTCAGCGCAGAAAGTTTCATAACACAACCTTATGTCAACAAAAATCTGTCACTTGAAATCAGAATGAATAAAGCAGCTGATGTCTGTCGGAAAAAGACTTAATTAATATTCCTAAATGCAGGTTTATATCAGTTTTTATCAAATGCTTATGTAGGTTTTATGTAGCCCTACAACATGTTTATTTTTCAAAGACATATTTGATATAGTGTGATATTCATTACTTGTTTTCCAAGAATAAAGAAAACACAGAAGAGGTGAAATGAATGGTCCAGAAAAAGTTCCGACTGCACACACGGACTGGAGGCCAAATTAACATGTAACTAATTATAAGTCATAAAGCAGGAGTTGAAAATCAAGGTGATGATTGTCTAAACCAGAGGTATCCAACTAAAATTTGTAAAGGTCCAATTATCTAAAATTCCTTGCTTTCAAAGATCTGGATAAGTAACTAAAATGAACAGTGACATCAATTACCTTTTAAAGCTTAACCATTAGTGATTACTTCATGACTACAACAAAGAGGTTATATTTTGTTTTGTTGCGGTGTTTCATGCTACCACTTGTGACTAACACCATGGTTACTGATGAAATATGATACATCTGTTTTGAATTTCCCCGAAAATAAAAACATAATTCTTTGTCCATTTGTCTTTAAATTTTATGCATTCACTATCAGCTTATTTTTAAACAAGCCATGTTGACAGATTGCTAATCAGAACAGAGAGGTTAAATAATCTAAATCTAAATCTGAAACTTGAAAACTCCCCCTTTATGGATACATGTACTGTGTCTAGGCATGAAGCTTGTCTCTGGTCCAATGAGTTTCATTAAGCTATACAGGAACATCTAAAAAAAAAAAAGTGAATATCGTGGAAAAGTAAAATTTTTTCCATAACTGAATTATAAGAGTGGAGCGTTAATATATTCTAGATTCATTACACAAAAAGTGAAATTTCAAGACTTTTTTTTAATCTTGATGATTATGGCTTATAGCTCATGGAAATCAAAAATCCAGTATCTCATAATATTAGAATTAAAAAATTATAATACAGAAATGTCGACATTCTGAAAAGTATGTTAATTTATGCACTTGATACTTGGTCGGGGCTTTAAAGCTTTTGCACGAGTTACTGCATCAATGCGGCGTGGCATGAAGGCAATCAGCCTGTGGCACTGCTGAGGTGTTCTGGAAGCCCAGGTTGCTTTGATAGCGGCCTTCAGCTCGTCTGTATTGTTGGGTCTGGTGTCTCTCATAGATTCTCTATGGGGTTCAGGTCAGGCGAGCTGGCTGGCCAATCAAGCACGGTAATTCCATGGTCAGCAAACCAGTTGCAAGTAGTTGTGGCACTGTGGGCAGGTGCCAAGTCCTGCTGGAAAAGGAAATCAGCATCTCCATAGATGCTGCAGATGGAAGCATGAAGTGCTCTAAAATCTCCTGGTAGATGCTGCATTGACTCTCGACTTGAGAAAACACAGTGGACCAACACCAGCAGAGGACGTGGCACCCCAAATCATCACTGACTGTGGAAACGTCACACTGGACTTCAAGCAACTTGGATTCTGTGCCTCTCCACTCTTCCTCCAGACTCTGGGACCTTGATTTCCAAATGTATTACAAAATTTACTTTCATCTTCCCCATGATTGTGGTTGTGTACTGAACCAGACTGAGGGATTGAAGCTTCAGGAAACCTTTGCTGGTGTTTTGAGTTAATTCGCTGATTAGAGCTCTTCTCAGGTCGACATTTCTGTATTGTAAATTCTTCATTCTAATATTTTGAGATACTGGATTTTTTACTTCCATGAGCTGTAAACCATAATCATCAAGATTTAAAAAAAAGGCTTGAAATATTTCACGCTATGTGTAATGAATCTAGAATATATGAAAGTTCCACTTTTTGAATTACGTTACAGAATAATATGAACTTTTCCACGATTTTCTAATGTTTTGAGATGCACCTGTATAATCTACATAAATGCATTTGATTAGATAAGCTTCAACCGCGGTTCAGCTACAGAAGCTGAGATGGTTTGTGTTTAGAAAACTACATTGCTGAACTACAGCTATTTTTATGTTTATTGTCTCTGCTATCTGCTACAGTGTTTTTTCAAGTACTTTGTCCACCGAAATATTTTTGTTCTATATGGTGTCTGTGCAGTCTGGAGTATTAGAAATGTGGACTGCACATGCAGCTCTGATGTGTACATCCTGCCCTATTCTGTTGTCATGTGGGTAGCTGGACCATGCCAGAGTATCCCACATTTCTCATCAGGTTTGAATTCTTCACTGCCTGCTGTTATTCTGCAGTGCTATATCCATCATTGGGTCAATAAGGAGTAATGACTAACCAATGCAAACTGGTTCAGGTCTGTGTTTGAGAAGAAACATGGCAAGTCACTATGAAACACATCTGGGCATGAGCTTTAACAGGATTGGTGGCTGCCTGGGTAAGAGCTGACGTAAATGTCAATCATCTCATGTGAATTTGAGGAGATGAAGGGCAATTTGCAAGTGGAGGGGACTGCAGCAGAGACAGGAAACTATCAATCAGGGACAAGAGGAAACATGCATGCGTGTGTATGTGTGCATGTGGGTGGATGCATGTGAGAAAAAGAAAGAGAGAGAGAGAGGGGGGTTGAAGGGAAAGGAAGCGTCATGTCTCTTCCTCCCTTAGTAGAGTAATGAGTATGTGTGTCTGTAGGGTTAGCTGCTTGTCCGTCTCTTGTTAGTCTGATTTATGTTTGTGGCACATTAACAGAAAATGCAGAACTTGCACAGTGATATATATATATATATAGGGAGAGAGAGAGAGAGAGAGAGAGAGAGAGAGAGGGATAAGAGAAACAGAACAAGGATGGAGACACTGAGGTTGCCAAGACAGACTATTAACGCTCACATGGTACCCTCAGTTCTGCCTCATTTAGGGTGCAGACTAGGACTTGTACTTAAAAAATGTAGCCACAAAACCATCCAAAATGTGTCTAAGCAGCACAATATATCACTGTCTACTTGTGGCGCTATCCTAGTGAAAATATGTTCGTGCTGTGTGAGTTGTGAATGTGACATCATCCAAGATTGAGCTTCACCAAACATCAACTCAAAAGTCCAAAGGTCATCTTTACCTTTGTTGCAGTCATCAAAACCTTCATTAGATCATCGTCCACTATGATAACTGATGGGCTCAGCAGTCCTCGTTCCAATGTTGAAGTGTTTTATTGCAATCAGTGGCCATGTCTGCTTGCACTGAGAAAATGTGGCAGAAATAATTATATAAAGGGTTAGGGGGTCTGGATTGAAGTGTTCCTGTAAGAATTCCAGTGGTGTAAGCAATTTATTTCTTAACAGATAGTTCATATTGTTTAAGGCACACCGTATATCTGTCAGAGATGACACAAAATATGGCTTTAATACACCATCACACACAAAAGGGGGCATGAAAGAAATATTTCTAGCCATCTTTTCCTGAAAAAATCTAGGAAAAGAGCCGCTTTTTATTATCTCTTAAAGGGAAAACAGCAGATGAGTTTCCTAACAGGCCCCGTATTTATCCGGCCAGTTGTTTTTATGGTGTGTGTGTGTACATTGTGTAGAGTGCATACACAATGCAAACATGCAATCAAACTGAGAAGCACTTAGGATTGCTCTTTACTGTAAACTTTATGCTATGATGAACAGTTCAACAACCTTTTTTGAGAGTGCATGCCATACCTTCAACTGATAGTGGTATTAAAAGTGATTGTGGGAATGTAATGGGGAGGACACTGAGAACTTGGGCTGGAGATATTGGCAGCTTCAACTTTGTGCTAAACAGTCAGACCTTCCAAAGTAAAAAGGAAATAAGGAGGTGGGTAAAGGATTTCCGAATCCCATCTTTACCTACTCCCAAAGAAATTCGGCCCACAATTCTGCGCACTCCCACAAACACTCAAGCAAATCTAGCTGCTTCTGCAGTCATTTTCTGGTATAATTTGAAAGATATTAAATTCATTATATTCTGTGATATTTTCTAACAAATTAAAGCTGGCTGTACACTGTTTGATTTTCAGGTCCAAAAATCACACATCGGAAAATAATTATTTGGTCATGAGTTGAGATTGGTGATCTTAGAACACATAGTGTGACATGCCTATTACTACAACACTCCTCTAAAAGCCGCCAATAGGAGGACAGTATAGGAGGACACTATAGGATGGGGCTGAACTCAGTGGACAGCTACAAGTATGGTAGTGGGAATGGCCCACCATGCTAACAGACAGAAACAAAAACATCTTATTACCGTTAATGTACAATCCCAGATTACTCTGAATGTCGATGTAAGCAGAACATATTAGATTTTGTTGTGCATAATTGTAAAACTGACTTAAGTTGGTTCCATATCCCAAAATATAACAAAATTAGTCATTTAAACCACAATTACAGTGACCAGACTAAATCAGTTACAGAAGATGTATGCTGTAAATGCATCCCACTATTCATACCTAATGCTCCACCATGTTAATGAATGTGACTGCTGAAAAGGTTAGTTACGAGGAAGGTATGCTCTTTTCCCCAAATTCCATTTATTAATGTGTCATCTACATGTAATCATCAACAAGTAGCTCCACCCACTCATGATCTGTATGAAGACATTCAAAAAAAAAAAAAAAAAAAAAAAAAAAAAAAGGACACACCAGAAGGAACCAGGTTGATATGGTTAGATTTCATTAAATCTCATATGAATTAACTCCTATTAAAATTACAAATGCTAACCCCACCCATAACCTTAGCATTTGTAACTTTTTGTGCAATTCAGTTCATATTAATTCATATTGCTGTATTCAAACCTCATACCATGAGGTATCATACCATAAAATTCTTGTGTGCCTAGCGTGCTTAATTAAAATGTATAAAGACAGTCAGTGCGATTCTCCATGAAGATCCTAATGAATTTCCAGTTCTAGCAAAAAACCCCCCCAAACTTTTTACAAGTGACATAACCATTTGACCATGTGACATGTAGCAGGGATTTGCATTGGTCATTGCAAATACCACTGTAGTACCTATAAGACTACAACGTGAACTCAGCAACCAAACAGCTTAATCACTATAAAGAAAATTGCTTCTAAATACTAGAAGAAGAACCTAAATCAAAGGTCTGTCTCTTTTTGGTTGAGCAGATCCAGTCCCAGAGGGTAAACAGTGAAAGTCTTACTGAGTCAGCTACTGTTGCGCTCTATTCTGTGTCACTGGGCTCCAAGATAAAAGCAAAATGGCTGACAGGTTTTTTTTTCTTCTTTTGTAAAATTCTTAGGTTCCTGCATAAAGGAGCCTGAGGGTGGCAGGAGCTGAGGTGCAGAGTAAACATTTGGTAATTAGGAGCCCAGAATATCTCCTTTTAGATCCATTTCATAAGAGGCAAAAATGACTCATTCTTCTGTCTTTTGTGGAACAGAGGTTAGGTAGGCCTGATTTTCAGTGTAGTTGCAGCAGCAGTAATGTTAATTAATGGTGAGTGCTGAGCCCCATCCAACCACTAGCAATACAGATTAAGAATAACTGCCCCGAAGAGCCCAACCACCTCCCAGACACAGAAGAACATCCTTATCTTTCTTCTCACATTGCTAATGATTTGCAAAACGAACATTTCATATCACCCAAAAACAATGGATTGTATGATGCTGTTTGTGAGGTTAGTTTAATATAAAGGCTATTGACAGCTCTTAAAGGAATTTATGGTGTGCATGACAGGAGCATGAATGTGTAAATACTGTACATGGAGGACAGACACTGATGGAGAACATACAGTCACTTCCTTTTGATGGATGGCAGAAGGCACAAAAAGGAAAAGCAGAACATAAAAGCAAACTGATAAATTCACTTTAAATAAAGTGTGTGTGTGTGTGTGTGTGTGTCTGTGTGTAAAATCAGTGGGTGGTAGCCGGTGGCAGCATTGGCTGGTGTAAAACGGCGTGATTGTTTTAATGGTGGGGCGGGCCATGGCTGGCTGTAATTAGCTTGCTGCAGGTTGCTAGACCCAGCTCATTTGTGTCAGGCAGCGAGTAATTGTGTTGTAAAGTACGGGCCGGGTGAGTGATGGAGCGAGCTAGCTCCATGGCTGATTTGTGGGGCTGCGGCCTTGCTGTACACATTACTAAACCATCCTGATATATTTATTTAGACCATGCAAATATAAAAGGAAATCAGCAGAGGGGACAGTAAATGTGAGCGAGGAGTTTAATTTATCCTTCGCAGTCTGTTTGAGTGCTGTGTGCATTTAATTGAAGGTGTAGATGTGTGGTTGTGGTTCTAAATAAATAAATAAATAAATAAATAAATGTCTATCTATCTATCTATCTATCTATCTATCTATCTATCTATCTATCTGTGGTGTGGAGTAACAAGTATTTTATACAGTAAAAGTGCAACAGCAACACTATGTACGCTTCTGTAGTTCATGTTAATCCTTCTTCCATATCAAATTCTGTATTAACCAAATAGTAAAGCATGTCTTTTAAAAATTTTGAAGTCTATGGTTGTATTATAATAACCAAACAATTAATACAAGTACCACAGTAAAACCATAATAATCTTATGGCCAAGAATATAACAACCAAAATGATAAACATTGTGGTAGTGTAGTATATAGTAAGTATAGTTAACAAAAAGCACTCTATTAACATTATGGCACTATAGAGTATAATAGGTAAGGAACAGAATGTCACAGAGTGAGCAGTTGTAAGAAAATAATCAACAATGGGATGGTGTGATGCACCACCACTTCAAAGTTAAGTATTTTTTTTTTTTTATAACAGTGCATCTGGAACTGTGATATTCCTCTTGTATTACAGCAATTTAAGAACAACACGTGTTTACATTTAATGATGTGAAACATCAATGAAACAACATAGTTCCTTTTTATAACTTGACTTGGCTATCCAAGTCTATCCCCTTTGCAGCCTCTTTATAAAAAAAACAAAACAAAACAAAAAAACCTTAAAGTAGCTTGACATGTTACTGAGAAACCAGTAAGTGCAAAATCCTCTGCCCTAATGACTTCCTGTGCAAAAAGCTTACTGAAATCTAACACTGGAGACTCCTTCCAAAACTGTTAAATAAATGTCTCCCTATTGAAAGATTCAAGGATGATGAAATTTTATTTATTAATAACGTCTTTTTTGTGTGGAGCATCTATCACTCACTGTGAATGAGTTGTTACGACAAGAATATAAGTAACAGAACAAGCATATCAGTATAAACCTGGGATTTTCCTGGCAGATGGCACTTCTGTCAGAGCTGCTTTTGTAGAAAATGAATCAACACATTCTGACTAATCAGAAGTGAGAATTCAACAACATTGTGCTATAAATATAATTATATACATTAAACATTGTGGCTGTAACACTGTTAAATACTGTATGTAGTACAGTACATGTAGTACAATACATAGTTACCACAAAGCAACATGCGTAGATAAACTACACAAGAATTAACATGTAGCATACTGTATAATTATAGTTACTATAAGGTGCCACAGTATATCAATGGTAGTTTTATAGTTCAGAGTTAACCGTAGTTATCATTAACTAATCATAAACTAAACACGCTAATATCATACAGTGTCATAGTAAAGCTACAGTACACTACAGTGATACGATGTTAAATTATTGTGAATTTCCATAAGCGTTTTGACACTGTGTGCGTGTCTGTTTGTGTGTCTCTCTGTATGTGTGTGTGTGTGTGTGTGTGTGTGCACGTAAGTTTGCTTCAGGGAAGTGTACTAGAGTTTTGGCTGTCTCCTGATGTGAGTGCTGTAAGAACAGGCACTGCAGGCACGCCTCCAGGCAGCCCTCAGGGCCTTTGAGAGGGCAGGAAGACACTCATCTGGCACACACACACACACACACACACACACACACACACACACAATAAGAATGAACCCAGTGTACTGACTTTCAAAACAAATTTTAGTGCCATTCTGCAGAAGCACACACACACACACATACACACACACACACATAAATGCCTACTCACGCTATTCTTTTAGAAATAAGTAAATCATATACCTCGCAGTCTCGCTCTGTTCCCCCTCTCTCCCCCTGTCTCTCTCTGAGACCACTTAATTCCTCCACATCCACTCCAAAACCGGAACAGTACTTCAATCACAGATGAAAAAAGGACAAAAAACATACCTGGAGGTTAGTAAAGGCTGAATCAAAGCTGAACCCAAACCAAGGGGTAGCTATTAGCACTACATAAACCTTTATCATAAGATATTGCAGGCAGTATCTAATTACATGATGAAGTTGGCTGGGTGTGTTTGTCTTCGTTTGACACAGTTTGGGGCAAAGCCAGTCATTATCACAGTCAGGGAGAGAAGCAGCGACGGCTTCGCATTTAAGACTGAAGGTGTCATTAGAGCTGTCTGTGACACAGCCGGAAATCTTCTCCATACCACAAACCCCCTGATAAAGCTTCACACTGTGGTTAATCTGTATTGGCTCAAGTGTCTGCTAATACAGACACATGTCGAAATCCATAATTCTCTGAATTATGAAAGAACATAACATTACACCATGATATTAAAATCATTTGCTTTGACCAAGTATGTAAATAAACTGAATGTAGCTATACCTAATTCAGGCTATTTCATTAAGATCTATAATTTTCTATGACATTTATACCATGCACATGCATTTTCAGATTAACTTCTCATTAATAGTCCATCATTGGGATTTTGAACTCTAGTTCATTAAAACTCCAGTCTTATGGTTTGCAATAATGCAGACAAGACTAAGGTCCTGGCAACCAGTGGATTGGTAAACCATTGCCAACCAAGATGAAATCCAAATCAAACACTTGATGGAGTTCAAATATCTAGAGTCTCTGGTTCATAAAAAGAAAGTGGCATCCATCACAGAGATTCGCAATGGGATCGGTCAGGCTACCGTGACCCTCACCTTGCTCAAATTCTGCATGTCAACGAAAACAAACACAACCATTGAGGCCAAGATGGTTCTCTTCCAAACACTGACACACCGCTCTATGGATCAGAGACATGGACGCTTTTGAAGTCAGACATGAATAAACTTGAGGTCTTCCAAATGTTGTTTATGACAAATCCTGGGAGTTTCCAGCTGTGGTCGCCGTTGAAACAAGACCATACGACTAAGATGTGAACAGCAACCCAAGAATGAATGAAATCCAGAGATGAAAGTTTCTATGGTTCAGCCACATGTACAGCATGAGGGACAATTGGCTCCTATACAGGCTTCCCTGAAAGCACTGATTAGCACCAAAACAAGATATGGACCAAGCAAGTTGTAAATAACCTGAGGGATCAGAGACTCAACCTCAAAGAAGCCAGGAATGTCATCCTTGTTCGACAAGCATGGACAAATATTGTCCAAGAACCAGCAGGAACACACTAACTCTGAGGTTGTCCTCATCTAGACACTAGCTAGGGACCAAAAGGAAAGAAGAATGATGTCGATATAGATGGGTAGTTGAATGCTATTAATGCTAACTTGATGTTTTGTTTTTGTTTTTGTTTCTGGCTAAAACATTATTAACATGACACTGATAGCTAGCTAATGCAAGCAAGCTAACATTTTCTAGAATCAGGCAATGGTTGGTACACAAAGAATCAGGGTCATTACAATCAGTTATTGTAATGTCCAAAGTCATTAACAATAAGAAAGTTATTGTAATGTCCAAAGTCATTAACAATAAGAAAGACAAGGGTCAGAATAATCAACAAGGCAGTCAGAGAAACAACAAGGCTCATAACTCCAGTAGGTACTAGGTAGTTGGCAAAACTTCGCAATGATAAAGATAATTTTTGTTTATATATGAAGTGAGCAGGAAGCGATAGTAGAACTATTTTACTATTCAGGAGATGGTGACCTCTGCTGACTGGGAGTAGGCAACACTGATTATGTGTGTTTGCACTTGTCTCCACATTTTTCCCAATAATGGAACAACAAACAGTTCCAGTGTTGTTGTTGTTTTTTGTGTGTGATATGTGCTATATATAATTATTTATATGGTTAATATACACTTCTGTACCACCTAATTTGCATAGGCAATAATGCAATTCTCAGAGCTGTTGCTAATCTGTTGCTAGCAGTGTGTAAAGGAAGAGGCAGACCTCTGTATGACCCCAGTGCTGTTAGCTAAAAGAGAATGTTAAAGCTTGATTTGATTTGCTTTCATAACAGTGATTTTCTCTGGTCAGCCTGTACACAAACAGCCTATCCCACCACTGCCTGAGGGCTTAATGGTAGTGCATGGACGAGGATATATATCGCTCTGCCTTTTTCTTCCCGTTTCAGTCTGTCTCCCTTCTCCTCGATTTCCTTCTCAATTCATCTCAAATGACCCTAGCTGCTTGTTTCTTTCCAATTCTTGTCTGCCATTCTCTTCTGTTTTTTTGCCACTCTGTAGTCTGCCTGTAATCCGATGGTGTATGTCACACAGACCAAGCAGAGAGAGAGAGAGACTTAAGACTTTTTTGTGCCAAGCATTACTTACATCCCCACCAGTGTTAAAGAACGACAGCAAATGATCAAAACTTGCAGCTGCTTTTAACCTTGTCCATCATTCTTCACTAGGTGATCCTCTCTTTCTCTTTCTCTCTCTGTGTCTCTGAATTTCTCACTCAGCAGTGTAGAGCACTGGAACAAATCAAGGGCTCTTCCTCCTCATAAGACTTGACTCTGCAAGTAAGCAGTGTGCAATTAACAATCAAACCAAGAGGAGCCGATATAAATCCGATTTATCGCCAGCCGCAGTCACTTTTACAGCTCTCCATAGCTCCTTCCCTAGCTGTTCTCCTCTGTCCCTATTTCTCATCACTCATCTGTTAACACACACACACATGCACACACACATAACCATCCATGGTTCATACATTTTAAGCCTTTTTTTTTTAAAGACAATGTAAATATTAACTGCCATTATGATGACATTCTGTGGACATCAAATGATCAGCAGAAATGTCTTCAAGATTATAACTCAAGTCCAAAAACCCATACTTACTGCTAGAGGACATGATGCCAGCAAAATACACACAGTTGTGGTAATTCATTCATTCATCTTCAGTAAGCACTTTATCCTGCTCAGGGTCATGTTGGATCTGGAGCCTATCCCAGGAACAGTGGGCATGAGGTGGGAATACAATCTGGATGGGACACCAGTCCAAGGCTGGGAGCCATGCACACATACATTCACACAGGACTCAGAGGAATCCCACATGGACATAGGGGAAGCTGGAGCTGTGAGATGGCAGCATTACTGCTACGTCAACGCGCCACCCATTTTGCCCACATTTATTCCAAAATTCAATTTGCATTACTGTTTATTCACCTAATTCACAACACATATTGCATCGGACATCACTCAGTATATGTGAATCTGGACCACACGCATCAGGAAAGAGACAAAATACATGACAATAACACCTCACAGAACACAACATCCAAAAATTTAAGTGCCAGTGTAATTTAAACACTCTATGTAGCTACAGTAGGTAATAAGACTAAATTAGGCAGGTAGCTAACTAGATAGCAAGCTATTATTCTAGCTAGCTAGTTTTGTTAGCTAGTAAGAATAAATTAAATAGACTGCTAACTAGCTAGAAGGCTGTCTATCTATTTAGCCAACTAACTAACTAACTAACTAACTAACTAAATAGCTGGCTAGGTGGCAAAATAGGATTAAAATAATCAACAACTTCCCACGAGGTACATTTAGCTCTAGAGTGAATGCTAGCTACAGGAATTGAAGTAAATGAAGCAACAGAGATTAATTTACTTTGAACTATGACTTGATGTCTGTGTATTTTGTAAAATTTTGAAAATGATACACATGCACAGTCGCTCTTGTTGACGTACCACATTTTTGCCTGCAGTAGAATGAAAATCCTGTTTTTGTGCTTTGGACTTTTCCAATTCATGTCTTTTAGGTGTTGTTATTATACACAATTGTAAAAAAAATGCATTAAACAGAAGGTAGGAAGGTAGATAGAAGTCCCTCTACACACCTACACACTCTTATTAACATCAGGAAAATCTCCCCCACCAAACTATCTGTACTTAGGCATGAACAGTGACACCTATGTCACTTGCTATGTGTTGACAAGGCCTGGAAGAGATACGGTGTCAGTGTTGTTGCCCTTATGCCACATTTATCCGTGTCCCCTGTTACCTGTCTGCAGGCTATGAATCGCTTTGGACAGTACCATTAAATGCCATGTCATTACCTGTTATGGAGTGATCCGCTCAGTCCAGCTGCCTCCTGCGACAGGTTTAGTGAATGAGTGGGATTGTGTTATTTGGTAAGTCCATGTGCAGGTGTATGTGTGTGTGCAGGTCTGTGTATATGCTGGTCAAAGACCAGTTCGAAAGACAGAATTGGCATTAAATTGTTGGGGAGTGCTGGATTAACTTTGACTGCTGCAGGAGAGGGCTGTTAGCGGGAGAAGGAGGTTGTGTTTGTCACAAAGCCGAGGGCAGACTGAGCTCTTCGGATAGGTGAAGACTCCCGGTGGGACATGCTGCCCGGCTAGGCAAGCCAAGAAGGAGAGAGAGGCTAAATTGAAGGTTTATTTATCCAATTCGCTGTCAAGGTCGGCACATCGAAGAGAGCTGGCCTCTGCGTGTGCTCACCAAATGCCAAAAAAAAAAAAAAAAAATCCAGAGAATTGTTAAGAGAAAGGAGAAGGCCCCAGAATCAATGACCTTTGTGCATCAGGCATCAACATGCCAGAGACTCTTAAGGCCATCCTTTAATGGCTATTACTGTTACCTTTCAGGATGGAAAGAAACAGAAATGGTCTGCCCCTTGGTCAGCTGAAATAACACACACACACACCCACACAGACTCATCTTACCATCATACACTTACAAAAAGACACCACAAACTTGTTATATAAAAAAAAACAAAATTCAATAACATTACAATCATTATTCAATTGCAGTCATTTTCTTGTACAATTACAATCACATTTGTGCATTTCCTTCACTTCTTTTGTCATAATTTTAAGCCTGAGACTATTTATAGAGCACCTGCAAACAGTTCAACGGCTTTTGTCCCCTTGATTGCTGTTACCTGCTAATTACAAAGGGAAACAGTGGATTTGTGAGATAATCAGCCTAACATATGGCACACCGGTACTGTTTGTCTAATTTAATGAGAGATTAAAAGAAAAGAAAAAAACCCCAAAGAACAGCTAAGCTTCCTCCACATACATCCTTCAAATTACATTCACGTAAATGTAATTAAATGGGTAATGTGTGTTAAAGTACAGAGCTTGTTTATAGTCATGAGCTTGGGCTTTAGTTGAGAAATTAACATGATGTAATATGGTGAAAATGACAGACTGAGCTATAGTATGCGCAGAAACGTTTCAATTAACCTTGCCCTCCAAGTTCTCAGCTCTGAATTCAGCTTGATGGTTTGATGTATGACATCGCCAGTGGTTATTTTTCTTTCCATTTTTTTCCCACATGAAATGTGCATCTGTATAATTCTGCGTCCTTGATCTTTGTTCTTGTTTTTATTCAGTTAAAATATCCAAGATTCTCTAAGGGTCATTTAGGAACAAAACACCAAGATGATTTCTAAGGTCATACAGCACCTACAGTACAAATATACAAATTAAAGTGATACTTGTTATAAATTTAATATTAGCTCCGTTATGTTTTTTTCTTCTTCTGATCAGTAGAAGTGTAAAACATGAACATGCTGATATACTGTACAATCCTTATCTTCTGCATTTCTCAACACAAAAAAATTCTCAGTTCGTCCATTGTCTCAGTCAAATGGTGTTTCTTTTTTCATCCGCCTTCTCTCCGTTTCTTGCCTTTCTAATTACTGTGCATGATCGAGCTGACACAGGTTTGATGGGAAGCTTAATTCTGTTTTTAGTGAGCAGACGGATGGTGCGCTCCTTCAGAGGGACCTCCTCATCAAAGTTTCTGAGGGCCCTGTCAGCGTGAAAAGAACATGACCTTTAAGTTGTATCAGCATGTTTGCTGGTGCATACAAGGGAGTAGAAAAAAAGGTTTCCACTACGTCAGTATATTTAAGCACATTTTCTGTGTTCAAACGTTCATGCGGTGAATACTAACGCTCTTGTATTTACAGCTTATTGTATGTAACTTAACAGCATTATCATGAGCCGAATCTGCTCTGATTCACTTCCTATATCTGAATTCATACAGGACATTGCGTTTAAATAAGGCTCAGGTTTCTTCACCCCATTGTCTGGCTCAAACCTTAAAAGTAATCTACGTTTCTTAGATATTACGCAGAAAGCCTGTGACTGACTCGGGCTCTTAATCACAGCCAGTGCATGAATCTACACAGGAGTTGATAGAATCCAGAGACATGAGGATCAGACAGAGAGTAGCAGGAGGAGCAGATCAAGATTTTTGTCCTCGCCTTTATAGGTTTAGTAAAATTTTGCATGAGCTGTACTGCTGGTGAAGTAGCAACTGAATCACTAGCAAAGCTTTTCTAAGGAATCAGGATTTTTCTGCCTGCAGGACAGAGGAAAAAAACAACAACAACAACAAAAGACATAGCAAAATTCTGCCTCGATCTCTTAGACGTAATAAATGCTTTTATTATCTGAACGTACTGTATATAGTGAATAATCCCTACTGAGTGTGTATATATACAGTATGTAACTTTTCAGCATATTTTCTTTGCCTGGATACATTAGCATGCAGCACCCTGTAGTGTTTCCATTTCTGTGGGCCGTGGATTAGCATGCTTTGCACTTTTATCAGCAGACTCAAAAATGCTGCTCAATGGGTCGTTCCTTTTGCTCATTTCCATTTTCTTACATGTATGTGCTAGGCAACGTGATGCTGATGCTGATTGGTGGAATGCTCTAGGAGACGACCCGTTTATTTATTTTTATATTTTTCAATTTTTCCAACCCTTCCATTTCAGATAGGTCCAGCCTTGGGATATTTACTTTTACAAAAAAAAAAAAAAAAAAAAAAGAATAAAAATATGCACCATACTTAAGCACTATTACACTGGAACTATGCTAACTAGGTACAGGTTTGCCAAGTCTGCGTAGCCATATACCCATATGGAATCTTGATATGATACACATATTTCACTAAACCTCAAGGTCCTAAAATTATCCTTTGTCATTACATATTGTCATAAATATTGAGTAACTTTGACAATGAGTAAACTGATTCACTGATACCAAAAAAGCACATACATCCATGCAGAGGACGTCGTGAACAGCAAACATTGGCAACCTTGCATAATGGCTGTTCTCTTGATGTAAAAACCATCACTAGAGGAAACAAAAAGTTGCATTCACTGATTGAAAACACACACACACACACAAAATGTCTGAGTGCAGAGGCAGCCAGAGATGAAGCACAATCAGTGGACACTGTGTGGGTGTTGAGTGATGACCAAACAATGGCAGAGAATCAACTCACCATGAGACTCAATAAAGCAGCACAAGGTCACAGGACCACTGTCCATCTGAACATATGCCTGTATATGTGTCCTTGTGAGTGTGGGTGTGAGGCTGTGTGGGCCGTTATCGCACACATAATACAGTGCCAAATCCATGTATCAGGATAAGAGTAAGCAAGCTCCACACACCCAGGGCAGAGGAGGGAATCGAATTCCCAACCTCAGGGGTGAGAGGCAGACATGCTGACCACTAAACCACCCTGCCCCCGAGTTTAACCAAATATTACATTATTATTATTTTTTACTTTAACACAAATGATCAATCTTAATATTTGCTGTCTGATGTTTAATTATTTAATTTTTAATGAGGCCGAGGCTATTAAAATGAAGCTTATATTCTGCCCTTATGAAAACTGCATCACTAAAGCATTGTGCATACACTTGCTTTGTGTAATACCAAACTATTGATTGAGAAAGTATGTGATTCTGGCTTCAAGATGGCTGCTGCTCCTGTTTTCTTTTCTTTTTTTATGCTACATACACTATACGAACAAAAGTATGTGGACACCTGAGCATCACATCCATATGTGGTTCTTTCGAAGTTTATATAGACATGGTTTGCAAAAGGTTGGTGTGGAAGAACTTGTGAGCCCTGATGTCAACCCCACTGAAATCTTTTGGGATGAATTGGAATGCAGACTGCAACCAAAGGCTTCTCGCCCACCATCAGTGCCTAAACCCTAAACTCACCCAACATCAGTACCTAAACCTTAACTGTGTCCTACAGTGTCATGAACTACACAAACAAGTCAATATGAGCTTACTTAACGACTGAACACAGTTTTAAGGTAAGTGTGTGCTGATTTAGACATGCAGACCTGCACAACATAAAGTTGATGGCTATAAGCTTCTATTGCTTGTTAGCCTCATAGACTTTGATACATGCTATTATAAGAAAATAATCAATGGTGAGATTGTGTGATGTGGCCTGACATGAAGCAGGGCTACTGATATTAGCCTGAAGTTGATTATTTTTCAGTAACAGCATGTCCTGACATTTTTATTCATCAGTTCATTTTTTTAAAAAAAGAAGAAGTTTGCATTGTACATTTTATAGGTGTAAAGGAAATGTGGAAAAATAAATTAAGGGAGTGGGAAATTAAATTAAATAGTATAAATTATATTTGAAATAATGAATGAAGAAAAGCTGAAAAGCAAAGAAGAGATTGTTTACTGTGACTGTGACAGGGCAACAATGTTCTCTTCTATTACATGACGTGTTAAGAAGAAGAAGACTTTATTTGTCACATGTATATTACAGCACAGTGAAATTCTTTTCTTCACATATCCCAGCTTGTTAGGAAGTTGGGGTCAGAGATGATACAGTGTCCCTGGAGCAGAGAGGGTTAAGGGCCTTGCTCAAAGGCCCAACAGTGGCAGCTTTGTGGTGCTAGTGCTTGAACCCACAACCTTCTAATCAGTAACCCAGCCCAAAGAGCCACATACATTTAGTGCATAGTATAAGAATGCCAATTGGGTTGCAGCATTGAAGTTACAGCTGTTACGTCATGAGTGCCCTCTCAAGCAAACATACGGCCATCTACACCGGACTTTATCACAGGAACCACACCGCTTACTACACGACATTCTGGTGCAGGTAATCAGCCTAAACATGCTGCACCTGGCCATGCCTCATTATAAGCCCTCTAAATGTTTCACTCTGTGTGCAGACATAAATCTGTACCATGGAATAGCGTAGCACCACGCTACTCTGAGCTAAGAGAGAGAGAGAGAGAGAGAGAGAGAGAGAGAGAGCATATTAAAGCTCAGAATGAAAGAGAAACCATTAAAGAAAAGGAACGTAAAGCTAAAGATGAGGTTAGAAAGAGAAAATGCGACTTTGCGGTAAAGATTTAAGTCCTTTACCTTAAGAATGATTTGTTCCATTATAATTTGGCACTTTTCAGCTTGGACAGGGAGAAGGCCAATTTGGGTTATCATTTCCCACTTCATCACGATACTCTTTGTGTTGATCCCAATGTTTGGAAGCATTGACATTTCTCACTGCATCAAGCACTTGGCTCCCTTAATGATATATCATCTTTTCAGGGATAAACGGGCTCTAATCTGTGCCTCTGCTCACATCATGTGCTGAAGCCCATAACAACAACTTTACATCTGACTGTTATAAAGTGCTGACCCTAGATAATCCTGCCAAAAATGCTAAATAAATCTCTCCTCACAGACATCTATGTCAACATCTGAGCTCCTGTTATAGAAAATTAATCAATACCTTCTGAACAATCAGATTCAAGAATTCAGCAGCGCTGTGGTAGACTGTATATATTTGCTGATGAATAAGAAAGTAATAAGGAATCTCATTCTTATTTAACAAAAAAAATAATGATCCAAATATGAACAGGAATATACTATATCTTTCAAATACGATAGATGAATGCACTAGCAATACAGGATGTGTTAGCAAGTCCACTCATCAAATGCTAAAAACTTATCCCCAACCACCCAAAACAACATTCTGCACTTACTCTGGCTCTTCCACCTCGACTCTGCACTCTTTGCTTCTCTATAACTTAATTAAAATTCTGGTATGATAGCACTACTTGTATCGTTCTCCACTTGATATATCGCTTTACTTGTATTTCCTCATTTGTAAGTCACTTTGGATAAAAGCGTCTCCTAAATGAATAAATGTGCAGTGCCCTCCACTAATATTGGCACCCTTGGTAAATATGAGCAAGAAGGCTGTAAAAATTTGTCTTTATTGTTTAACCTTTTGATCTTTTGTTCAGAAAATTCACAAAAAACACTGTTCTCATGGATATCAAACAATTGTAAACAAAACACAGATTTATCAAAAGAAATATCTTTGTTAAATATAGGTGTGCAACAATTATTGGCACCCTTTTAGTCAATACTTTGTGCTACCTCCCTTGGCCAAGATAACAGCTCTGAGTCTTCTCCTATAATGCCTGATGAGGTTGGAGAATACATGGCAAGGGATCTGAGACGATTCCTCCATAGGGAATCTCTCCAAATCTTTCAAATTTTGAGGTCCATGCTGGTGGACTCTCCTCTTCAGTTCACCCCACAGGTTTTCTAAGGGTTTCAGGGGACTGGGATGGCCTGATAGGACCTTGATTTTGTGGTCAGTAAACCATTTTTTGTGTTGATATTGATGTATGTTTTGAATCATTGTCCTGTTGGACGGTCCAACCAAGGCCCATTTTAAGCTTTCTGGCAGAGGCAGTCAGGTTTTAATTTAATATCTGTTGATATTTGATAGAGTCCATGATGCCATTTATCCTAACAAAATGTCCAGGTCCTCTGGCAGAAAAACCAACCCCAAGACATTGAAGAGCTACCACTGTATTTAACCGGGCATGAGGTACTTTTCCATATGGCTACCCCTCTGTGTGCACCAAACCCACCTCTGGTGTTTATTGTCAAAAAGCTCTATATTGGTTTCATTTGACCATAGAATCCGATCCCATTTGAAGTTCCAGTAGTGTCTGGCAAACTGAAGACCCTTGAGTTGGATGAGAGTAGAGGCTTTTTTCCTTTAAACCCTTCCAAACAATTTGTGGTGATGTAGGTGACTTCGGATTGTAGTTTTGGAGATTTTCTGTCCCCAAGACGCAACTAACTTCGGCAATTCTCCAGCTGTGATCCTTGGAGATTTTTTGGCCACTCAAACCATCCTCTTCACAGTGCATCGAGATGATATAGACACACGTCCAGTTCCAGGTTGATTCATAACATTTCCAGTTGACTGGGACTTTTTAATTATTTCCCTGAAGGTGGAAATGGGCATTATCAATGCTTGTGCTATTTTCTTATAGCTACTTCCCATTGTGTTTAGCTCAACAACCTTTTGCTGCACATCACAGCTATATTCCTTGGTCTTATGCATTGTTATGAATGACTAAGAGAGTTTTGCCTATGTGTTACCTCATATTTATACCCCTGTGAAACAGGAAGTCATGGTTGAACAATTTCCTGTTCCTATTCACCCAGCAACTGGGTTTTAAAACTAAAACAATTTAAAATATCAATGGGAGTATACTTCGCATATGTTTTTCTCATATGAATTCATAGGGGTGCCAATAATTGTTGCACACCTATATTTAACAAAGATATATATTTTTTGATAAGCCTGTGTTGTGTTTGATGTCCATGCGAGCAGAGTATTTTTGTGTTGTTTATTTTAACAAAAGATCAAAAGGTTAAATGATAATACTCGTCATTATTAGGTATGACAATGGTAGCCTATTGACTCACCCAAGAGAATAAATTCCTGCATATAAAGTAATATGATTGGTGTGGGCGTTCGGCCCTTGAGTAAGTTGTCACTTAAGACCCTGATTCTGTCACTGATTCTGTCATGGCCCTAATTCTGTCACTCTGTTTTAATCGCAAATGCTCATACCCAGTAAACAGGAATAAAGTGTTATGTTTAGGGAGTTGTATGAGTCGAGACTGTCTATAGGTTTTTAAGCACTGCTTTGGTCTAATCACCTCTTTGACAGATGGCCTGTAAATCAGAGAGCGAGCCATGGCTGGTGCCAGTGAGTGTTTGATCTCATTCCAGGGCCTTGAAACAACTTGCTTATTTTCAGCTCAGTTTTGGCTCTCTGCTCAAATAAAACACAGAGAGATGAATGCGCTGACAGGTCATTGTGTGTCAAGCTGTCGCTCTGTAATGGCTACATCTTTCAGCTGGGGAGCCAAGATCTGCAGAGGAGGACAAGGAAAAGAGAGAGAGAGACAGAGAGAGAGAGAGAGAGATGGAAGGACAAGAGATTGAGGAAGAGAGATAGAGATGGGTACAGGCAAACAAGGGAGAGAGAGAAAAAGAGAGTGATACAGGAAAACATGTAGACAGAAACAGACAAAGACAGTGAGTGTGCAAGAGAGGGTGGGAAAAGAACAACAACAAAAAAAAACTAGCAAAAAAGCATAAAAAGAGGATAGGAAAAAAAGTAAAACAAGATTCTTCTCTTCTCAGCTCATGGTGCATCTTCTCCACAACCAAACACTTGTCATGTTGAGGGAGAAGTTGAATGAATTTTTAATGATATTGGGTACAACTGGTGCTTTGAAAATCTGCTGTACTTATTTTTTTCTCTTCGTTAGCCAAGGCTTGCTAATGCATCAGAAACCCTAGGAGCGTGTCCCGGGGAAAAAAGCACTATAATTGTGTTGTTCTAATATCATGCCTCTCCTTAATGTTCTGCTGGTAATCAAGGCAAGGGTATTTTTTTCTATTTAATATACAGTATTCTCTTATTGCATCATATCTCATACAAATCTTGTCAATTCCAATTGCCCGTGTATGACAGTTCAAATAATAATGTACATTTCCTTGAATTCTCTTTGCGAGCTTGGTTAATCAAGCTTCGGAAGAATGATTGCGCTGTTCATATGAATTCTCTCTGTTTGCTCACAGGTCGCGCGCATCAGTTTGCACCTCTCATTTTCGAACCCAATCAGCAAAATGAATACATTAAGGCTCAGTTGAATGTCCCTGATGCAATCAAAACGAAGGCATACGCAAGGAAATCTAGAAAACAATGGCTGATGCGCTTGATAATGCTGACCGTCTTCCATATCGGAGTTCAACTGTGTGAAATTTCGAAAAGGCGAGCAGCACAGAAATTCAAATGACTGAGGGAAAAAAGACACAGGCAATATTTTCATACATGATAAGTGTGAGTTTATGGCCCTTTGATTTGAATAAATGAATTGGATGCATTTGATATGATTGAAAGGAGATTAGTATTCAAATGGGTGGCCTAGGGCCCTAGTGCACGCCGCTCACTCCAAATCTCTTTAATGCTGGCAAACCCAGCGCTGCCGTACGCCATGTGCCATTTGAGCTGGCGAGAAAAACGGAGAGAGACTGTTACAGCAATTCCATGCATTATTTATTTAGTGATATTAACTACTTCAGCCCTGTTATTAAAACAAGAAGCTTTTGCTTCGAATAGCGGAGATGAATGTTAACAATTCATGCGATTTAATTCAGAGCCTGTCTTTGTGGCACAGAGTGGGACTCTGTGAATATTCTGTTTTCTTGTCTGTATCTGGAGCTCATTTCTAACAGCGTGGAATAAAGTTGTGGACTTTTCAAAACCATACTGGTTGGGGAAAATATCATAATATATACTGTGTGTATATATATATATATAAAATTATACTACAACACTGTCGAATTCTCAAATCTGATCTTGTTCATGTTCATTCATTTTCTACAGTTCCCTCTGAAACGTTTGTAATGGCAAGCCCAATTCATTTTTTTTTTTTTTTTTTTTTTTTTTTTTTTTGCTGTACACTAAAGACATTTGGGTTTAAGATCAAAAGATGGATGTGAGAAAAGAGTTTAGACTTTTATTAGCTTTTATTTCCTGGTATTTATATGTAGATGTGTTAAACGACATAGAACATAGCATAATTTGTATCAGACCACCCGATTAGTAGACAAACAAAAATATTGGAATACGTGATTGAAATGAAGATGAACATGAAGATCTGAGAGCTGTCTATGGGAGAAAAGCAAGTCATTTTGAAGCTGAGAAAAAAGGGAAAATCAATCAGAGGCATTGAACAAACATTGGGCATAGACAATACAACCATTTAGAATATCCTGAAAAAGATGGAAACGTATGTATATAAATGTATAGCACAAACAAATAAATTGGCCTTGCTGTGTATAACAGCAGCTCTGACATTCAAACCACAGGTTTATATTAATTCATTCTAATATATTATGTTGTTATTTAATAAAGAGGAACATAACCATTGATATCATGAAGGTTTCTGTAAGGAGACCTTTATTTTATATTTATGACAGGTGGCTCCAGTGTCAAGGCTTTGTAATCAAGGCTTTGTAATGGTCAGCAACTTTCCATCATGTCAATTCTTCAGGACAGATGACTTTGTGCTTTCCGGTTTCTCAGTAAGAGTACAAGGTTGTTGTTTTTTTTTTTTTCTTTTTGTATTGTTGTATTTAAAAAAAAAAATAAAGAGAGGCTGATGAATGTAAGACTATTAATAGCTACTATAATATAAGTGATAAGAGGAGCTAACTTGTTTTGTGGATATTTAGCAACAGTTAAAAAGCATGACATTTAATTAATAATAAAGTAAAAAGCATAACCATTGTCAAATGATTGTGGTATAAGAGAAATAAAACACTTCAGGATGTTCTGTTATAGGAAGTAATTAGCTTTAGGCAGCACACCACCCTGTCTTTGATTCATTTCCTATAACAGCACATCCAGCCATGTTTTATTCCTTACATATATTATAACAGTATAATATATTATATTGTACTGTACTTGATTTAATTGGATTGATGTGGTTACACTTTTCTAAAACGAGTGTTAAATAAATAAAATTCCCCAGCACACTCAAACATACAAAGATTGAGAGAGTGGAAAAGAAAAAGAGTGGACAAGGCCTCTCAGATGGATAAGAAAAAGTCTTTTAAGTTGCAAGTGAATTCATTTTGCTAAGTAAGCACAACTGAGTGGGAGTGTTGTGTTACCGATGGAGACTCCCATGGAGAAAATGAGCCTCTCATGACCTTGGGGTCACAGAGGT